>NC_079333.1:41648259-41963926 GCF_029582105.1 Oenanthe melanoleuca
ATGTCATAAATACAAAGAACAGATGTTTTACAGAGGACTAAGGCTAGAATGCAGATCTTCAGAGTTAAAAAAATTTCTCACACCTATTTTGAAAGAGAATGTTGCTCTGTACTACTTTTAGCAACTTTGGACATGTTTACACCTCTGAAGTTTTGCAGCTCGTACAGCCAAAAGGCAAAAACAAGTACAGTTATATAAGGATAGACTTGTTCTAAAAGGAACTGAAGAGAATTGTATGGTGTGAAGCAGTACTGTGTCAGTTTAAATGGACTTACTGTAGCAGCAGTCTTAGTGTTGTATGATGGAAATGCATCCTTGGCATGGGCTGCTCTCCATTCCTTCTTTGGTGAAAACTCAAGTTCGTGGTTCAGTCCCTCAGTTTTGCTTTTTCCCATCTGACAAAGAGGTTCCTAAATGTGAATTTGTGAATCACAGTAAGGGCAGCCTGAGTCACTGGCTTCAAAACAGACCTATTATTTCTATAATTAGTTTCCTAATTTTTTCATAGTAGTAATTATTTTTTACTATTTCTAGATTCTAAGTGAAACAGGCCTGAAAAAAGAAGATATTGCAATGTGGGAAATTAATGAAGCATTCAGTGTTGTGGTGCTGGCCAATATTAAAATGCTGGGCATTGATCCACAAAAAGTAAATATTAATGGAGGCGCCGTCTCTCTTGGACATCCAATAGGGTAAGCAAAATAAGCTCTGGGTTTTGCTCTGCACAGAGGCATTGTCTTATAGGTGAACAAATTTTAAGCAAGTAAGAGTATGTTTGAATTTAATCATTATTATTGATTTGGTTGTGGGAGATGTGTTCCCTTCTTTGAAAGAGCTTTGTTGCATGTAGAGGTCCTCCATAATATACAGGCTGACATGGAGGTGTTTTCTTTCTCCCAAAGAAACTTTAGCTGTACATGCACAAAAACTCCATGTTGAAGAACCTTTGTGTATTCCTCTTATAGGTCAAATACTTAATCTATATCATATACCTGCAGACAAAAGGATTGCTTCAGTTTTCTTGTTGGTACTGTATTCTGCCAACTGTGTAGGTCAAATTAAGAATTTCCTTTAAACTAAGCTATGTTCTTTTGTTTTTTTTTTATATTTAGAATGTCTGGAGCAAGAATTGTCGTTCACATGGCCCATGCTTTGAAACCAGGACAATATGGTCTTGCAGGAATCTGCAATGGAGGAGGAGGTGCTTCTGCAATACTGATACAGAAGCTGTAGCCCAAGTACCATCAGAAACACAGCCTTAAATGCTCTCTGATCAAAATTATGAATGGTAGCTGTTACATCTTATTTATCAATCAGTGGATGAATTCTATAACTGCTATTCTAAAATTTCCTAAAGTATCAATGATTACTGATCCAGAGACCTGGCCTTTTATTGCTCTATCAGTGCAAGTTTTTATACAGTACAAATAAACAATGTCAAATTTTAATTTTGGCTTGAAACCTGGCAATAAAGAATGTTAACTATGGCTCCCTCTGTCACTGACATACCATTTCTCAAAGGCCCTTCAAAAGGAATTCTCCTGCTGCTCCTGGAAACAGCTGCTTTCTTCTAAAATTATTTGCTGTATTGACAGCAGCTTGGCGCTGAAACTCAATGGATAATTCACATCTTCTGTAGGACCAGAGTGCCTGAGCTGTAACATTATGGTGGGTAGTAGATGCCCCAGGCAAGAGCTACATTTAGGTCTCAAACAGCAAATTAATTTTAAATGTCACTATCACAATTAAGCAGTTTATGCTTAAGACAATTTTTGTGATTGCCTGCCCTAGTCCCTCTGACAATTGCTACTCTGTCTTCAAAAACAACTAGCAAACAGGACTTTTCCATTCAGTATCTGCAAAGCTGCTTAAAAACATTAAGCAAGACACACAACTTTTTATTACAACAAAAATATTTATTCAAGCTGTAAATGCTATGCAGTATTTAGTTATTGGATGGGTTTAATATAAACATCTACTGCATAATCTTGGTTCCTTAGGAATCCTTGTATTGTATCTGAAACATTGCCCTGTTGCTGTACAGATCTCTTACAAGAAAACTTGCAATTTTTTTTTTTAAGACATCAACAATTTGAGAACAAAGGAAGAAATACCAGTAGAGAGAATTCTGCAGTTTTGGAACGAGGTGTGCTCATTCAGCAAAATGTAGGCTGAGCTCCTCCTGCACCCCTTTTAGAGAAAGTTTGTGTAATAGCTATGACAACCTCTATGTTAAACAGAAAAATCAGATGCAAATTTATCCGTGTCTGGCTAAAAATTTAAGAGTTAGATAATAGAACTTCTCAGCAGTATAAATGAAAGGTGGGGGAATTAACTTTTGCATTAGAACACACTGTAGTTCTTATGTACCTGGTGCTTCAGTTGGGTATTCTTACTGAGGCATGACCCCACATAAATGGACGTTGCTTGAAAACAGCTTTTGCATTCAAATGACATCCTATGCAGCAAATACTGTACAGAGAGGAGGCCTATCCAAATTAAAGTTCTTGTCTGAATGACTGGCTGGGAAAAGCTTCACCAGCTGAGAAACGCTTTTTGAGGTTTCACTGGCCTTATGTTTAGCTATTGGTATTTTTGTTACTTTGTTCAAAGCCTTACAACACGGGTTTGACAGTTATGAAACAAGAGTGTGAGCACAAGCCAGTCAGAGCTGACTACAACAGAACACTGAGAAGTGGCCAAGGTAGCTGCCCCATCTTAGAGTGGTGAGTGACAAGCACCAGCTTGTCACAGACCGGCTGAGCGCTTTGGAGGGATAAGTAGAGAAAGCAGCAGAACAGACAACGTGGTCTAACAGGAAATGTACAATCTTTCTTACATTTAATTTACACAAATTTACAATTTTGCAATTTAAATGGCTCTATAATTATGCAAGTGCTTTTTCAAAAATAAACATACCAACTCAATGATATTTACACTTTGCAACCTGCTTCAGAAACAGCACGACTTTGCTATAAAGTGAAACTTCAGTGCACTGAAAGTGCAACTTGCCCTTTAGAGTTAACTTCTCTTCCCATGCAAAACCTCAGCACTGCTCCACTGAGCTTCAGATGGCCCCACTTCAACTTCTTTTTGTTCATTCATCATAATGCAAAGACAACAAGAACTTGTCCACGTCCATTCCTGCTGGAAAAGAATTTGGGAGCTTCTTTTTCTGTAGGGGAGGAAAGTAACAACTGTGTTAAATACAAAGAACCTGGGAGAACTAAAGAACTTGCAAGTATTCCTTTCTTCCTCATCCTTCCATCCACCTTGTAGCTGTTCCTGCACAGATCTGCCCCAGGACTCAGACACTGCCATGTGCCCTTCACATCTGTCCCCCCTCTGTGGAATGGAGCATTTTCCAGTCTCGGTGTTTCAGGAGTGTGCTAATACTAAGTATGGGAATTACAAAGTTATACTTATTTTTGGTTATTTATATCCAAATACACCTTTTTGTGTCTCACACCTTGGCTATTTGCCCTTAAATACTCAAATCAAAGGCACAGTGCTGCACACTACAGAGAATGGGAGTATCACTCGTGGTACTAAACAAGGACACAAGAACAGCCTGAACTCTAGTAAGGCCTACTTTGAATTTGGCTTAATTCTTACATTCCACCTAGAAACTCAGAATTTAGAAACTTATTCATGTTTTAGGAGAAATAATGTAATTGTCATTGGTGCCTATTTAGAGAATTACTAGGAGTTACTTGTGTGTATGTGAAGACTAAACCAATCGTAAGAGCTTCGTTTAGAGTAGATTAAAGAGGCGAAGTTGGAAAATCTGGCTAATGTAAAAAGGATGTCAGTTTTTTGCGCTAGCATCTGTGAACCATTCCTTTACAAACAGTATACACGAAGATACCTAACACATATTTGGAATTTTAATCAAAAGAAGATGTTTGTACTTGCCTTGATTTTCTTTTTTTTTGATGGCGTTGGAGAGCTCTGAAGGTCTTTTCTACTCGCGGAACGAGAATTTCTCTCGCCCTCGCTCAAGTCCTCCAGCTTCCTTTTCTTCACGGTGCTCCTCAGGGCCCTGAACTGCTGGGTGTTGTCCTTGAGGGGCGTGGCGGCGCTGGTCCTGGCGATGGCGGCGCGCGACAGGATCATGAGGGTGTGCGCGGCCATGCTGACGCTGTTCTCGCTGCCCGTCTCGCTGGCGGGGCTGCAGGCGGGCAGGTCGGGCGTGGCGGGCGGCACCATGACGCGGGGCGTGCCGCTCTCCTCGGGGAAGCGCCGGCACGTCGGGGTGCGGATGCTGTCCGCCGTGTCGTCCGCGTGCCTGTCCCCCACGCCAGACGGCGTCCGCGGTACCGGCAGCTCTCCGTTTTCAGCTGCCTTCCCAGCGGGGCTCTGCCACTGCATGTCCTGCATCATCTCCACGTGCTGTTTACTGAACGGGCTGGGCAGGCCCAGGCCTTGGCTGGGAGCTTTGGCAGGTTCGCGCTTCGCCTCCTTCGAGGACAAAGGAACGGACACTGATGATTTGCCACTGCCAGCCCCGTTTGACAGCGACCCCTGCTTCTTGTTCAGCTCTTGTACCGAAGGAACCGTCTTCTCAGTCCACAAGGCAACGCTCTGTTGGCCGTTTGAGAGTTTGGCAGTGTCCTGGTTCTTCTGCTTCTCATCAGTATCCCTTCGTAGCTCATTTTCTTTGTTTGCGGTTGTCTTGTGGAAGGGATCGGATGAAAGCCCTGTGGCTGCCACCTTCCGCTCAGACTGTGGCTCCTTTGCAGATGCACCTCTGTTGCTACCAACTTCTGGCCTACACAGAATTCTGGGCAATGTTTTGTCTTTGTCTCTCTTTGGTACCTGTGCCTTAGCAGAGGAGGATGCAGCGTCAACAGCAAATAAAGGGTTTTCGTTTCTTTCCTTCTGGGATGAACTCTTAGTAGCCTGAATTTGGGTGTTTCCTCCTGGAGTGGGTAGGAAGTTATCAAAGCAAAGCACTCTCCTGTGACTCTCACTCTGTCTTGAATTTGAGCTTGTGCTCTCTGCTGGTGCAACAGATACGTTCTCTTCCACTTTCTTTCCTGGTTCTGCACTCGTAAGCTTGTCCCAATTTCCAGTCCTGAAAACAAGATGAAAACATTTCATTGGCGTTTTTATTCTTACTGGGCAAGTTAATTTCAGCTGGCTTCCACCCATCCCTCAAAAAAGCTCTCTCCATCCTAAATACAACTATTTTATCAATACATGAAGACCAAGAGTAAAGAATGACAACTGTAGAAAGCCCAGAGAAGGCTTTCTTGGCAAAAAAGTATGAAACAGAGCCTATACACAACTAGATAGACTAGGGCTCTTCAGCCTGGAAAGAGAGATCACTGAGAAGAAATGCAACAGAGCTCTGTGAAGAAAGCCCACAAAAAGGAAACCATCTGCTGTACCTTCCAGTAGAAAAACTAGGGGCATGAAATAACAGTTATTAGGTTCAAAACACAACAAGGAGGGCTGGACACTGCAGGTAACTAAACCTGGGAACTTTTCTACCTTGGGATATTTGTGGATGCTGGTAGTTTACCTGACTTCAAAAAGAAACTGAGCCCATTCATGACAGGACAGTCCATCCCAGAATACTACTTATGGCTCTGGAGTCCTTGGAACTGAAATTCCTAAGAGGCTGCCAGAATATTTTGGACAACGTAATCATGTGTGTGCCTTGTACCCTTCCCTACGCACTTGCTGTGCGCAGCAGGACACTGAGCAAGACAAAAAGCTTCCAGTGGGCATCTGGACAACACCACCCAAACTCCCTGGGGTGTGGTCTCCACCTGACAACCAGCCCCATCCATGTGAAAAAGCCACCACACTGTGGAAAGATAAACGCTTTTGCTGTCAGCTCACACCACTCTTGTGTCTCTCTGCCTGGCCTACACTGCATTTTCAAGAGAATCTTTGGCTCATTCATCTATGCCTGTAAGGCTCTCTCCTTGCACACAAACCTCTATGATTTCTAAGAGGAAAAGTCAAGTGTTTGGGATGCTAACTTTGGTACCTTTGAAATGGTAGAGAAGGTCTTTGTGATAGCAGTTTGTTTTACTGCCATGAAATTTGAGATGAGACAGAGGGTAGAAAGGGGAAATAAGAAATTACATCTCTTTGCAGGGAAGATTTTGCTCTCTTTGCTATGCAAAACATACATCTAGAGATCAATGAAGATCAGTTAACGTTAACAGAAAGCTGAATTATTGAAGTGATATAATCCAAGATCTTGCTTCAGTGGTTTTTAAAAAATCAGTACTTTCTGCATGCATGTATATGGTATAACTTGATATATCAGTTCGGATTTTTTAATAAGTTGACTTTTATGTTCATGTTTTACCTCCATTTTTCCAACATTTTAACTGAATTCCAGACAAGTAGGTTTTTTTGAAGTATGTGCTATTTTTCCAATAAAAGATCATTTCACCTCTTATATTTAAATTGAACTTCTGATCTCCTCCTACACTCTTTTGCTCATTCCAACATTCTTTTCTTTCAGAAGTCCATTAATGGTAAGGAGACTTACTCCTGCAGCCTTGATTCCTTCTCTCATTTGCCCAACAGAAAACTAGTACCCACCCCAGTTAGAAATTAAGTTATGTTCATAAATACAAAGTTAACATGCTGTTGTGCTTGCTATCTTTGCATTCAGTTCTAATTTTTTAAATGACCAAGCAGAGTTCTAATCCACATAGCTGAAATACAGATGCAGAACTCAATCTAATAAACTCTACTGGATCTGGGTCAGAGAATGGTAAAGGCAATCAGACTACACTACAAAACCATGGGTACCACTCATCTGAAAAGAAAAAAACAAAGGTTTTAGTCATTTAGTCAGTAGTGTAACAGGCAATTCTCCTAGCTTAGACTCTGCTCAAACAATTTTTATTTGACAATTGAGAGGAGACAATGAAGAGAAAGCCATATAAAATTAACACAGGAACAGTAATAAGACAATTCAAGCATAGGCTGCACCCAGTCCCTGCACACATCTGTATCAATACTCCTAGCAGGAAAGGTGGTACTGCTTATGGCACTACTAAAAAAAGCTCCTCTCCTCACCAATACTGGAGGAAGAAAGAAAGCAAGTTTCAATACCTAGCATTACTGACCTCTGTGTTCGAGGATTTGCGTGGTTCAAAGGCTCAGCTACATTTGGTAACAGTTTTCCTGGAACAACAGATGAAGTATTAATGAATGACAGGTAAATTTCACAGTTAGTACAACACCTGACGGAGAACAAATAAAGAAAAACCCAATAACAAACTCTGCAGTAATTTGCAACTTTAAACTTTACTGATTAGGAGACTAGCTAAGGTCTCCAACTAAGAACAAAGAAGCAGCTTGCTGTCTACTTAGACAATACACAGCTCTGGCAAGACAAAACAAATTATCCTGAACTTAAAACTGCACTATGGGGATTTCCAAGCAGAAGGAAATTATCACAGGGAACTCTCAGCTATCCATCAGCAAACCAGAATGCAAGCTACTATACAATCCTAGCTTTTATCTTAATTTGAAATTTCATTCTATTTTCATTTTTATGTGTAAGAGTACTTTTCTTTAAAAAGGCAGATAGGCTGAAGCACAAGTTGTCCTTATAACTCAATGTTTCTATTTTCAATTATTTTTCTTTACCCCTTCCCAACACTGAGAAATTAACATAACTCTAGTCTTGTTCCAATTAACTATTTAAAGATGGAAGGTCTCAATGAAAAGAATATATAGAAGCATATGCCTGAAAGGGCAAAAGGAAAATAGATAGTACAGTGCAATTTTATATAAACATGTAACATTTCTAATAAATGCTAACTGCTAACTCTTCTAGTATCTTCATTACTATGTGGCTAGTTCCAATGGCAGCAGTGAACTACTTAATACCACCAAGATGAAAAATAATCAGAAACATAAAGAAAAGTACTTTTAAAACTGCATGAGAGCCTTGAAACATTACATTTTGGAAAGAAGCTTCATGCCAAAACTGAAATTATGCTTTATGTTGGAAGTTCTTTGTAAACTGAGCAAACAAAGTCACTAAAAGCAGGTACAGACCTGTCTAAAGACAGCCCAGCAGTTGCCAGGAATAGAAGCAGAGATATTTATAAAACTTTTTTTACTTAGAACTGACTTGTTCTTAGAACCCTCTGCTTTTCTTCTGTCCCTCTCAAGAACGCAAGGCAGGCACCTGTATTAGTCTTGTTTCTTGCTCCAGGAATCTTCTGTGATTTGGGAGGGATGGGGAGCTTTGGGACACTCCCATTGCACACTGGATTAGCAACAGGCATGTGAAGAACCTTGAAAGAATCAAAATATTCTATTACAATTTGCCAAAGCACGTGTTATCACTCCAGCTTTAATTCTGAAAATCTTGATTTGCAGTGTGCTACCTGGCAGGCAGGTGCTGAGAACGTATTTCCATTCTGTCCTACTACGGAGAGAGGTATCATTCCCACCATCCCTTGCAAAACTGGCTGCACTGGAGATGCAATTATGATGGCAGAACCTAAAAAATACCAAAGTATTAAGACTGTACAGAAACTAAAAATAATTTTGTGAAAAGAAAAGCTTCAAGACAGGATTTCTTAAAAGTATGTGTGGTCAAAACCTGTGGCAAGAAAAGCTCTGCATTTTTAGAAAAACTTCACTGTCCTTGCTATACTGCACTACCAGAAAACAGGGTACTCACCAGTTTTATTTTTAGTTTATAAGGAATTATTTAGTTAAAGTCTGCTTTCCTTTGTAAGAGGTAGCTCAAAATAAAGCTTGAAGTATGATAAACTTCAAGCTATCTTAATGTTTAAGCTTTAATTCAAAGTCATTTATAAAAACAAGTAAAAGTAACAGTAAATATCTTATTTAGCTGCCAGATACATGGGAATTACAAAATATGGATATTATTCTAGCACATTAATTGAAAAGTGGAAGAGTATTTTCTAAAGTGAAAGAAAACTGTTCCTTCTCTATGAAAAAAGCACTGAAGGTAACAGTTCCATAAAGAAATCCTAATGACAGGAAAGGATGTCACCCTAAGACCTTGCACATACTGATCTCTGACTGCACTGGCCTCTGACTTCAATGGAATGACTACACACAGAAATTCAAAGGTCACTCCAAAATGTTCTTAGTTTTTGAAAGAAATCTAAATGGTGGCTACAGCTGGTTTACAGCCCTTTTTTTTCATTTAAAAAAGCACTCAAATTTTTATTGCTGTAGTAAAAAAAAGCTTGTTCCAGATTTCAAATCATGGAAAGAAATAATGTTATACCTTCATATTTACTTAAGTGTACTTCTAAGGCAGACTAGATTTTGAAAAATGAAACAAAACCAAGGAAGTGATTTGCGAAGGACTGGATACATCTACCCAGTTATCTACATGAAATATGGACACTTATAACACAAAATATTCCATTTATAACAGGAATCTTATTAAAATAAAAACCTGTTTTATTTAGCCAAAGTAATGGAATCCTTTCCAGTGTTAACTGAAATATGATTCCTACATCTAATGCTGCTAAAATTATATAATTTAAGCTTCTGAAATATGAGGCTTTTTTTTTTTCATTCAAAGCAGCCTGATCAATGACTTCTGGTAGTTTTATTTCTACTAGCAACTGATACACTAAAAACAAAGTAACTCCTCAACAGTTTCAAGTGGAAGACAGTGCAGTTTAAAAATTGTTTGCTTTTAATGCACTTAGGGGAAAAACAAAAATAAGACCATTGGATAAACACCACATTCCCAGTAGTTTTCTAATAATGAGATTACCCTGTGGGAAGTTTGGGGATACAGTCTGGGTTGCTGGAAATGTATTGCTGGATCTGGGAGGAGTCCGCAACTGCTGTACAGCTGGAGCTTGGGAAGCCAGTGGCATAGAACTGCCAGGCAATACAACTACATTTGATGGTGTTACAGCTGCCCCCAAGGTTGCTGGATCAGTCATACAGGTGGCTATGTAAAGATTGCTTGAATTCCCAAAAGCTGTGCTTGTGGCTGGCATCAACTGTATAAATCCCCCTTCGCTGGAAAGATGAGTTGAACCTGCAGCTGAAAAACCAGTGCAGTCTTCATTCTGAGTGTTAACTGAGGTTACCACAGGATCCTTAGGTCTAAGCACAAGAAGATTCTGCTCTGCCACAGCTGAATCCACGTTTTTTTCTGTGTCTTCTGAAGTCAGACACTTGGGCAGGCCTGCCGTTTTGGTTGGGGATTTGGCTGGAGATGACAATATTATAGTAGGCAAATTTTCTCCTGTGATACTGGAAACAGCATTATTTAACTCCGTGTCTGATGCAATAAATGGATCATCACTGATGATGATCTTGAGGGACATTATATTAGAAGGATCAACATCCATTGGTTGACTACTAGAAGATACACTGGTTATACTTTTGGCCTCAGTACCTGACTCATCTGTTGAGGGTGTAGTTTCAGGGAGAGGAGAGTGGCATATTTCAGAGGTAGTAAGATTGTTTTCAGTGGATACTACAGAAATGTCTGTACATGCATTATCACCAGAAGAGAAATATAAATTATCAGCATCTACTTTTGTAGAAGATAAAGGTTCTTGAATCTCCTCTTGTGTACCCTCTGTGTTTGACAGTCCTGAAGGGAGGTTAAAATCTTTCTTACAAGGCTCATCAAGTGTACGCTGATCGTTTGAGTAAGTTTTGTTAGAAGTATCAACAACTTCAAGCTGCAACTCTGTTTTGTCAAGACCCGTGATGTCTACTGCAGATCCCACAGCACAGTCTGCCTGTGTGCTCTGGTCCTGATGGTCAGAGGGGTGGCTGGAGATCTCTTGTGAAACACCAGGCAAGGCAGCTGGATCGCTGGTTGCAGCCTGTTCTTTTCCTGCATCTGCTGATGGGCTAGGAATGGATGAGTTGTTTTGTCTCAGCAGTGCACTGTGGCCAGGGCTCCCATCAGAAGGGCTTCCAGAAAGTCCTTTTTCAGACAGTGATCTATTTGGTGATAATGAACATTTACTTCCAGAATCAGTTTTGTTTTCACTAGCTATAGTATCCTCTGCCACTGAAATCAAAGGAATCTGTGGAGTACTAGAATGAACATATTCTAAACTAGGACTACTTTGAGAAGTATCACTTGGTGGGCCTTTTTCAATTTCCATAGCACTCTCACTTTCAGATACTAATGCAGATGACTCTTTTGTAACATAGGTGTCTGCACAGTGTTCATTACATTTGCTATCAGAACTCGGACCCTTGTTAGGCTCAGTCAAACCAGACACCGAGTCAAAAGCAATTTCAAGTTCTCTAATATGTTCAGGGGTAATGGCTGTAAGTTCTTCAGTTTGCTTCCTTGGTCCACAGTTTGCATCCAGCTGTTCACTGGCTGGATTTTCTGGATTTTTCTTAACCATATCATCATCATTAATGCTGGTCTTCAAGGCACATGATGCTTCTCCTAATTCAAAGCCTTTACAGGATAGTGGTTCTCTAGAATTATCACCTGTAAAAAATAGAATAAACTAGTTCCATAATTATTAGAACAGCTGATCCCTTTAGAGTGTTTTAGAAATAACTATCAGTTCAACAGAAAACTGTTTCACATGAAACTAAGGGGGAATAATGTTACTCATCCTTACATCCAAGTTGAATGAAATATACATAAAACATACATACACTAGATAATCTGGAAAATCAGTTTGTACATTATTAATAAGTACACACATAACATGTAAACAGCTCAGGTCACTACATTGGATTTCCAGAAGCACAAAAACCATCTCATCTCTCTTGGCTCTACTTCTCATACACTTTAAATACCTGCTACTCATGGATGATTGTTAAGGATAGTGGAGACAGACCAACATGCTTTCAGTCCAGAGTAACACTCTTTTTGTGTATTAATTAACAGATACATTACAGAATAGAGATAAAAGATCAATATGGTTAGATGTAAAATTTTCTCTTTATGTGTTCCACAACGGATAGTGCAAAGTATCTATTTACTGTTAGTCTGCTTGCATTAAGGAGCTTATCAAGTATAACTTTTAAGTACACTGATGGGACCACTGTTAAATTTAATAGATTGAAACTTTGTAACAGACCACGTGTATCTGTATGTTCATGCAATGTAAATGTTTACATGGATATTATCAGTGAAAAGGGAAAATTCTGAAATGTATGAATTGTCTGAAAATATTTTCACAATAAAAAGTTAACAGAGAAATCTTAGAAAGAAAAAACAAATACCCACATCTGTTAGTTTCTTCTGTTCCTAAAGAGCTTCCAAATGTTTCCAGGCTATCCTCACCCACCAGGATTTCGTTTTCCACTCCATTCCGACCAGAAATACCAGCTGGTAAGTTCTTGTTTACCTTGCTCTTTCCTATTTTTAAAATAAAGCATGAAGAATGATTAAATATGTAGTTTTCCATATACATGTCATCACTACCTTTTAAATGAACCACAGTGTAAAGATCTCCTTATGGTTGATGTGAGGAAAATTTTGCAACAGCAAACAAGTATAAACTATCATCCTTCAGACCTGGAGAGTCTAAAATAACAGCAATAAAACAATCACTGAGCCAGCACAAACCCATAAAATCAGCCACAGGAAAATGCTGTACTTTATAGCTGTGTATAAATGTATCTAAGAATCTCATTCTGTATTAAGGCATGTCAATGCCCTTTCTCTTGCAAGAGGCCTGCTGTATTCCTTTGCTTTGTTAAGCAAAGCTTAGGAAAGCTCATCATTCAGGATGCTTTACAGTAACAGTACAACTGAGTACAATGTAGCCTACCGTAATCAAACCAGTCAAACAGAGCCTGAAAAGCTGGATCTGATTCTGTCTGCTCCAGAATGTCCTGGATAGCCTCTTCTGACATATGAATTTCACCCTGAGAAAAGACATGATATACAGAACTATTAGACAGTTACTTCCATAACTTAAAAAGAAAAATAGACAAGAATTGTTTTCTTTTCAGATTGTTTTTAGTTCTATTACTTCCGCACAGCACAAAAGCATTAATACTAATCCTTGGAACATTTCTGCCACAAATTTTATATCTGTTAAAAAAATCTTAGTGACAGAAGTTTAAGAGAGAAGACTCTCGAAAACCCAAATGTGTCTGTCAGACACATTACCCCACCATGTGTGTACTGGAGTACCCTCTGCATAATGGCCAGCACTAACCAAAAAGGAGGACTAAATCTCAGGCTACACTGGAAGCTTATGCAGGTGGTATGGAAGCTGTGAGTCTGTACAAGAAAACCACAGGTAAAAAAATCCCCCAATTAATCCTAATTCCTTAGGCTTGAATATATAATGTATCTAGAAGCCAACACTAAGCAAATGGAAGTTTTTTTTCATATACCCATTACACGGTCTATTATACAGCCTATAACTACTTCTTTGTGGAAGGCATTTGGAAAGCACAGCTACATGGGACAGTGCCCTAGGGTTCCAGATTCAAGCTGACTTCTGTGGCAGCCCAGGAATAAAATGAGTATCTAGTACACACTCCAGACAATAAATACAAAGTTTCTGCTGCCTTTCTGGAGACCCTCTAAGCACTCTCCAACCTTTGATATGGTGGCTTCAAGGGTGGATATTCCATGCTATAGCCTTGATTTTATCTCAGCAACTCCAAACAAACCAAGAAGCTACTTGGATTTATTTCTGTTCAGAAGAATGGAATACAGCTTTTTAGCTCTGTATTTTGACAACAGCTAACCTAAAATCACCAAGCAACAGAAGAACAGCATTTATAAACCAGACACCTCTACTTCATGAACAGGGAACTGCCTCTACTCTTACATCTTTTTCATGAGGGCTGTGAAAATTGTCATCTCCCTCATTAAAAGTCCTCTTTAATTCTGTGATTGCCAGCTTGAGGCTTATAAAAGAATGAAGAACACTACAATTATGTTTAGTTTGTAGAAGAAGAATGCACATTTCCTCCAAAAGCAAGAAAACACTAAATTTTAAGAAAAAGCATCATTACTTAGGCTCAAAACAAATAGTTTTTCTTGCTACACTAAATAGTCCATGCTTATCTTGGAGCAAACCACAAAATCAGATCAGATTAAATGTATTTGGAGAAAGCAAGGTATTTTAAATTCTTTTTTCTTCCTTAAGGCTATTGATTAGATCCCAGTCTGAAGCTGGTAGCCAATTACTGTTATGAAGGATTGAGTGAGAAGCAGGCAGCTGGTGCCTGGGACAGAATTCTTAAATCCAGTCTGAGTGTAAGGTTACCACCTAATTATTGCTAGAGGCAATCCCACTCTCTTGGCTTCAACCCTGCTGCATGCTTACACTGCCTTGGACAGGCACTGGGAATGAATTCAGAATGCTAAACTGGCACAAAATGAACTCCTGCAGAACACCAATGTTGGGCCAGCTCAGCTCCTCAAACCTGCCCAGCCCACACAACGTCAGAGTTCACACTCTGCAAGGGCAGCTTTGGAGCTGCTCCTGCACAGAGGGGAACACCAGGGAGGCTCAGCTGTTTGTGCTGGCAAACAGAAACAAAAAGAAAGGACAGGAAGAAGAGAGAATATCCTCAGATGTCAGAGGTTCAGCAGAGTTCCCATAACTGACCATTCTCACATGTCTGGTGTTAAAAACAATGTGAACAGTGCAATCTACACCTACCTGAAGTCCAAGGATTTCATCAATTGAAGTCTCCTGTTCTGTGGGACCACTGTCTGTCTGTTTAGGGGCCTGAGCAACACTGCCATCACTGCAACACGTATGTCATTAGTTCAAAACTCAAAAATAAATCAAATAAGAATACATATGAAGTTTAGAAGTTCCTTTTATTACCTCCCCAAGATTTTGTTAATGTTTTCAGCGAGCTTCTCCTGAAGAGATTTGTTGCTCAAGATTTTTTCTCTGGCATTTTCAATAACCAGTTGCTGAAAAACAGTTTTGAAGTGGTCAGGTCCCTATTTTTAACATCACTAGAAAAGAAGCATGAATTTCTGACTGACCAGTAAAAAATAATTAAAAAATCAATTGAAATAGAGAAGACTTTTGTAACAGAGAGTCATATGTCACTGCATTACATTGCTATGAAAATCAACCCAAAACATTCCTGTACTTTTATTCTCCTGAAGTATAGCAAGGCTTATTGTGCCTTTGGGTTTCCATTCCCCAAAGAATTACTATGTTCTGACAACCTACAGGTATTTTAGCAAAGCAAATAAACCAAGAAAAACAAAACTCTACATAGCCATGCCAACTTTATATATTTAGTACACACAAGAGCTAGTTCAAATACAAACCAATACATTTATCTTCTAAAGGTAATTTCTAAAGAAACCAAGATGAACAACACACTAAAGACTAGTACTCTTGAGTTTGAATTTGTTTCTTAAATGTAAATACCTTCTGTAGGCATATACTCACTGGGAAGTTACCATCAATTAATTCTTCTAGGGGCTCACTTTCTTTTTCTACTACTGCTTCTTCAGAGTCTTGAGTACTTCTAGTTGCTGAAAGAGGTCCAGATGTTGCAGTACTTTTCCTCTTCTGAGATTCACTGAAAGATTCCAGGAAATTTATGATGTAGTTTATGAGAAAATTGCAAACAGGAGACCTAATGGTGAGTAAATCAAGTACTTCTCTTCCTTCTTAGTAAATAAAATATTTTAATTGCCAGAAAATTATCTACATATTGGAAATGCTGGTACCTGTTTTATTATCTCTTATGCATCTATTGTGTCTGCCTTTACAGAAGTTACAAATTCAGAGATTGTGTGTAAACAGCCCAATGGCAAACTGAATCCCATGCCCACTATTCAGCATTTACTGCCCCTCCACTACATGTTACTGTAACTGGTGGTACCAGTTAATGGATCCTAATTAACTGCAACTCAAAATCAGATTTTGGCATTACCACTGAAAAAAAGAGCACTTATTTTCAAAGAAGAAAACAAATATTAGGTTCTGTAAGAATTTAGATGATAAACAGAAAATGTAATATTTTTATAGGAGACAGTGTAGGCTCTTCTGAAAACATCTATCAGCAGTAGCACTAAAATTACTTACATAAAAAAAATCAAGACACATTAGGAATGACTTGGGGAAAAATGTATATTTGAATCAGAATAAAAAAGCAAAACTAGCGTAAGACAAGTTTTTCACACAACTTCTAGTGCAAATATTAATATTTTTCTGACAGAATGTACTCAATAGTTTTGCAGAGTTAAATTCACATTTTTATCAATATTAAGAATTTTCATAACTGAAAAGGACATTTTGGAAGGAGTACCAAGTTTCAGCTCCAAGATGATCTGCCTATGTCTAATACTGAAGCAAAGACAGAAAGAAGCATAAGTAGCCTCCCATCAGTCTACTGTTAAACTCTTTGACTTTCCTTTCTTTTGTGGAACATCAAACACTGGCCCCCTCAGCAGATCTCACATTTGAAACACTCCACCATTGAAGAAAATTTACTCTAGAGGTTAGAACACTGTATCATTTCTAAACAATTAAACAAAAAAAAAACCACCCAAACCCAGACCCCTGTTTACCTTTTTCGCCTTCCTGGAGAAAGCAAGTTTGAATGAAGTTTTCGTTCTTGTGATGTTGGAACTTGAATGTGTATGAGACCTCCTGCTTTATAAAGGGAAACAAACAAACAAACAAACAAACAAAAAGTCATGATGCCAATACCTTTTCCAGTGATGCCATTAAATCACTACGAGATCTATACATTACTTACTATCTTCCAATCAATTCCCGGAAAGTCATACAAAATAATTTGGTACTATCATGGAAATGAGGACCATTCCTTTTAAACATATCCTGAAACAGACATCCACTTAATCTGGATCATCCCTACCTGATGAAACAAGTTATTCGGGTGAGAGTGAAAGCACAGAACAGAATAACCACCAATTAATGTACTTCTGATCTCTGAACTCACATTGGCAAGCAGGTATGCAAGAACCATTTCTCTTCTGGGCATTTATTTTCTTTTAATCACCTGAACCAGTCTGGAGAGCTGGGGAACAAAGCATGAATTTTCTGGAACTTTTTGGTGGAAGATGGTTAGCCCTGATTTTAGAAAACTTCCATAGATTGCCATATATTTTTCACAGAAAAAAAAAAAGGTTTAAAAATTTTTGCAACTTACTGTTGATCTTGTTTTCTTGAGTTTGTGACTGATTCACAAACAGTGTATTCAGTCTTGTCTGTGGAATGCTTTGATTTATTGTTGGCCTGTGAATTACTTGTGGAGGTACAACAGAAGAGGAATTCTGTGGCCCTGACTGTTGGGCTACTGACAACAGTCCTGAGTTTGGAGGAGCTGACTGCTGAAGCATTCTCTGCCTTTTCATTTCTACAATTCCACTTCTTGTACGTACTGGAAATAAAGACATGATGAATATATATGATAAAGGAATTTTAAAAGGTTGATGATATTCACACAAAACCTGTTTAAAAAAAAGTAAATAACAGAACACCACCAAATCCAGTGAATCTCAAACCTGGGAACAAGCAGTATCTATATGTCACGCTCTCTTACCTTATACAATAAAAATACTAGAGAAAAACTTATTTTTAAGTAAACCAATTTTTCTTTGTTGATTGTTCATTTTCAGCTTTTGTAATGAACGAAACAACTCTAGATATAACAAGTATGTTTTTGTATTTTGGCTGGATATATGTTTGTATACATAACAAATACTACAAGACTGCAGTATGTTTTTATGTTCCCCTTCTATAGAAATCCAACTGCATTAGAATTAGACTGGCTATGTTTTCAGTTCATCTATGAACCACAAATTAAGTCAGCAGTTTCAGGAATGAAGTAGCAGTTTTTAAAGCTTTTAACCATGTAAACTTCCAAAAAGTTTTGGTTTTTTTTTTTTTTTTTTTTTTTTTTTTTTTTTTTCCAGCAGAGAAAATGCTATATACAGAATTTAAACCCCTTGCAAAAAGCCCAGCTTTTCTTATTTTCCTTTCCTGATCAGTAATCCAGACCACACTGAAGACAACAGATGTGTTACTGATGGCTGCAGAAGGCACCTATTTTTTGCCAAAAGAGATAATTTTAACATAAAACCTACTGATCCCATGGAAAGGACTCAGTTACTTACTCCTCTGATTAGAAGAAAATCTGAAATCTGAATTCTGCATGCTCCTAAAAAATAAAGCAAATGACATAAATGAATGGAGCATAATGGAAGCACTCAGCTACACAGTGTTACAGTACCTATCACATGGTTAATGTCAGTCTGGTCCTAACCAAACATTCCTTCAGAAAAATCCATTGATTGCTATTTTCATTGTTTTTAACAATGGTCACAGATTCTTCAGCTTACTGTTTCATTTTTGATCAAGTAACGACAAATGCTTCAGATTCTAAATTAGTCACAGTATATTGTTTTATTACAGGAAGGCCACATGCTCACACTGACGCCCTCCTTATTTTCTAGCCCCTCCTTAAAATCTTTAAATGTCTGCTCAACTATCAACTCTCACATAACATACCCACCTTTTTCACTGTCTCTCAGAGGAAACAAGAGAGCTAAACCTTTCTCACACAATGATAAGGGGACTCAAAGTGAAATACTACTTTCTTGATTTCAAAACTACATTACCTGATCTGAGAAAGTGTATAGTCTAATTTTTTCCACAGAGATGACATCATTGCTGGAACTTCATTTGTTGTTTCTAAAACGAACCATAACAAGAAAGATATACACGGAGAAAAATGTAAACTCACAAGCAAAATAATAATTATGGAGTGTTTCAGACATCATCTAACTTCAGGTGCCTAGTTGCCTTCTTAATAGTCTATTAATTAAAGAGCTCTAACTCCTAATTTAAAGAATTTTGATTGATATGGATACAGTTCTGGTTTTAAAGCCTTGATGAAACTGAATTAATGACTGCAATTCTCGGTGGAATTTACATATTGACTCCTCAGCACACACATGCTAACCTAACCCATGCTAACCCCCCCAACTCACTTCTGGAAATGGTATTCATACTCCCAAGTCACTTCTGTGCCTTTGAAAACTATAACCTGGCAGACAGACCTTTAAAATTAATATTTATTTTATGATATTGCCCAAACAGGTAAAAACATTTGGTCTTTTTGACGCACAGAACATTAAAAGTGTGATGGAAAAGATAAGTAAACAGTTCAATTTACTAAGTTTTTCAAGATGCCAAGTACAAAGCATTTTGAAGGAAGTATGTCTGTGTCTAAGTTATAATTTCTGTCAAACCTAATGTGAAAGGGAAAAAATGTTCAGAAATGTTCCACATATGATTTTTAAAACAAAGCACCACTAAAATACAATCATACAACAGATACCAAAAATCTGTATGATTTGGCAACATTCAGAAACTTGACAACTGCTTTCAAAAACAGCCAATACTCCAACTCTGTTCGTAGTATTCATGCAAAATATTAAGTAGTTCTGAAATTGCTTAGTCTTAAAAACGAGCCAAGAAATATTTCATACCATAGGACTCCTCCTGATGTGGAATCACAGAATACCTCAGGTTGGAAGGGACCTGTAAGGATCATTGAGCCCAACTCCCTGCTCCTCACTGGGCTACCTAACTAAACCATGTGACTATAAGCATTGTCCAGACTCTCCTCAAACTCTGACAGGGCTCAGTGCCATGACCACTTCCCTGGGTAGCCTGTTCCAGTTACTGACCACCCTCAGTGAAGTGAAGTGAAGAACTCTTCCCTAAGGTAAAATGTAAACCTCCCCTGACACAGCATTTAGTTTTCTCACATTCTGTTGCTGGTCACCAGAGAGATAAGCACCCCTCCTCCCCACTGATAGTATAACCAAGAAACAGTCTAATTTTACAAGCATAAACCCATATATTTTGCACATTTTATTATATCTCTATGCTTTTGAGATATAGGAATGCTCACATTTGAAGTGAAAATATACGCTGGCATATGCAAACTAAGGTAATTAATTACTTCTGCTCACTAGATGTAGTGGCTGTGTAATATGGTGACCTTCAAACTGTAGTCTAAATGGGGGATTACTCTTAGACCATATACCTCTTCCTCAAGGAGTTCACAACAGATACATAAAATAAAACAACACCTCATTCTGAAGGCTTACCTTTTGTTTTCATGGCTACGTATTCATTAAGAATAGTTGTCAAGTTTTTTCCACACAGTGACTGGAAAAAAAATAAACAAACTGATCTTAGAATCCTTACTAATAACTTCTACTCCATCTGCTGTATCACATCATATTTAAGAAGCTCTTTAGCAGTTTATACCATGCTGACTCTGAGCACAAGGGACTGTACTTGGTAGAGAGCAATCAATGGAACAAAATCCCATTATGTACCCAAAATGTGAAATACCCTGTCTCAAGGCAAAACACTGGTAGAGCTGTTTGACCCTCACTCACCTTTTTTATTATGGGATAAAACCATGAAAATTAGAAGATGGGGGGCTGTAGCAGACTAATGAGTATGTATCATGCTGGAAAACAACATGCACTAAGATGCAAACATGAAGGAACCTATATCTGAAGCAGTATTTTAAAACAGTCACAGATTTAACCTTATCATGTTGACTTGTCCTGTTATTTTAGGTGACACAAAGACAACTAAGATTTTAAAGTTACCACTATCATCTGCTGTATCTTCCTGTCTTGTTTACTAGTGGGAGCTCTACAAGACATGACAAATACAGCCCTTCATTGCAAGTATTTGAGCTGCAGTAAGAATTTTGTTTTAGATACTATGATATCACTTTCACGTGAATAATAGGAAAAACATTTATATTGAGAAAAGGATGATTATAAAAAAAGCTTTATTAATCTCAATAATCTATTTACATTTGGGTTTTCTAATTTTTGCTGGCTACAGCTTGGTTCTCAACTCCGTATCACAAAGGACAGATGACTAAACACTTGTAAATAAAATAAATTCAACAGTTTGTGTTGAAAAGGTGCACCAAGAAGATGCACTTTGGATTTCAGAAAAGACTTCTGCAAATTTTGAATACTGTGGACAAAATTCCAGACTACGAAATTAACTAATATAACTAGAAGAATGAAACAAAAAACATCAAGAGGACACACATATATAAACACTAAAATTTTTATACACAGCAGTACCTAAACTCTGTAATTTCCCCAGTATAGTAAAAATTCAATTTTTGCATTTGTTAAAAATGCAAACACAGTCTATTTATGCTCTAGCCCTACACATGTACCCAGAACAATGCAGATGATAATGAACAGAGAGGAGGCTGAATACAGTTTTTGTCAATAAAATTTGCTAGACTTAGATAAATCTGAGGTGCCTTACCTAAATATTTACAATGTACCTGAAATGGAACATTATTGGCTGCCATGTCTGAAACAGGAAAGTGACCCTCAGTAGACTACAAAAGCAGCCCTGAAATCAATAAAACCCTTGTGACAACACCCTTCTGTAAATCAACCTCAAAGCTGTAATGCAGAAACCAATTTGCATATTTCACACTTAAATGTTTCTTAGTAACATTAAATACTAGAAACCAAATAACTGCTAATATCACAGGATGAAAAAAAACAATAAACAAATCAAATATCACACCTTTTAAGCAGCATTTGAGACTTGTTACAGTGAGAAATCTCCAATATTGTTTTCCATGGATGCAAGACAATGTAACTTTCAGCATTGCAAAAACAAACTCACCAGCAAGCAGGCTGGAATAAAACCATCCTCCGTACAGTGCTCTGCATATTCTTTCAAATCTGAGCTTTCCAGAATAAATTGATGGCAGGTAGCTTGAAGATTTTCCTGTTGCAAATAGCCTGCAACAAATCAGATGGAAAATTTTGCTATTTCATTCATTACTTCTGCTAAACAGGTAACAAAGCTGCATGCAATGTTTGAATAATCCCATAAAAACTTCTATGTAAGAAAAATAAAGTGATGTTATTTTGACAAAAGGTATTTTCCTACTGGATATTTAACAGTTAAAACCCAGAAGAGCAAAAAATATAGATTGTATTACACTGTATTTACAAAGTACTCAAGACTGGAAGTGAGGCAATATGAACAAATTTTGATTTATCTTTAGTACACACAAGAAAATAAAAGTTCTCGGCTCAGAAGGCTGACAAACCCTCATATAGGCTGAACCACCCTATTTGATACTTCAATGGAAATCAATGATATTTTGTTAATAAAATGCATTGCTATGTAACAGTAATTCTCCACACATTGTACTGTTTCAAAAGAGGTAAAACTTGTACAGTTGCTCCCAGAATGGATAAGATTTATTAAAAATATTGGCATTGTACAAAAATTAGTAACAGAAAGAGGTTTTTTTCCTTCACAATAATTTTAATTTAGGATAGATGTACTAGATGTAAATTGTGTTCTCTACACCCTAAGCCTCAGTAGTTACCATCACAGAAAATGTACTGACAAAGTTTTCTTTTCCAAAACTCCACTCCTCATCAAGTATGTTCTGCTTTAATCAAACTTTTTTAACCCTGCTTTAATCTTCAAACACCTTAAACACTAAAAGATAGAAATAGACCAATCTGAATGAAGGATTCTAAAACAAAGAACTACAAAGAAGATGTTTCTTCTTTTTCACTCTTAGCAGAGTTTAGCATGGAACGTTTTAAAGATAAGATAAAACATGTGCCTAGTTACACAAAGTATATACATACATCATCTATTTCAATGGATCCCCAAAATGGTCCACCTCAGTTCATGAATGCCTGGAGAAAAATGTGGCCTTTAAGTTTAAATGAAAACAAGTATCTTTCAGCAGATCTGAGCATAGCTAAAGAAAACGAATAGTATTTCAAACATGCAAGCCCTTGTTCATGTTTTCAACAAGCGGGCAAACTTGAAAGTTAAACAGAGCCTGGGAATTATCACCGTGAACTTAATCACAATGTATGAGCAGGCCTAGTGGTGCCTGTGGAAAGGAATATCCTACTTAATTTTTCAAATACATTTTTCTAGAAAAACCTCAAGCCACAAGTGGCTGAAAGTGTATTTCTGGTAAACACAATTACATCTTGCTGCTGTCCAGGCTGGAAAATGGGTATTAGGCTCAGTGGAGCTCTGATCTGTGCTGGTGTGACTGCTCTTAAAATCAAACTTACCTGAACACTTACTCAAAAAGTTGCAGTTCTTCTTTCTCGAACCTACCACACAAGTGTCACAAGAGGTGAATGAATGCTTGCACAGGGGCACGTTTTACATACACCAATTTCCTGGTAATAAAGCATTCCAAAGGCTAAAAATGCCTGTGCAGCTGACCCAAAGTGCTTGTGCACACACTGTATAATGACACAGCACATGGGGTCCCTAAGGTTGCCAAAATTAAAGGCACAAAAGGTGATGTATATTTTGAATGTATGGAAATTATTCAATATTTTGTTCTACCTTAAGAAATGTCTAACTTATAGTACACATTCACTCTATCAGTTAGGAAAAGATAAATGTTCTTATGCATTTTCCTGTATGTGAGCTCAGCTTATCATTTTAGTTTTGTTTCATTAACAAATATTCATCAGCCTTCACAGCACCAGAAAATCTGGGGGGAAACTTGGGGGAGAAATACAGAAGAACTGCACCGGGAAATCTGTTTACCTGCTGAAATTCAGAGATGCCTCACAGAAGAGGAATCCCTATTGGAGAACAGAAATGGCTACAAGGAATATCCTGTTCTACAACCTTAGGTTGCTCAGAGGTTTGCCAGACATGATGCACGCTCCACACCACAAGAGACCCAAGATGGGATGGATCATTCTCAGCACACAGGATGTTGCCAAGATTGTGTACTACTTCTGCAAGTCTCTGGCAAGCACATGAGATGAGGGTTCTACCTGGAAACTTGTAACTTCATCGGTCTTGTTTGGAAGAGTGCAATGAGAGATCTCACTTGTATGATTTCAAATCTTCCTTTACAGGCCACAGAGTTTCTAAAAATCCTTCTACTTCATGGTAATAAAAAAATTGCATCCTTAATAGTCCTTTGTCTCAAGACAGTAGCAAACATTTCACGTAGTATTTAAAAATAAATTGTACTGGGGGAACACTGAAGAAGAGATTCAACTTCAGTCATTTTGGATTTCAAAAAGCTGTGAACAACTGAAAATTGAATCTCACAGGGCAAGCTGCCAGGAAATATTGGCAACCTGTGTCAATAGGTACTTACATGTGGGACTGAAATATGTGGGTCATATTTTCGCTTACCATCAATTTGTTCTCACCTTTGGCAGGATCCAAATGAAAAAAGCATCAAGTAATTAAAAAACACACTGCTGCGAATGTCCTGAACACGCTTACGCCGTGCTTTCCACAGACTCTGACCACGCCTGAACTTTTAGTGCACCCTCAAAGGTGAGCGAAACGCGGCCGGAAAGAAAAACCATCTGACCCCTAAGGCATCCTTCCCTGGCATTTCGGGTCACCCCTGACCTCCTCCTGTAATCAGAACCTGTTTAATCTCTCAGTGTGCAGGGGGGCACCGGAGACACTGCGTTTCCCTGCACTCGTTGGAGCCCGAGCCCAAGGCACGGCCGGGAGCGGCCTGGTCCCTCAGGACCGAATCCCTCAGGAGCGAGCTGCGCTCGCTCCCCGACACAGCCCGGGCAGGGGCGGCGTGCCCAGCCCAGGGCTGCCCGCTACAAGCCCCGGCAGTGACAATCCCAGCCTGGGAGGACCAGGAGACGCTGCCGGGGGTCAAGGGCGGCTCCGTGTCCCGCCGCGCCTCGGGCGGCTGACAATGCCCGGCAGAGCCCTCCCGACGCGGCCGGCGGTCCGCGCCTCAGCCACGCATCCCTCCGTCCCTGCCCGCTCACTCACCCAGCACCAGCCGGGCCACGTCGGACGGCAGCAGCATGGCCCGCGGCGGAGCGGGGCACGGGCGGGCGCAGCTCGCCGAGCGCAGCCGGCAGCCCCGCCACCCAGGCGAAGGCGCGGAAACTCCGCCAGCCAGCGCCGCGCCCGGCCCCTTCCGCCGGAACCCGCTGCGGCCGCTCATCCGCTTCCAGGTCCGCCCGCGCCGCCGCTTCCACACGTGAGCCCGCGCCGGGAGCGGCGCTGCGTGCGCCCGGCCGAGGTGAGAGCCGGGCCGGCTCCGCTCCGCTGCGCTCCGGGCGGGGCGGCCCGGCTGCGGATGCTGAGGGGCGGCTCGCGGGCTGCGGGCGCCGGCGCGGGGGGCGGTGGCGGCCCGGGGTTGCCGGGGCCGGAGCTGCCGCTCGGCGCCGTGCCCGCTGTGCCCGCTGTGCCGGGGCACCTGGCAGCGCCTCAGCCGCCTCCCCTCCGCCGTTCGCCGTGTTTGGCGCGCCTGCCTCCCCCTGTGTCGTTTGTGTCGCGGGTGAGGGTGGCCGTCGTGTGGAAAGCTGTGTGATCACTAGGAGAAGTACGTGGATTCATTCTTGGGAGTTTTTCCACTGCCGCTGTTCTGGCTGTTGAAATAGCAATGAGTACAGACGAGAGGGCCGTCTTCTTGAATGCACAGGCCCTGTTGCTACAGTTTTGGATCAAGCACTTCAGAAACCACTGGTGTTTGAAAAGTTTCTGTTTCGTTTCCAGCAGCAAGACTGCTGGGTTGTTTTGGTTTTTTTTTTTTTTTTTTTTTTTGTTTTTGTTCCAGTGCCCAACCACCAGAGGGACAGAGAGTGGTTGAGCATTGGCACAGGCTTCCCAGGGAAGAGCTCCCAGCACCAGCCTGCCAGAGTGCAAGAGCTGCTTGGACAACACTTTCAGGCATATGGTGTGATTCTTGTGTCCTGCACAGGGCCAGGAATTGGACTTAGGGGATCCTTGTGTGTCCCTTCCAACTCAGGATATTCCATTCTTGAAGTTAGTAAAGGAACACTTAATTTAAATAAGTGCAGTTATATAATATAGGCAGCCTTCACACTTAAATGTTTTATTTTTCATATACATCCATCAGTCACCAAATCTCTGATGATACTTAGTCCCAGCCTCATCTTGATTGAAGCCAAAGGAAATAAATGCAGTCTAAGGCAGTAGATATTTAAAATTTTATTTATTTAAATGGCTGTTTTTATATTCTCGTGTATATTCTCAGGCTGCAGTGCATCATGAATGCCTGTTTTCCCTTGCTTATTACAGCACCAGCATATGTTTGGAGTTACTCCCAGCTTGTGTGATCTGTCCTTTCCAAACATGTTTCCTCTTGGGTCTGCATTAAGGGTGTAAAAGTAGAAGCAGGAAAGTTAAATAGAATGTCATGGTTGTGATCTGCAGCATCATAATTTTATGTAATGCAAGGTCTAGCTAATTCCAACCACTGTGAAAGAAGAAGCAGCATAATTTTAAGTGATCACAGAGGGAAAAAGTTGTTTTTTCATATGACTGATACTTAATCATCCTTTGACATGTTTAGTCCCTGGGGATTTGTCAATAGATAGTGCATACCTATGAAAATGTACAATGTGAGAGAGCATTTTCCAAGTGCTGCCTTATCCTAGCAGCATCAGGTTAAGAGAGCTACTGAAAGTTAGTGCTGCTTGCCAGAATGTATTTTGCTCTATCATTCATACTATAATTGCACTCCCAATTGTCTGCCCAGCTCTACTCAGCACTCATAGAAAGGGAGGAAGTCAGAGTTAAGTGAAGAGGTTCTCTGCAATTGTTCTGTGACTGTTGTCCGTGGGAACATATCACATTCTTGACATAAAACTGCTTCAGTTTTGCAACCAGTAAGACTGACCCAGCCACAAGTCAGCTTTACAGTGAAACATTGAACATCATGGTTCTGTTTGATACTGGACTTTCAGCGTACTGCAATCCCATATTTTTATTTTTTACTTGACTGTGTGTGTTCAATAATTACTGTTTTATCCATTTGTTCTGTGTGCAGACATAAATGACTCTTCTTTAAGCTGAACCATGAATTTTGCATTACACGATCTGCTCGATTGTTGTCGTCGCCTTGAAAATGAGAAAGCTGTGGAGCGAAGGGTAACAAGTTTTCTTTTGGGCAGTGTACCTCAAATAGCAATGAAGGGAATGGTAAAAGATTATTCTTCCTGTAATATGTTTGCAGAAGGAAATTGAAAATTTCAAGCGACTTCTCCGTGATTCTGAAATAGTTCTCCAGCTGGACCGGAATTCTGATTCTAAGCAAGGAAAGCAACTCAACTGGGATGCTGTGTTTAGGTAGTTTCTTGGTTTTGTTTGTGAATGGGCACAATTTTCTTAAAGGGGACGTCATTCTATGTTTGTTAGGCCTATTTTAGTGCTTATCTTTCTGTATATTGATTTAGACTTCTTGTCAGCTTATAAATAAGTAATTATTTACCTTGTTCTCCAAGGGAAGTAAGTTTAAAATGGCCAGAAGTGCCACACTTACCACTTGCAGAAAGCTGGTAGGAAACTTATCATTAATTGGGTAGATGCTTTTCCTTGCAAAAATAGTAGTTACTTTCTTCTACAGAAAATTTTTCTTCACCTCTGACTTTCAATGCATGGCTCTTATGTGGATTACAGGTAGCTTTGTTAAAGTTTCTTGTGTTGCTGAATTCCTCAAGACACAGTAGAAGGATTGTGTCATGTTTGTAGAGGCTAATCTTTGGTACAGTCTGCTTCAGGTGTACTTTAAGATTGAACTAAACATGAGTGTGATAAGTTCTTACAGCAACTTCAAACAGTGTTGAATTTCATTATAAAAGTTCATGTGAATTATTAATTTTCATTGAATAGTGTCCTGTTATCTTTGCATTATATTTTTTAATTGGACAGCATTGGAATAGTTTCTGTTTCACAGGTGTACCAAAAATTTCATAAAAAGCACTTGATCAATTTTATATGTTGCTTTAGAGACAGTTGCTGTGTATATTAGAAATATGCAGTAGGAATACAAAAATAGAGCCTCTAAACTGAATCCAAATAGTAGGTCAGAAAATCTACAGCAATTACAGTGACAAGTACAGTGAAAAGTTTAATTTATAAATAGATCTAAATTATATTTGGTATATTAACTTTGAAAAAGAAAGAAATAAGACTTGAAGGCTTTCCCAATAAAAACGATGATAAATACTTCTTATTATTTTCTTTTATAATGTTGCAGCATAAGTAAAAAGACTTGGCAATGCTTTTTGTCCTAGTTATAAGTTGTATGTTTAACATTGTGCAAAATTTAAAGGAAAATTTAGTTCCTGCTCTAAGTTGCTTCTGGGTTGTCTTTAAAATTTGGATGTCCTTTTATAGACTGTTTTCATCATGCTTGGACTGTAGTATATTTCAGTTGGTTTTAATCTTTGGTAATTAGAATTGTGAGAAGAATAGGAACTGGCATTTTAGGTTAAAACAGCATTTTTCTTTTTTACTTCAGTTATAGATGGGCAGGTCCTTGGTTGATTTCTCTTTTATTTTTGAAGTGTCTTGCAGAAATACTTCCAGAAAGAACTTAAAAACTTGCAGCAGACAAAGCCAAATGCATCAGCTTCAACCCAAACTACCAGGCAGAAAAAGATGCAAGAAATTGGAAGCTTGGTTAAATACTTCATCAGATGTGCTAATAAACGTCAGTAATACACATTATCATATAGAGATACTGGTTTGGTTTGGTACTTTACTGTCAACTTTGAATTTTTACTTAGAAGTTAAGTTACCACTGTAGAGTTCTTCTTATTTGCTTCCAGATGTTTAAATATCTTAATGTGAATCTGTCATTTGTGCTGCTTTTCTGCCCTTTTTGATGTTCACAGTGCCTTTTTCTAATTACTCAATGTGTCTATAATTGATATATCCTCCCATTGATAATTCATATTTTAGAAACAGTTTAAGAAAATATTTCCTAATAGAACTGCTTCAGAACTGTAGATTTTGGGGTTTTGGGTGTTTTGTTTTTTAATTAAGTAACATTTACAAACAATTAATTGCAGTTTTATTTGGTAGAATTTGGATTAATTAAATAATCTCATGTTGTTTCTTTGTGTAGGAGGACCCAGGCTGAAATGTCAGGAACTTCTGATTTATGTCATGGAAGTTATAAGAGATCCAACAAGTTGTGCTGCTTATGGTTCTGACTCTAGTAGTATACTCCTAAAGGATATCCTCTCAGTAAGGAAATACTGGTGTGAGATATCCCACCAGCAATGGTCAGGTAATATTTTTGAGCCTTCTAAGAAATGTCTTTTCCTTTTATAAAAGAATGTCTTAGACACATTTTAATTTGTTTGATGCCATGCTGTATGAGGTAGTAAACAAATAAATCATAGGAAGTCTGACTTTAATCCATTAAATGAAACAAGTTGCTTTTATTAAAAGAGGGGTATACAATCTATGTAAAGGTTATTATAACCTTTTCTACTGATTCCAGCCTAATGCTTGCTTATAATTCTTGGGGTATGTTAGAGAAGTCAGTTTTTTTAATTATAAAATCAAGTTTCTTCCTGTTGTTTTTCCTGTTGAAAGGAAGAACATGGATTCCAGCTGTTGCCCACAGAGTGGTGGTCTCTGTGTCTTTAATGAAATATTTTTTGTTAAGATTTTTTAATGCAGTCCTCTGTAATATATATGTTTATACTGATCTATGTTTTTTAAAAATATATTTCCAGAGTTGCTGACCCTGTATGGCCATTTATACCTCAGACCTTCTGGGAACATTAATAAAGTCTTAGTGGCTAGGATAATTCACACACTTACAAGAGGGTACTGCTTCCAAACTGATGGATTGTGTTCTGACATGCTTGTCTTCTTTTCAAAAGCAATGCAGTCTGCAAGGTATGTTGCAAGTTCTCCTTTTATATGCCAGAAAACTTACTTTAAGTATTCGGTATTAGACTTGAGTAATAACAGGTAATAATTCTTCAGATATGTTTTCTTCTATCTTTGAATGTCAATGAAGGAATTTCTTTAAAATAGTGATAATTTCTGCATTTGTTAGGCAAATACTGTTCTGAATGTTGTTACTTGCTAGTGTTTGCATTTAAACTATACTTACAAAAATAAATAGGATTATTTATTTTGGAAGTTTGAATGTTAGGTTTGTGTTACAGGCAGGAGAAGAATACTGCAGGCCTGGATCATATTTTTGGAGCTATGAATATCTTCTGCAACAAGTTTGCTGACAACTGTCGCATACAGATTTGCAAAGTAGGGGAAGAAATTCTGCCTACAGTGCTTTACTTTTGGACTCAATATAGACCAAAGGATTCCCTGAAAGAATCAATAATTGAGTTATTTCGCCTCCAAGTTCATATTCATCATCCAAAGGGTGCAAAAACTCAGGGAAGAGGTACAATAAAAAGCTTCTTTTTTTTTTTTTTTTTTTTTTTTCTTCCCTGCATGTGATTATTTAAATTATTGTGCCAACTCTGAATTTTGATACTGAGTCTTGGAAACATTAATGGTAGTGATTATTTGTCAGTAGTTTTATGCTATGGCTGATATTGAGTGAAAGTGAAAAGGAATTTTCAAATTGTATCCACTATGAGCATATTAATTGTGTTAAGTCCTTTAAACGTTGAGGCATCTTTTAATCAAAAGGCAGTTTTGATTGCTAAATGAAAATAGAAAGTCTTTGGGGAAATTAAATCGTAATTTAGATTGGGTTTAGATTGCCACATGTATTGGTGTCTTGCCAGGTCTGTTTAAACCCAGAAGCTACTACTGTCATTTAAGTCTGGCTTACACTATAAAACTGCTCAGAGAATATAACTCAGTAATTATGTTTGTTTGTCATGGCCTGTTTTAGTTCTGGCATTTTCTTTATACTATGTACAAATCTATCCATTACCTTTAACTGTATTCTTTCCAGTTAGATGAAGAATTGTTTATTAGAAACTTAATTCCTACCTTCATTCCTTCTATATGCTGATTAAGTTCTCTCTTAACTTTTCCCCTTTTTTACTTTATTCATTCTCCGTTATAGAATTTGCTTTTCAGGCCTGCACTTGTTAAACTTTGTGTGCCCTACTCAGATTTTGGCTATATTTTGCGTTGTCTGGGTAGGTTTGCATATTGTATCAAATAGATGACACATGCTATCTTTTAATTGTTTTTGCATGTACAGGAGCATATGACTTAACAAAGTGGCAAAGCATCTTACATAACCTGTATGATCTGCTGGTGAATGAAATAAATCTCATCAGTAGCAGAGGGAAGTATTCTTCAGGCTCACGTAATATTGCTGTGAAGGAAAATTTAATTGAGTTAATGGCTGATATTTGTCATCAGGTAACATTTTTATTTAAATATAAGATTGACTGTATAATTACTGAGCTTTATGCTTTTCTGAAGTATTCATACCTTCTGTCTGTGTTCTGTTGTGTTTTGTTAGTTCTCTACAGTTTAGAAATGTATTATACTGTATTTCACTAGTGTTTCTTGTTAGACTGTAAGCATTTCAGTCTTGAAAATACTGCTATTTTTTTAAAAATTTGCATACTTTTTAATTTCTCTTTGTGAAAGGTTTTTTCAGAGGGTACCAAAGTCCTTGAAGTTACCCAGCCGTGTGCTGTTTCACAAAGAGAGTCTGGTGAGAACACGGCACCAAACAAGCGCAGGAGGATTGAGCTGACCTGGGGGGTCATTGGAGACAACCTGCAAAGATCCCAGAAGGATTTTGATATCATACCTTGGTAATTACACCTTTGCATGAAAGTAGTGTCATTCCAGACATCTTTTTACATTTAACATTCTCCTGAATATGTTGTGCATTTAAGTTGGGTGTCTGGACATACTGTAATTATATATCTAAGCAGTGAACTTAGATTGTCAGAGCATTTGGAAAGTTGCTTTAAGTTGGCTGTCAGAGTACCATAAGTATTAAGAGTTTGGCCATTTTGGGCTAGTTCATACAGTTTTCTGTAATACCTGTCCTGAAAACTGCTCCAAGGCCTGACTTCTTACCTTGGACCTTGATTGAGGGATGGTTTGTTTGCCATGAGCAACCTCGGAACTGGAAGATACTTTTAGGGATAGTGAGGGTAGATGAGCAGTCTTTACAAGTGAAAATGGTAGAAATACTGAATCTTTAACTTTTGACAATGAACAAATCAGCTCAGTACTGGAAAGTATAAATGAGAAATGGCAATTGAAGAAGGGTTTGTTTGTTCGTTCATTTACTTCTGAAAATGCAAATTTCTCTATGTTTGGTATTAATTGCTTCACTTTGTGTTTTTCAAGGTTACAGATTACAAGTCAGCTAATATCCAAGTATCCCATGAGTCTTCCTAACAGTGAGCTGCCTGCCTTACTCAATGTTCTTCACCAGTTACTGCCTCAGCAGCGCCGAGGAGAAAGAACCCCATATGTGCTGAAGTGCCTCACAGAGGTAGCTCTGTGTCAAAGCCAGAAAACTGATTTGAAAAGCACCCATAAGTTGGAGCTCCAGAGAACCTGGGCAAAGATCTGGACTCTTACCATTCGCAGTGTAAGCCTTCAGCAAATTGAAGTGGAGAGCTTTGGGCTGCTTGGAGCTATGATTCAAGGGAACCTTGTTGTAACAGATAAAGAACTCTGGAAGATATTTTCTGGAACTGCATGCAAACCTTCAAGGTAGAATGGAATCAAGGATAGTGTCTTGTGTCTGATTCACATTCCTCTTTACTGTGCATCCAAAACCACTGTGTTACTCAATATTATTGTTGTTGCTGTGACTGTATTTCTATTTAAGAACTGCACATATTTGTGTTATAAGCCTTTGAAATTATCACGAATACATAATAACACTGAAAGGGGCAGAAGAGGCAAGATCTTTAAATTTAGAATATACTAAAATTTCAAAAATTTAAAGCTCTGACTGACAGACAAATGTTGATTTTTTGAAATTAAGAAGTATGTTTTTTTCTGAACTTTTCTTCTGAAATAAATACTCTGACATAGTCTTTAAGATAGGTCGGAAATGTCTGTAATAGCCAAGAAAGGTGAAAATGCAAAGATTTTCATGGAGTTGACTAGTATGCATGTTTAACTTGCTTATGTACTTGATGCTTCCTGTGCATGCAGAAACACTGACTTTGCTTTAGAATGGTGATCAAAAAATACCATATGGTTTCTCACAAATCCCCTGTTCCATTTTTATTGCAGTTCTGCTGTATCTTGTTTATCATTAGTGATGTCTGCCTATTCAGTGCCAGAAAATTTGGACATAGGAATGGAGCAGAATAGTTCTGAAAGAAATCTGGGTTCTGTGTTAAGGGAGGCAATTATGAAATGGCTCCTGTCCAGCTATTTGGAGGAAGAAATAGAAGAATGTGCAGAGTTGCCTCCTGTGCTCCGCAGGTAAGGTTTTTGTGGCATAATTTTACATGTAAGCTCACCCTGTAACACAAAACATTCTGCAGGGAAAAATTATTATATAAGTACAGAATTCTGTTATATTAAAACTTAAGCAGAGTTTGTAGGGCTTTTGAGCTTCCTGTAGAATGTCATTCTAGGGATGTAATATGGTTATCTGTCCATATCATAGCAGATATGTGACCTATGCATTAGAAATCTGCAGTGAAAATTTAAATTTCTTTTAAGATACACTGTTAATGTGGGTAATGTTTGAATCCCAAGAGCTTGTCTGACTGCAAGAAAATATGAAAACACTTTCTTTTTTACAGTGATTTTCCTCATCTTGTATTACAAAACATTCTTGTGAGCCTTACAATGAAGAACTGCAGAGCCTCCATGATCTTCTTCCAAAATGGTGCTAAGTGGTATGTTTTTATATTAGTCATTATAGGTACTTAAGCTAGGAATGCTGCTGCATCTTTCACCAATGCTTTGGACTACATCCAGTTATCCTCTTAATAAGACTGAAATGTGTGTAACTTGATCTGAAGGGACATAAGGCTTACCTGTTAGAAGTTAAAAATACTAGTTTCAGGGGCTTTGTGGATTTCTACTTCAGCTGTGTCAAGTAGGCTGAGGTTGGGGACCCTAATACAAAGCCAATGCTGCTCCATAACTGCAGAAGAAGGTATGCAAGCTTCATGTTTCCTTACAGATCAGTTACAGATAGAATGGTGTTGTCCATTCCACAGTAAGGTCAGCCAGGGTTTGGAAGGACAAAAAACAGAAAATATTTTATTTTGCTTTTGTATATTTCGTGTATTTAAGACTTGTAAGTTATATACTTGCTGCTACAGTAAAAATTGTGTCTCTTCTTCAAGTGAGCAACATTTGCAGGGGAAAGAAGAAAACAATTTTTCTGATGTTGAAGAGCTCTACCTGCAGACTACATTTGATGAAATGGATATTTTCACTAACTTTGCAGCAAAGGTTGCAGATAAAAATGTGACTGGTTCAAGACTTGCCATCAACCAAAATCTTAGGGAAACACTGGAGAACTGCCTTTTAGCAATGTCAGAAAAGCTTTTAAGCAGTTGTGGTCCTACGGTAAGTTAGAAATTGTTGTTACATCCTTACATTTGTGCTCCCAAATAATCTATTTCCAAGGCAGAGTCTATGGATTCTGTATTTTGTGGTGGTGAACCACTGGTATTCATACTGTGTATTTGATTTAGTCTAAGGTTGTTACTGCTGAGCACCTCGTCCGATGTGTCAGTCTCTTGGTTGGTGTTCTGGGTTGCTATTGCTACACTGGTATTTTTAAAGAGGAGGATGCCTGTAAGTCAGCATTGTTCCAGAATGCTAAGGTAAGCAGTAATGCACTTAGGACCTGTAAAAAATTAAATAAAGCATTGAATTTAAGTTAATTCATAAAATTCTGTTCATATTGACACATTTTCAGAGCACAGGTATCTTCTCAGGAAAAGCAGCTTAGAGAGGTTTAAATATGTTACTGCTACTGAAAGAGAGAAGTCACTGAAATTTTGTCAGTACACCAATGCATGAGTTTTGCACTGGATATTATTCAAAATATTGATGCATTTCTGAGTTGCAAATTTCAAAATAATGGAAGTCATGAACATATAAACAAAGGATTAATTAGAGGATAACAAATCCTTTCATTTCTAGGTCTTTTATTTAAGATAATTTGATTGTTCAAACCAATATGAAGACAGCTATTGCTGTTATTTTTATTATTAGTACTATCTCAGGTCATTCCTTGCTTAAATATAGAAACTCAAAACTTATGCTTTATGGAGATACACTGTATTTTTCTTTTGTGATGAAAATGCTAGTGTTTCAAGCATGTCTAAGCCATGGTTTTGTCACTTCTTGAGCAAAATGAGCACAGCAAAAATCACAGGAAAAAATGTGGAATATCAAAGCTATATGAATGAGAACCATTTGTCATTATGTGTGTACTGTGTAGGTGCCAATGTGTAAGGACATTTCACTGGGGTTTTCTAACTGTGTTGTATTTTTACAGTCTCTCATTCACTACGCTGGCGAAAGCATTTCCCAGTCTAAAAACAAACTAAACGAAGATACACAGATCCACACACTGAGGACTTTGATAATGCAGTGTACAAAATGCTTGTGCAATTGTACCAAGGTAAAGTTTCTAAAGAACTTTAAATTTCTTTCTTCATTAATGAGATCAGGAAATTGAGTATCATGCCTTTAATTCCTGAGAAAAATTAATTAACCTATCTGTACACCTTGCTTCCTTACAGAACAGTGCTAATAAGAAGCTGTCTAATATATTCCTGCGTTTGTTAACATCAAAATTTATGAACGACCTGATAGACATTTGCAAGAATCTGGTAAGTACATTCTGTCTGTTTCTGAATGCAGTGCTCTTCTGTGAGAGGATTGCTTTTACAGCACAATGATCTGGAGGCAAGCCAAATGAGATACATATTACTGAAAGAAATAAATTAGAATACATTGAGTTTGTAGAGAATTCCTATCCAGAAATGTTTCTGTTTAGCATTTGAATACAGGCTTAGGGTAAAAAGAAGAGCAGATGGGTAATATTTCATCAAGGTTAGCATTCTAGCTCACATTAAAAAACAAATTTATGCTGTTTTTCATGTTTCTAATTATTTCTTACAGTAGAAGTATATACAAAAGAATTCTATATCATATGACAGTTAACATTAATGCAGTTGTAAAGGAGCATGGGTTTTTGTGTTTCATTATGTGGGAATTAAGTCTAACTGTAAGTTACTCCTTTCTCACTGGGAAAAGTAGAAGTGTGGCACATCACTGTGTTTAGCACAATTCTTAAAACTTGTCTTTGGCACATTGTGCTGTAGTCAGGTCTAGGAAAACAAGTTCCTGCTTTTCAGATGAGGTAGAGCTGGGGGTTTTTCTGTGTGTTAACTTGCCATCTGGTAGGGAAAGTAGTGATTAGTTTGCCCTCAGAAAGTCACATGCCTCCTTTTTATTTCTCCATAGTAATGAATATGGTGAGCTGTTGGTGAGTCTTACAGAGAGAAGAACTGTTTTTAGAAACTAACACTGTCCTTGGCAGAATCTAAAACACAGAAATCAGCATTTGCCTGAGGAAGCTTCTATCCTGAAGAGAATAGTTCAGACCATGTATAGAAAACAGGTTTATCACAAAGGATGAAATTCATCAATTCTGTGCCACTGCTACTGTCTTCACTTGTTCTAGTTCACTGGAAAACTGCAGTGTCTCTCCTTGTGCGATGTCTGTGGTGTTTTTTCTGTCCTTAAAAGCAAACTTTGAAAGGATATGGTGTTTTTGTCAGATGACAGTTACTGGAAAGCCAAGTGTACTGGGAAAAGTGGATTTCAGGAATGATCCTGAGGAGAGTATAATGGAAGTAGATAACCTGGCATCTGATGATATGTTTGATGATCATTCAGTGGCTGACATCAGTGATACAAGTGAATCTGGTGACATGCAAACTGTAACAGGTGGGTCTTCTCTACCTCCAAAACTGCTTCCAAAAGCTTGTTTTTGCAAATATCTCTTTGCTTGAAAGATACTGAGGTAAAAAATTGTGCTGCTTTATTAGTAGTTGAACCATGTAATGGTTGAACCATGTACTTTCTGAGCTGTAATAATTTTCATCAATGTTTTAAAAATGGTAATGGAGTGTTGGAGCTCATTTAGAAAGGAGTAGTTTCTTTTTCATTTTATAAATCAAATAATGCAAGAAAAGATACTAACTTTTTAAAAGTCAGAAGTTTTGGCAAAGAAAAGACTAGAAAATGTGTCTATAGAGTACTTGCCTCTAATTAGATTGTGCTTGATTTTCTTTAAAATAGTCCTATTTAACTTTTCTCCTTCTCCTGATTAATAATTCTTGACAATATATCTGGACCTTCAGAGGGACAGGAGCATGAATCTGCCTGTTCATTCCTGTTAAGAGCTACAAGTATTGATTTCTTTTAAATTCTTACATAAAATGCCCTAACTGTTCAATAACAAATGGACATGAAAGTTGCTTGTACTCTATCTTTTTTGAGAACTTACATTAGTTTTGTAAAGACCTAAAATGTTACCACCTCTTCTCTTTGAAGAAGCATTTCTTACATGCAAATCTTATTTCCAGGTGCTTTGAGCCCATTAGCTGAAGAACACTTGACAAAGCAGGATTTACTTCTCCTTGAAATTGTGAGGTTCTTATGTATTAGTGTAACTACAGTCCAAGTTCAGACACTGAGCTTCCGAGCCTCTGATATTCGGAGGAGGCTGCTAATGCTGACTGAAGGCAGTGTCTTTGACAGCACTAAGCCACTGCATCTGCACATGGTGAGTATGAGGGGCTTTTACAGCAGGCCCACTTCTGTAAATGTACTGTTACCAAATAGTCTTCTTGATTATACATTGTCTTTCTCCTGTTATCAGTCCCTTGGGAAGACATAAAATGGCTACATTTGGTTTTTTTGAAGAGTGTTGTACTCAGGAAAACAGCAGTTCAAATTTCTAAGCCAGAAAACGAAGAGTTGAGAAAAATACATATCTTGCCTTTATAATTAATTATTTGTTAAAGAACTAGAAATACTCTCTGTAGTAGAATACTTAGTTTACAAAGGAAATATTTTTGACTGCCAGAACTAAAAGTTTGATGATCTGTATTACTGTGTGACGGTGTTTGCATGAAAAGATGACCAGTCTAACACTCAATATCTGATGATGGGTGTCTTCCCGCATGGTTTTCTATAAACACAAAAAAGTTTCCTAATTTTTCTTTTTGTCTACTTATTTTCCTAAGTGCTGTTTTGCATTTTGGTTTTATTTGAGATTTTTTTCCATTTGTTTTTTTCATTTCACAGTACTTGATCCTGTTGAAGGAGCTCCCTGCTGAAGGACACCTCTTGTCTGCAGTTGATGTTGATATGCTTCTTAAGCCTCTTTCGTAAGAAAGAAACTATTCAGCATGTTTTACATCTGTTTCAGGGGATTTGGTGGCTTTTTCAAGAATTTTTTTCTTTTTTTCTTTACAGTACTGTGTGTTCTGCGTATCGTCGAGATCAAGAAGTTTGCAAAGTAATCCTAAATAATTTGCTCCCTATAGCAGTAGGCCTGGCCCAGTTTGATGAACATGCTGCTGAAGAGGCAGGGACTGCCAAAGGACAGTTTTTGACAGTTGTTGAAGCCTTTTGGTATGTTATTTAAAGCAGGAGTCTGTTGGACATAAAACTTTTCATTTTTAGTTTTTATCTTTGCTGTCAGTAAGGGGACTGTAGTGCTGTTTTGTGTGTTGCTGTTTGTGTGTAATGTGAAATCTTAATGCATTTAACTTTTTACATTTTCTGTCATGCTATATTTGTAGTAAAAATTAATTCTTAAAATAGTACTAGAATAATAAACAGCACACTCTTGTATATAAATAGAGACTGATTCTATGCTGAATTGCATCAGTAATGATAACAAGTGATAACTTTAGCAACCTATAAAGAATATTGTTTGCAATTACCAATAAAAATGTCAAATCCTCCAAAACATGCCCAAGGAGCACAAAGGAGTCAGCTGTGAGCAGCAGAAACTAACTTGCTAGACTGTTTCTCAAAATTGTGGGCAACTTTTTCTGTTAATTGAGCATTCCTTGTTTTAGGCATTTATCTCAAGGAGGGAAATGCACAGCATCAGTAAGAGTGGCTCTTTTAAACTGCATGAAAGCCCTGCTTGAGGTAATCCCAGATTTTCTGACATTCATTAGCATACTAAATATTTATTTAAGATATACTTAAAAACAGCGTCTAAACATCTTTTGCATATTGCAGTGTATCTTTTGTACATTTGAAATCACAATCTTCCTTTTCTTCAGGTTGATCCTCATTGCAAGTGGGCAATCCTTCATGTGAAAAATAAAAATCTACCTGTGAGTGATGCTTTCCCACATTTCCTTGCAGACAGTCACCATCAAGTTCGCATTCTTGCTGCAAAGTCAATTACCAGGTGATAATGTAGATATTTTTTTCTGTTTATAGGAATAATGCTTAATTTTACTTAACTGGATGTCACTTTTGCTACTGCATAGCTGCTGTTTTCAATACTTCTGGAACTTCAATCTTGACAGAATATAGAAGCCTACCAAATTTTGTTAAAGTGTTCAAACTTTGCATTTCCATTATTCTGTGAGAGATCGATATATAGAGAGAAACTGCTCTATAAGAAATTAAAGAAAAATCTATGTAAGGCAAATAAGACAAAAATAATTATATTCAGAAAATCAGAATCTTACTGATATGGACAGCATATAGTAATTCTGTAGTGTTATGCTAATAATTATTGTTCTTTTTTTTCTATAAGTTTGTTTCAAGATGTGAAACACAGAGATTCTTCTGGAATGTCAAGACCTCTTCCCCTGAAGCTCCAGCAAAAGGCTTTTGAGAATGCATACCTCAGAGTTCAGGAAGGAATGAGAAATCTGGTACCAACATCTATTCATTTTGCCTAGTTTTGATCTTTTGGATAAAATTAAGCTGAACATGATCATGTTTAGTTTTCCAAAAACAGTAATTCTTCTGGACTTCTGGTAATCTGAGTTTATGAAAGAAAGTGATAATCAGGAAACTCCTTTCATATCGAGTCACTCACAGTTTTGCTGACATTAGAAGTTTGTAAATTTGTAAATCGTGTGTTTCAGACTGCTCTTCTGTATCATACTATTAATTGTTGCAATTTCAGAGCTGTAGCACTTAAGAATCATAGAACAACATAGTCTCAGTAATCTAGAAAATGTATAGATAATAAGGGGAATGTACATTGAATTATGTGTTTACACAGCATAAAACCAGATTTGTAAACTTTGGAAAGATTATGTTTCCAGGGGTATTAGACCAGTGGTTTTCACAAAACTGAGATTTGCTTGGGAATTTGAACTATTCAGAAGAAGCTTGAAATGAAGGAAAAGTTACACTCTAGTGCAGTGACTGGAAATACAACGTTGTGGTGTAGTAGTGTGGAATTTCTGCAATTTTTCTTTTAGTATCTTTCATCCTTTCTCCTTCCTTGCTACCATGCTACTTCATCCACGTTTTCCCTTTTTTTCTGTCATGCTGTTATCTACCTGCATGTTATCCCTCTTCCCTTTGTCTGCTGTGTTGTAGCCTGGCCTTGCAGCTGAGGCCTCATCTCTGCCATCTTTTTCATCCCTCTGTACTGTCACCTCCCTCTCTGTCATCTTCTGGTTTCTGTGTTGCTTTGAGTCCTTGTTCTGTCCCCTCATCTTGGTGGTGTCTGTTAGCTTCTCCCCTTTCACTGCAGTTTCTTTTAACTTTTATTTAAACTCATGACTTGTCAACACAATGCCTTAGTAGGAAGAGAACTGCATTTAAATGGCAAGGCACTTCTTCCCTGTATACATCAAGGAGTAAAAAAAGGAGACTTGACTTGTTCAGAAGTATTTATGTCAGTGCCTTTAATTTTAAATTATTTATGCTGATTTATTAACTTGGAAATTGCTTTAACAGAATATTTGCTCAAAGTCTTCTTCATTTCTAATTGAAGGTCAGGGGTGATGCAAGTCCTGAAGATCTTTTGGACAAACAGAGTAATGGAAAAGCAGTTTTGCTGATGCTTATAACCATGGTTCTATGCTGCAGCCCAGTATGTGAAAAGCAAGCTCTGTTTGCTATTTGCCAGTCTGTGAAAGAGAATGGATTAGAGCCTCACCTTGTGAAAAAGGCAAGTCTGACATTTCATTGATATTTAGGTTATACATTAAGGTTAAGTTAAGATTGGCAGACTACAACATGTTTTCCTCAGCATCAAAATTTGTTAAATATTGTAAAGGTACAACTAATGTGGTACTTATATAACTGAATTAATTTGTCTTTATATTTAATGACTTGTATAGAAATAATGAAATCATGAAAGGCAATTTTAATTGTAAATCTTGTATGTTCAAAGCAGAGATCTGAAAATAGAATTTTATACATTGAATATTGCAGATCCCATTTAAAAAAAATCATTCTACCCAGTGGAAGCAAGTTTTCTTATGTGGAAAACATGTAAAATAAATGCAGTGTATTGGAAGATGGTATGTGTCTTGTGGAATTCTATTTTGAAGTTTACAAGAGTGTACTGAAATGATTGCTATTTATACTTCAACCTTTCATGCCAGTAATTTTTTAAGTGCACATGTTCCTTTTATCCTTTCTTTCTATTCACTGCTTCCTGTTTTTGCACACAGTCTGTACCCTGCAAAATGGGTACTGGCCCTCCTTTCTTAACTTACGTGGATTAGTTGTAGTTTCTTGATTGCACTCTCCTGAAATATGGCAGCACAAATAATGAGATTGCTTAGGCTAAACACAGATATTCATTAAAAGGCTGGGGATACACATGGTAGTGTGTTATTACCAGTTTGCCATGATACCATGTACTCTTAATGCTGTTTTTGCAACTTTAATTCATGTATTTCAGGTTTTGAAAAAAGTGTCTGACATTTTTGGCTATAAAAGTATAGAAGACTTCATGACATCACATTTAGACTATTTGGTGATGGAGTGGCTGAAAATGAATGATAGTGGATATAGCCTGTCTGCTTTTCCTTATGTTCTTCTGAACTATACTAGCCTTGAGGAGTTTTACAGGTAAGTTTGCTATATGATGAAACAATTATTTCGATTTTATGTACAATTATGACACAGGGTCTCAACTTGCTTAGTGTAGTAATGCATCAGGATTTTGTAAGGTGATGTATTGAGAACTTTTGAAATGTATTCCCCCCAGCATCACGTGTATTATTGTAAGTTTAGTTATACAGTAGAGGAATGGTATTTACTATATGATGCTCAAGATTTTATAAAAAAAGTAATTTAAGGACATTTTGGAAATGTATTTACTACATGTAGGTCTTGTTACAAAGTTTTGGTCCCACACCTGGTGATTAGAAGTCAGTTTGAAGATGTGAAATCACTTGCCAGCATGATTGAAAAAGACTGGAGACAAGTTCTGGCAGACTGTTTTCCAAAGTTACTTGTCAATATCCTCCCGTACTTTGCCTATCAAAGCCATGGAAGGAGTGAAGTAGCAGAGCAAAGAGAAATGGCTTCTAAAGTCTATGACATGCTTGAGGATGAAAACTGCTTAGGAAAACAGGTATCCATTTAAAATGTGTAAATTGAGTTCTATGGTGTTTAACAGACCAGAAAGAAACATTTGTATATTATGCAAATAGTTCAAATTTATAGTTGCAAAAGTAGTATTTAATAAATTCAAACTAGCCAAGTTTTTACCCCAAGGATTTCAAGGAGCTATTCAATAGAAACTCTCAGGCAGACAGTTGACTGAAGCATAATTTTTTTCATAATGCAATACATTTTTTTAGCCATTCATTGTCCAGCCCTGAGTTTCTCTGTTGTATATCTGTCACATTTTCCTCTTAAAAAATTTTGTTAATGCTTTATGAGGAGCCATCTTTTCCAGAGTCAGACTTTATGCTCAGAACTAGTAGTAAAATGAAACTTTTTTTTTATATATACTGTAAGAAAGCAGATTGTTCTACCTGTGACTGCTATAGAGAAGCTTAACCAGGCTTAATTTATGAATGAATTGCATGTCATGCATAATGGAGCAAGTAGAGAATCTAGACAAGAAGTAGGCTTTCTCAGAAGCCAGAGAAATCTTTCTGGCTGAAGTACCATTTTCTAATTAAAATGCTATTTTTCTTCTTGTAGCAAATGGACAACTTGTCTCATAGTAACTTGCCAGAGATTGTGGTTGAGCTGTTGATGACCTTACATGAACCAGCTGCTACGACAGTTGAAGAAGGGTCTCATCTAAGTAAATATATAAGGTATGTACTTGCAGATGTTCTAAATGCTGGGTGTGTTTGTGTAACATTGTGCATTAAAATGTGCCCTTCAGGCATAAGAAAGGGTAACCCTGAATCTGAGAGGGTTTATTGTTATAGTAATGATATGTCATAGTCACACCTTCTCAGGTAGCTATGCCCCAGGAGCAGGAAGGAGAAGCTCTGTAATACTGCAGCTAATGGAAGGAATGAACAATGGGCTAGGGAGTGCTGTTGTGTGTTGGTGAGCTGGACTGTTGTGGCACTGCCAGTTGAGATAAGTTCAGATTTAGATGAACTACCCTCTGTAAAATTGATCAGGTTTTTGTCTCTAAATGAAAGTAATTATTTTAATGGTCTTTAATAACTAGAAGTCATGGAGAGCTAAAGTGAGCTGTCTCTTAGTGGTTCTTGAAGGGCAGCTCTTGTCTTTGGTAAGGAGATCAGTTAAGCAATGCCAAATAAACAAATTCCTAATTAATAGAAATAGCCCAGTGCCATAAATGTCTTCATATTTATTAGTTTTTCAGTCTTTTTTGTTGTCCCAAAATATCCCTATTTGCATAATAATTTTCCAGATTTTTGTGTTCAGATACAAACTTTTTGGAAAAACATTGCTTTTGTAAAGTTCTTGAAGAAGATACCTTTATTGTAAAAATAGTAAGTTGAAAGAATCCAAAACATTTCTCTGAAAATCTGCTAAAAGTTAAATGGCTGAGAATTGAAGAACTCTAAAGAATTCTTTTGCAGTGAGTTTATTAACAAACTGTGGTGTCTGCTTGTAAACAAAGCTCTTCTTTTAAATAAGGAAATTATAAGAATAAAAGTGATGAAACTTAGATTATGCACTTTTATTACTACTACTTTTTGAGGTCCCAGAAAAGTTCACAACCCTGTTTTTTGTCAACCAAACTGTTCCCACAATTATAAAATGCAGAAGATTTACCCATGAATTGTAATTAGATTTTTGTACTAAGTACCTTAGATGAGACAAATGTGTGGGGTTTTAACAATATTATCTTTCAAAAAAAGAAGAAGGTTAAGAAAGTACAGTTTTGAAAGCTACCGTAGAGGAACAACAAGCAGCTATAAAATAGGTGCATGTCACTTTTCTGAATGCTTTTGATGCTTCTTGCTGAAAGCAGAAAATATTTTCTAGGAATTTAAGTGTTTATTATTAAGAATTACTGTACTAAATGCAAGTAGTTTGATTTTTGAGAAGAAAAATATAAATCTCTTTTTTATTCATTCAGGGAACTGGATCCTGCTCCTAATCCTCCTCATTTTCCATCTTATGTGATTAAGGCAACCTTGGACTATATTAGCAACTGCCATAAAAGCAAATTAAAAAGTATTGTAGCAGTTCTTTCTAAAAGCCCTGTAAGTATGTAATAATTTTTTTTTATTGCTGTAGAATGTGAAATTTTGATTATGTGTACCCTTTAGTTAAATTAAACATTTTCATCATTTCCATGTGAGGAAAACACAACCTTAGACACTTTTCTGTTCATTTGTTTGCCTTCTGAAATGGAAGATGTCCTAAATTCAGGGACAGAGTTATGTGCATTATATAATTATATTACTTTATTAATTATTATATTATGTGGGTAATATGTTTTATATAAGTATGTAAATTATGTAATTATGTGCATTATATAATGCATGTAAAGTTGAGAGGATTATGTTAAAGGTTGAGGAAATCTCTGTGTACCAGACACAGTTTAGAATGTGACATATTTGTCATGTACCTGAAGAATTTTCTAAGATAATTATATTTGGTCAATTTTAACAAAATACAGCCTACAATTAAAATATAAAATTTATTTACTTTTACTGACAGTGTGAAATTTTATACTCAGGGATATTTTTTGACACTTGATTTTCATTTGTTAAAGGCAAATATGAAAACAGAAAATACACAGCTTTGCAATAAATCATAAGCATACTACTGTCTTCTAACTTGTTCCTTAGATTTGTATCTGTTTAAAGTTATGCTGTTTTATTGCATATGTTGTCAACAACTTCATTTGTCTACTCTAAATAATCTAAAAATAGGAAAAAAAACTTTTCTGAACTATGTTTTATCTAAATCTCTTAAGTGTAAAAGTTAATGTTACCAGCCAGTGAAATAAGTTTTTTTAAAATGCTACACAACCTGCCTAGTGTTTTTTAAGTTTACAGTTTTAACAGTTGCAACCTGTAATGCTGTGTTCTGTGAAATAGTGCATCTTGCACACATGTGTATTATGTTTGAAAAAAATATAGGTTGAATTTGTAGCTGATGTTTTCATGCTTTTTAATTGATATTTCTCTGTTGATAGACATTGCTATAACTGTTTGGCTTTCTGAAAAATGTAGCATTTCTCATGTGGGGGGAAATAAAATAAGGAAAATGAAGAGGTATACAGCTTATAGTTCTGTTTGGAGAATTGATTTCTCTGTAGGTCTTTTTGTTTAAAACAATAAAAATAATGAAGCTTTTTTGCCCATGTTAAGTTTTAAGTTTTTAAGGATGTTTTTTTTAATATCTGTATTGACATTCTGAATAATTTTTCTACTCATATTTTATTCATTTTTAGGATTCATTCCAGAAAATCCTTCTAGCTCTTTGTAAGCATGCATCAGATACAAAAAACATGTATAAGAAACACAGAGTTCTTACAATCTATCACTTGTTTGTTGGTCTGTTACTTAAAGAGATCAAAGACAGTTTAGGAGGAGCCTGGGCTTTTGTCCTTCGAGATGTAATTTACACCCTGATTCACCACATCAATAGCAGGTAAACAAAGTAATTACCTCTAGTTCTTCCTGCCTGAGCTCCCTTGCTCCTGTAACTTTACATTCTGATATTGCTAGCAGATGTTAATTAATCTGTGAAATTAATTCTAGTTTTCTAAAATTAAAAATTAAGTTGTTATTCTTTTATAATCTCAGAATTTAAACTTAGAACTCTTACTAAAATATGGAATGTGCTAGCCTTGTGTTTAGATGTTTGTTGTACTGCAGGTTTTGTATGTGTAATTTGCTATCAAATTGTAGAAACAAGCTGGGTTAGGCAATTTTGATGACAGGGTGTTTAGGACTTTAAAGCATATGAGAGAAAAATTCAAACTGTGGAGTTAAATGCAAAGTAAGCATATGTCAAATAAAATATGCCTATTGAGTTAATAAGAGTGTTGAAATTTACATACTCACCACTAAGTACCTATAGCACAGTGAGAATTGGAACACGTTGTCTTAGCTTTAGGATTCTTACCTTTCATGTAAGAAGACTACAGATATTTTCTTACTTGAGCTTTAACTTTGGGTTTCTCAGACAGTTATTAGCCTACATGTCTCTGAGTTTATGTATAAATTGATTTCTTGGCTGATTTGAAGCATTTCATACCCAGAAATGTTGAAGAGATGTGTGAATTCTATATTAAATGCCATTATCATGGCATTACTGTTGTTACGTTGAAGACTGAGCTGGGGTGGGGGCCACTGATGCACTGAAGAGCAGCACTTCTTTTCAGAGGGACTTCAAAACTCAGCTCAACAAAACCCTGATGATGTGAATTTGAAGCTGATCCTGCTTCAGGGAGGCAGCTGGATTAGATAATCTCCAGGTGTCCTGTATAACCATATTTTTTTAAAACTAATGGTCATTTTAGATAGAGGAGGATTCAGAGAGCATGTTTTCCATTTTGTTCTGCTTCTGTCAAGATTGTCCTGACAAATAATAGTTTAAAACCCTTTTGGGGATTTTTTTTCTTTTTTGGTATGTATTTTTTAACAAGATTTTATGCCATTTTCTAAAGTAATCAGTCAAATTCCCTGTGTTTCAGTTTGTCTGTGTCTCCTGAGCTAAGCCTTTAGAGCTGGTTCATGCAGTTGATAAATTTTAAAGTTTAGAATCAATTCCTCCTGATTTTCTTTTCCCTTATTATTACTTGATGTATAAAATGTTGACACTTGAGACAGTGACAATTTGTATTTCTTTAATTTCACTTTGTTTCCTCTGACAGACCCGTCATAGTCAGAGACATATCTGTGCGCAGCTTTTCCCTCTGCTGTGATCTTCTTCATCATGTGTGCTACACAGCAGTTACATGTTGCAGTGATGCTCTGGAGACCCACCTTCATGTTATTGTAGGATCCCTGATACCTCTTGCCATGGACCAGTCTCAGGTTCAGGAACAGGTAGGTTTGTGATGCTGCTTATTCCTTACCTGCTAGTTTTCCAGTTCATGTTCACTGTTCTTAAGGCTCGATCTATACTCATGTTCAATTTTAATTAGTTTTTCCTATGCTTTGGAGATTTATATAAATACTATTGTTTTGGATGTAATACCATGCCTTTAATAAATGCAATTTCACTTTTGGTACTACTGTTTTGCCAAATAGCATGTCAAATTGCTGAGCAGCTCCTTAAAAAACTCTGTGGATGATTCACTGGGAAATATGATGAAAACCTTTGGCACAAGAGGAAATGTGTGCAGAGAATAGGTGTGAGAAGTTCAGCTGTTTATTTAATGAATGATCATTAAAAGTAAATGTAGCACATAAGTATTAAAAAGGAAACAAAGTGTTTCTGTTGTATGGCAAACATTGTTTCCCCTCCTGTATTGTATTTTATGTACATTCTGCTGGGGGCAAAAATGAAGAGGATTCAGAGACCTGCAGTTAGTAGCTATAGGTGAGAAGAGTGTGCCTGTTGCACTTAAGTTCTCATGTTGCCTTCTGGCTTAATCTGATTTCCTTGTACCATAGGCATCTCAGTGGTTGCACTGTAGCCCTACACTGTCTGCTGACCCAGCTGAAAATAACCTGGCAGTCCTGTTTCACAGCTTCCTGATTGTGATCAGGTTTACAATATGTCTGTGTAAACAGCTGCACATGCCACATCTGCAAAGGCCACCTGTCTGGGAATCCCTGAGCAGGAACAAAGTGGGGAGGACAGAAATTTCTCTGAATTGGAGCTGATGTCAAATGTGAAGCCTTCTCATATCATACTCCTGCAGGGATGCCCACCCTCTAGTGATCACTTTTCAGTTTCTTCTTTTTATTTTTTCTTCTAGCATTGAATGGGGGCTAGTTGATATTTTCAGGTAAATGCCCTCATCATTTAGATCTAAAACACCTCAAAGGTTCTTGGATTGAATATCCACTTATATTGATTTTTAAGTGAGGAATAAAAGCAATGTTTTTCCAAAGAAAGTATGGTACCTCTTTGACATTTATTCAAGTTGTAGATATGTTGTCATGCAAATTCTGCCAGACTTCAGTTATTTGGGTAGTAAGATTTGATATATAGGCATTAGTCTAAATTCCAAATTACCAGCACTTTAGTGAGAACAGTAAAGTCCTAATAACACCCGAACTGCTTGGTTGCAGTGAATAGTTAAATCATTGTGAACATCATAGAGATTATATTGGCCAGCATTTGAAATCAGTTTCATCCAAAGACAAAACGAAACTACAGGCTGGGATAGTAAAACCTTTGATTTCGTTTTGAGAGGAGGAAGAGCAAAAATGCCCACCATTTTAGAATATATCTGTGATTTCTCCAAGCCTGTAAACATCTTAACACTTTTAACAGTGTAAATAAATTATCTTACTAGTTTAATGGAGCTTAGAGAAATACAAACTTTATAACCCGAATAAGAAATACGGCTCAAAAATGTTCATCTGCCTTTTTTGCTTTTCATTTGCTTTTTATGTTCAGGTCCTAGGCTTGTTGAAGTACCTGGTGATAGATAATAAGGATAATGAAAGCCTGTACCAAGCAATCAAGTGCTTAGATCCTTTTCCAGAATACCCAGCTTTTAAAGATTTGCGAGCAACTCAACAGAAAATAAAATACAGTAAAGGACCATATTCTCTTTTGGAGGTAATTACCTTTTAAAATACATCTCAGGCATAGTGTTTTTTGTAATGCAAACTTTCCACCAAAGAATAATTTTCTAACTACAGTTAAAGTTTAAATGAGACGTGGATTCTTTTTATTGCCAGTTTCAGCCACGGAGATACTTGTAGGTCTCCATTTTTACTTTGCATCCACATTATGAACTTGCTGAGAGCCACTTCTTTACTGAAGCCTTTATTTGCATGCTATATGTGCTTAATCTAGTGTTGTTTTGCAGGAAATTAATCACTTTCTCTCGGTTGGGGTTTGTGATTCACTGCCCTTAACACGGCTTGAAGGACTGTATGATTTACGCAAAAAGTTGGAACAATATAAAGATCAGATGAAGGATCTCCTGAAAATTTTCCAGGGTACTGATATCTGATTGTGTTTTATTTCTTTTCTACCTGATTTTAGGTGTTTAGTGATGTACTCCATTCTAATTTGACATGGAATGTTTTTCTTTTTTTGTATCTTTAACAGGGTAATCATATGATAATTTGACATGCAGAGTAGATTGACATTTATGATTCATGCAACATCAAAAATATCTTTAGAAAAGTGCATTATAAATAAATAGATAAGGTCTTACATGGCAGAGAGGATTAAATACCCTTCAAGCTTTTGGCATGGGTCATATATGACTGTGAGAGACCAGGATAATGTAGAAGTATATTGATTTGTGGTAGCTTAATGCGTTTTCTTGTACATGAATCTCCCTACTCTTTTAAATGCAACAAAACTTCAATTTATTAAAAGCATGTTAGCAGATAAAACTCTCAGAATAAATAGTAGGATTTAGTTTAGTTGAATTTTGTGTCCCAGGTTTGTGTTTCAGCCCTCAGTCCAGACTCAGTTACTTTCTGGTTTGGTTTTCAGATAATTGTGCCAGACCATTTAACTTTTCTCCTCTGCTTTAAGTTTTCATCAGCTTGTGAGCATTGCAGGAAGATGAAAAGAAATTATGTGATTAATTGTAAACAAGTACAAAGTAAAATTTGGATAAGAATTGTAATGCCAAATGTAAGGCCACAGTGCAAGTGCATTTTGGCCCCCACGTCCTGTATATCATTTACAATTTTACAAATAACTCTCATTGAGCAGAGTTAGTGAAATGACAACAAGCTTGTGTGGAACAACTTCCATCAGAGGAGAGCCTTGTGAGATTGGAAGAGATTGAAAGGAATAGATAGAGCTGTATGAACTGGGGAATGGAATGATGAATCGTAGTAGGCAGTATTGCCACTTCTATCACAATACAAAGACAGAGCAGTTATACAAGAGAAACCATGTAATCTCTTCAAAATATATTCACCATGGCATTTACTACTACTAACTATGGAGATTAACAACATAACTGACCTTAAAAGGAGTTGGACATATTTTATAGAGATTAGGTATGAAGATGTGCTCAGGCAAAACCTGAGAGGTACTTTCTCTTGCTTGCTGGAGATGGGCTGGCAAGGCTTTGTCTTGCTTTTTTGCCTTATAATAAAATTCTGTTAAGCATTTACAATGTATTCTATGTATTCAGTTTTCTAAAGATGTCAACAAGAGTAAAGTCTGATTCCAGGTTTGTACTCCAGTCAGGACTTTTAAAAATGTACTGCTTTCTTGGGTTTTTTTTTCTTCCTTACACTGACAAATCATCATATTTTTTCCTAGACCATTTTGTTTGGAATGTTTATTTTTAGAAAAGACCTCAGGCAGAGAGCAAATGTGTCAAGAAATACTCATCTTGAGAGTTTGTAATTTGATGGAATTAGTTTGGCAACTGAAAGCTAAGCAAATTCTTAGAAATTCCTGTCAGAAAGCCTAATTTTGAGGTATTGCTTGGATTCAGATTTAAAGTAGAATGATGCATTAGCTTAAGGGCTGTTAGTGGAGCCATGTATTATGACTTCAGTATTTCAAATAGCACTCTTACACCAACTTATGCTAATATTTCATGTATTTAATTATCATTTTTTGCATCAAAACACTGAAAAATAATAGAATAGGTGCATTCTAGTTTGGGGGATTCTTTGGCTTATTCAAATGCATAGACATTTTTCCAGGCCATGATGAGTAAGAAAAATCAGTAATTTAGTTGTTCTATTTAATACCATCTTGCTTCAACAGTAATGATGCATATTGGTATTTCTAGGTAAAAGGCACTGAAAAAATGTTTTCTTCTGATAATACTTCTAAATATACTGACATGCTTGGCATCTGTTTTTCTTTCTGAATGATAGAAAAGCCAGAAGATTCTGTAGTAGTGAAACTGGTGGTGAGCTTACTGCAGCTGTCCCAGGTGGCAGTTAACCACACAGGAGAAAAAGCAGTGCTGGGTAAGTTAATTAGTCCCACAGACAAATTATGTCTGTCATTGCAAACACCAGACTGAAACTGTGGTTGTTCTCAGTGTTACTTCCCACTGTGCTTCCCACTTCAGCACACCAACACTGTGTGAAGTGTGAAGGAAAGAGGAGGGAGATAGATCTTGTTTTCTTTCTGATGAGCATTTAACGTCCCTTGTTAAAAATTATTTTGAGGGTGGTTTTGCTTTGCGTTATTTTATCTTTTTTCAATAGTTGTGTGTTTTAATAAAATACTTTGTCTGGAAAGCAAATGAGGGACATATTTATATATAAAATGTAGACTAATTCTTTCTGAGTTTGCAGTCTACTGTTTGGGCTCACATAGACTACTGTTCGTATTTACTAACCCTTTAGGGATTGAAAATTAGTGATTCTGGCCTTTTGCTTTTGCCACTTTCTAGAAGAAGCAAACATAAAATACGCACCTGATATAAGCTGGAAAATCCAGAGCCATAGGCATGCCTGGAAAATTGAGTTTAAAAGCATAACTGTAGTATTTATGAGTCTCAGGCTGCAAAATTTATTCACTTGTGATTTTAATCATAAAGCTCCTTAAGTGATGATAAACGTTTGCTGCTTCTTACCCCATAAGAGTGTCAGTTTTAAAAGTAAGGTGAGACTTGATCTTAGTGTGCATAGGACTACAGAAAGACTTTGCATTTGCATTTGCAGAGGCTGTTGGAAGTTGCTTGGGAGAAATAGGTCCCATGGATTTCTCCACCACAGCTCTTCAGCGTGCTGAAAATGCATTGGATTCTAGAGCAGCAGATTTACTTGAAGATAGAAAACTTCAGTGTGTCTTCATAATGTTAATTCAAATAAACACTGCTTTAACAGATAATTGGTGAGTATACTTATTTATTTAGTTAACTTAAAAGCAAAATAGGAGCCATTAAGTTCTGTGTTGTTCAGATCACCTCAGAGTAACTCTCTGAAAGTGTTTGAAAGGTCGGATCTGTTAGTGTCCAACCATGTGCTTCTCCAGGGCTCAGATTATTTACCCAGTCAATCTTAGATGTTTCCTAGAAATTTTAGGAAAATAGTAGTAGGATGTAGATCCCTGATGCAAGCCAAAGTGTTTCCTCTGTGCTGTAGAGAATAGCAGTGCTAGGGAGTGAATACTCAGGCTTTGTTTTGTAATAAAATATGCCATGGTACCATTGGTTGTGCAATTATTTATCTTACAAAGGTGATTTTGAAAATTAAATACCTGAATTAAGTTAATAATAAGAATGTTATGTATGTTCTTTTTTCAGCATTGATGTTAGAGCTGCTGCTGTTTCATGTTTGAAAAACATATTAGCCACCAAGTCTGGCAATGAATTTTGGGAAGTTTATAAAAGTAAAGCTGATCCCATGTTAATCTATCTACAGCCTTTCAGAACATCTAGGAAAAAGGTACTTCTGATAAATCTTGTATACATGGCATATGGAGTAGAGAAAAAAGAAATAAATATATTTTAAAAAAAGAAGTAAATTTGAAAATATATTTGAGATAGGCTTTGATAAATGACAGATTTGGTGTCAATATAATTGCAAGTCTGATAGCTTTTGTACTTCTGTTTCTTGTTTCTGTTTTACCAGTTGCAGGTTTCCCTTCACATAGGAAATTACTAGTTTGACATTAGAAAGCTGTGCACTTTCATTTAGACAGACAATTTTTGATTTCCTAATCAATAATGTTATACATTCTTTCTCAACATTTCAGTGTTATTTGATGCAAAAAATGGTGAAAAATAAGCCAAAAGAAAGTACATAATTAACCATAAATCAGACATTTCGTAATTTTCAGTCTTTTTGTTTGTAAATTAAATGTGATGTCTAATGCGACCTTGTTGATGTCACCTGTAAAATTTTATTTTTAATACTTTCAGATTTCCTTGGAAAACTTTACATTTGCTTGAACAAAATTTATATTGTTAATATTGTTAATCAGCTGAAGGACCAGTAATAGTTAATATGTTTTAATGTGTGCATTGCAGTATGGATTTTTAAAATGCCATAGAATTTTTTTCATATTTGCAATATGTATATTTTCCTTGCAGTTTCTTGTAGTATCTGCTAATGATATGGAGGCTCCTTTAGAAAGATTGGATGACACAAACCTGTGGATTCCTCTGGGAGAAAGTCATGAGACCTGGATCAAGCACCTAACTAGTTCAATATTGGACAGTGGAGGTGTGAAAAATGAAGTTCTCCAGTTAATGAAGCCACTGTGTGAGGTGAGCTAAATCATGCATTTGTACTTGTATGTGCGCTGTGATGCACAAAAAATACAATTACTCATCTTGATAGTAATTTCTGCTGTTAAATAATTTAGGGCCTTAGTGATCATATATTGCAGGTACTCATTTAATATACTCCAAAATATAGGATTTGAGAGATAATTGCAAACATAGGTAAACTTCATATGGCTGCTTTAAATGAATGCCAGCATAGCCCTGGCTTGCCTGTTTTTTCTCAAGCATTACATGTTTGAGCAGTTGTGAGATTGGTTGTAACCTGAGAAGGACAACTAAAAAGCATTTCTTTCTTAGCAGCTGCTGTGCATTATTGTTTTCTAGGTGAAAACAGATTTGTGTCAAACTTTGCTTCCATACCTGATTCATGATATCCTTCTTCATGACTCAGATGAATCTTGGAGAAATCTTTTGTCACTTCATATCCAGAAGTTTTTTACAGCCTGTTGCAAATTTGCCTCATCCAGTAGATCTACTCCAATTTCAGATTCAGGTAATGCCATAATATTTTTGTTTCAGCTAAAAGAGGAATTCTGGTTGTGAAAAAGAAATCTTCTGATATCAAATGTATAATGTGCACTTGTAGGCAGGCAGAATTTAGAAGCTTCTGCCAAGCTGATCTTTTTTGATGGAAATACCAGTAATTTTGAAGGTATTCATTGGCAGCACCCAAGAAGTTTCTTCTAACTTATTTTCTTATTCATGACTGGGTAATGTTAATACTTGCTGAATTGAGGTGTTACCCAGTGTCAAGTGCTGCAAGACTGAGTCATGGACTGTCTTTTAAAATTACTGATTGGCAGTTAAATTCCTCTCTTACTTAAACAAGAGCAATAAAAAGCAATTTTCACCTGAGTTTTTCCCTTGGAGAAGACTAACCTTCACTTTATATTGATAATGGTCTTCCTATACATTCAGAAAACCTGTTCCATTCCAGCAAAATAAAAGGAAGTTGTAACTAAATGAACTGCAGAAGAGTAGGAGAAAGGCAGTAAGTTCATCTTAAAGAAAACTATTCATGTCCATTCCAATTTGATTATGGTTGAAGTTAGCAGAAAGTAGAGTTAGAGGAGCCCTTAGTATTTCAGTTTTTACTGAGAGTGGTGTAAATAACCCTAATGATGCTAGGTGTATTTAAGGTACTTTTTGTGGATGCTGACTAGCCTGGACTGAAAGACCAGAACACTATTTTTTCTCATTTTTTAGTTCAAGTAACAAGCTCTTTCTACAGCTCACAAATTTATGCTGAGATGTACAGAGCGACCCAAAATATTGTATGAAAAATATGAGTGGATTTTCCCAAGTTTATAAACTTGCAGTTAGTTCAATGGTATCAGTGAGCAAATGATGGAGGCCCCTTCAAACACTGTGATTCCCAGAAGCACAATCACTTAGTTTGGAGGAGACTTCTGAGATCATTGAGTCCAACTTGTAGCTGAGCACCACCTCCAGGGAAAGTGACTCTGCCACCTCCCTGGGCAGCCCATTCCAGTATCTAATCACCTTTTCCATAAAAATTCTTCCCATAAAGAATTCTATGCAAGGGATATGTACTGAGGCAATAGATTAAAAAAAAAAAAAAAGAAAGGAAAGATAAATAGAAGCTTTAAATGGAGTTCTCCAGATGAAAAACTAACCTGGTAACAGGAAAAAAAAAACAAACCAAACATTCCAAACATGGAGATGCATGCAGCTCATTGTATGAGTGATTGTTTACAGAGGTGCAGTAGCCAACAGAGCAAAGATATGTTAATTCTAAAATTGGAGTCATATGACATCAGTATTTGAAGCAAAAAAATTAATTGCCTGGTGTGAAACTAGCATTTTCCTCAAGTAGAAACTGTTGCCCTGTGAAAACAAGAAGAAACCTCTTCCTAGAAAACCTTGATAAATTTCATTCCAATCCATCAGGATCCAAACTTCAAAAAAAAACAAGCAGTTAGACATGGGAGAGTTAAATGCTTCTGAACAGGTTTATTTCTGTTGAAACACACAAATTTCCCAGGCTTTAGTTTTCTTTAGGGGAAACTGCTATTTCTACATCTTACTGTAATGTAATAGTGGTCAAACGTTTGCCTGTGTTCTCCCTATTTCTTGCTTCTTGTAATTGGTAATTCAAAAATGACCAGGGCAAAGAAGTTACTAATCCAATCAACAGAACATAACCTGTAGCCATCTGATTTTTATTTTAATCCAGAAGCAACACATGGAAACATAGATTCTTTCAAACTATGTGTGGAAAGTAGGGGGTTTTGTGTCACCATACACACTTGACATTCTGCAATCAAGTAATTTAATAAGAAGTATTTCTGTGACTTTGGAATAACTTACACAGCAGAAGCCTAATGGGAGAGGTCTGTTACAGAGCTTTTTAAAATTATACTAATTCATCTCTGAATTCTGTAAGAAAAGATAGAATCCATAAACTAATAATACAAAGATAATTTCATAAAATTATGATGTCAATATGCTACATCAATAACATCATGTAAGGAGAAGATATACATTTTGTGGCAAACAATTTAATTTTGGAAATGCAATTCAAGGAAGTTCTTAGTTATTTTCTTGACTGCAAAATAGACCTTTTTATTGTGTAAATGGATGTATTATGACTAAAGTTCATTATATCCTTTCATTTGAAAAATACATCCCAGAGCAAGAAGCCCATAATTTTAGAAGTTTGGATAAAGTATCTCGACGAGCCATGCTTGCTGTTGTTGATTACTTGAGAAGACAAAAGAGGTAAATTCAAGCTTTTCAAAACATTGCCTTAATTCAATTGGGACTTTTCAAAGATCTCTTAGTACTGTAGATTAAAGAAAAAGAACATGGTAGAGAATATGTTGATTAAAAGAAAATATAGTGATGACCTTGCATTTGTTACAGAGGTGATATGGCTACTGTTAAAGGGTTCTAACTATGTTGAAGGAGTTTTCTAAAACCCTTTTGTCTAATAAACTTCTTGTGGTGTGGGTTTTCCAGGGGCTAAGATAAAGTTACCCTTTGGAAAGCTTTATAGTTAATACTGGATTTATTTTGTTTAATGCCAGAGAAAAAGTCTGTTACAGCAGTATTAAAGTCTTTATTTAATCAGATCTGTTTCAGGTACAGTTTTTGAGGACAGCTTTTGGCTAGATCTGAATTATCTGGAGGTTGCTATAGCAGCACAGTCGTGTGCTGCTCACTTCACAGCCTTGCTCTACGCAGAAATCTACGCAGACAAGATAAATAGGGACAAGCAGCAAGAAAGGTAGGAGGAGTGCTGTTTCCTGACAGTTCTGGCAAAATGGATCATGTTTTGTGAGTCCCAGCAGTGTTTTGGTTTTAGTTTATGAAAAGGCAAGGAAACTTTAAAAATATTCCATAGGTGTGCGTATAGACATGAAAAATATTTCCAATCCTTGAGTGTGATCCAAGCCTCAAAATAGTATGGTGTTGAATTATAATCAGAAAGTTTTGTTAGTACTGTTGGTTAAATTACAGCCAGAAGTTAATCAAGAGGAGAAAGAAATCCCAGAATCGTGACCAGAATTGTCTGAATAGAGCTAAATGATCCTTGTAGGAACTTTCTTCCATGACAGACAAGTATCTTTCTTTCTGGTCTAGCAAGATCAAAATATGGAACTAGTTTAGATTTTGTAACAAACTACTGTAAGGTAGTGAAAATATAACAAAAGTTTGTTTGTATGCCTATACGTTCACTAATTGCTTTTTTTTTTTAGGGGACAGAACACTTCAGGCATTCACAAAAGCAATTTGATTTCATAAGATATTAGCAATTACACAGTGTGTGTAGCGGGGGTTCTCCAAAACACCTTGGTGTTAAAATCCCTTGATGTTGAAATTCCCAGCTCAACTGATCACTTCCTCATTCTGATGAAGAACCATACTGAATAACCTGGGGATATGACAATCTTGCATTTATTGTTTGTGCCCCTTATTTCTTGAGTGTTATCTCAGAATTACTTTAGTTCTCTATATGAAATTTCATAGTGAAACATTTCTTTCAGATCTTCTTTTAAAGCAGCTAAGAGTTTGACATTTGAAGAGGAAAGTCAAAAAACACCTATTTCTACTTTGAATGAAAAAAGTAAAGAAGAAACTGGCCTAAGTTTACAGGTACCTGTGTGTGTGCTTCCTAATCTGAATGCAAACCTTCTTGTGTAATTCTGATTTTATCTGAGCTGAGGGTAGATCTAGTTGAATTCAGAAAACGTGTTTTAAAGTTCTCTTCATACTTTAATTCAAAGTCAACTCAGTTGCCTTCCAGACAAATTAAATGGAGTATTAGTTCACCTGAAACACTAACTGGCAAGTTTTAAATTACAGCAAAGCAGGCTTTGTTTGCCAAAAGAGCTGACTTCAGGATAGTAGTTAGCCAAATATTTTTCAGTTTCTTTTGTCACAGATACATGTTCATTACAAATCAGCAAGTGATGTAGAAGCTGTAATTATCAAAACCAAAGTAGTGTTATCTCCCTCAGGTTTATTTGACATATCAAATGTGATCCAGTAGCCTTGTCTACTCCCTCTTGTTCTTTCCATAGTTGATTATTCCTGAGCTGTGCTTGTATAATTTTTAAGATGCATTGCTTAGCCAGTGTGGCTAATGCCCATTCAGTACTATTGCCTTTTGCTTTTCAACTAGCCCACTTAAGGCCCAGTTCTAGATCTTTTAAAAATAAATCAGCATTGAAAGTAGGCCTGAAGAGTTTGGCTAGACTACAGAACATTTTGTCCCTGTCATGATAGCAGGCTCAGGTGCTACATAAAGAAAAATAAAGCGATGATGTTACCTGTAAAAACATTTATAAACTGATATGATTTATGTAAAACTAGCTTGAGCTGGTTCCAGAAAAATAGTTCTTTGTTTTGTATTGCTTGTTCTAGGACCTTCTCATGGACATCTATAGAAGCATAGGAGAACCTGACAGTCTTTATGGCTGTGGTGGAGGAAGAATGTTACAGCCATTGGCACGGTAAAATTTATTCATGTTCTTATGTTCTTTAAAGGCATTGCTTTCATTTACTAGTAAGGAACTTAAATTGAAAACTTCTTTTTCACTTACCAAAGGATAAGAACATATGAGCATGAAGCAGTATGGGAGAAAGCCCTTGTAACATATGATCTTGAGACAAGCCTCTCTCCATCTACTCGCCAGGCAGGAATAATAGAGGTAATATTATTTTATTAGAGGAAATGAGTGTAAGAAGTGATATTCATCATATTGAGTCATTTGTAGTGTGTCCAAAATTGTTTCAGGATCTCTTTGTAAAGTGATCTCTTTGTTCATTAAGTCTAGCCCATTGTCATAGACATCCAAACTGTGTAGTGGAAGACAAGTCAATATTTGTTCTGAAAACATTAACATTATTAGTCCTCTTGTCACTCACCCGTAATCCCCATCATGGGTAATGAATTTTGTGAAATACTTAAAAGTAAGTAGAGTCAACATGGCCAATTCATAAAATGACAGGGTATAGAAAGTAATGTAATTGGTTATTTTTGCTATCTCCTTTAAACCTCTCCATTGTGAAACTGTGGTTTTTCTGATACAGTAGATAAAAAGAATTAATGTTATTTTGAACCATTAAAAATACATTGCCATTTTTAGCCTAAAAATGTTTTTACCTGTTCTATAATAGTTTAGCACAGAGGTATATGTGTTTTCCCCAGTTTAATTTTCCTATGGTAATTTTAATTTCTTACTGTAAATCATTTAGTATCACTGTTAAAATTCTGTTGTGTTTGTCCTTCATAGTGGCTTCACATGTAATCTGATTAATTGGTCACAATTATAAAGACTTATAGGAAATCTTTTCAAATCTTCATCAGGAGAAAGAGTTCTTTAAGAATTTTGATTTACCACCCAGGAATAATAGGATGGAGAAATGTGAGCTGATAGTTAATGTGAAGCACGGTGTGAAAATTTATTTCAAAGAATGCCAGCCACAGTAGTAGTAAAACCATTTTCCTGGAGCTGCAGATATCAATAGTGTGATTGGTAGTCGTATTAAAAAGTTTTCATTTTATGTGTAGAGTTTAGAAATAGTTATGGTCTTTCCTGCAAAAAGTTCTTGGTTTCCAAAAGTAAAACAAAGCCCTTTAACAATACCAGTTCAGTTTAATAAAGGAGGAAGATCAATTTTGAGTAATTTTCTTAATTCCAGGCTTTGCAGAATTTTGGGCTTTGCCACACTCTTTCCATGTACTTAAAAGGACTGGAACATGAAAACACTGAGTGGTGTGCAGAACTCCAGGAAATACGCTACCAGGCAGCGTGGAGGAATATGCAGTGGAACCACATCTCTTGTGTCAAGTAAACTATCTTATCTTTTTGCTAGTTCCCTAAGCAAAAGGCAATAGGACCAGATCCAACCAAAACCAGACAAGATTAGAATATAGTTTCTTTGAAGAGGTCACCTAATTCATGTTAATCATTGAATTGAAATCAGTGTTTTTCACTTTTTTCCTGCGAAATTGTACACAGGTGATTCTGCTTTTTGATTGTTTGTAACACTAAACTGAAATTTTCCATTTTTGACTCATATAGTAGTTGTATCTTAAGTATGAGAGAGGGATAGCTTTTAGTATCTAATTTATAAGAAAATAGGGAAAATATTACTCAGTAAGCCACAAGAGGTTATCAAGTCCTGGATAAGCAAACACCAGCACTGATAAATGGCTACTCCCTCATAAGGAATAACGTCCTGGAGAGAGGATACCTGTTGGGTGCCTGGCAGCAGTTATTGGAGGTGACTGACTGGGGTCTAGTGTGACCTCTGTCCTTCCTTAGTACAGCTGCATCATTGCACAGTTTAGGAGGAATGCAAAATAGACTCATGTTTTGGCTAAAGCAAAAAAAAAAAGTTACATGATAGGATCTTCAGTAACTCCTTCTACATCAATTTTTAGTAGTCAGGAGAATTTTTCTTCTAAGATTCTTACAGCAGGATGAGGAACATACATTTTGTGTGCTCATTTCTCTTCTGCACAATCTGAAGATCATTGTTCATTTATTCTATATTACCTTTTCTTTTATTTGTTAGAGATGAAGCAGGAAGTCCAGGGTACCATGAATCATTGTATGATGCTCTTCAGTCTTTACGAGATAAGGAATTCTCTGCTTTCCATGACAGTCTTAAAGATGCCAGGTAACAAACTCTATGCAAATACTCTGATGTTAGAGAGATGGAGACAATGTGTGTATTTGTAGTCACAGGTTATGTATGAAGGACAGTCATGGGCTTAGATAAAGACTCATGCATAGAAGTAAAACTACTTCCAGACTGCAGCTCTAAGTTTTTTTAACTTCAGTTTGTCATCTGTGCATACATAATTTGTGTGCTAGTTGAAGATACATTTCCTGTGCACATCTCTTACTTTGTGGATACCTTCAGTGGATTCCAGTGCTGAATGCTCTTCTTTAGCTGAGCTATCACATAGATTTTGGAGTTTCTTTGTGCTTACTGTGTTTTCATTTATTGACAAACTTAATTTTTTTTAATTTTAATGGTAATACAAAGTAACTCTAAACAGAATAATTTGGCTGTTTAAATGCTGTTCTCTTTGTGGAAATATGTTATGAATATTTGGAATTACTTACTGATATTAAATTAAAATAATCGACTATTTTTCTATTAAATCCATAGAGTGAATGAAGTAGAAGAGCTGTGCAAGGGAAGTCTTGAGTCTGTTTATTCATTATATCCAACCCTTTGCAGACTACAGCTAATTGGAGAGTTGGAAAATGCAGGTCTGCTGTTCTCCAGGTGATTTCTTAAGATTGTTTCACACCACTTCCTCAGTTTTCAGGATTTTTAGTAATCAGGCATAGCACAGAACTTAATATGACCTCTACAGATTTTATTCATCAACATCTCAAACTTCATATTGAAAATTACAAGGATTTTAGCTTCACTATGTTAAGACAATTTTGGATTCTCTTTATTTCCAGACTGGCTTAATTTACAGCCTAGTTTGAGTTATTTGATATCATGCCAATACTCTGTTTTAAATAATTGTTTTCTTTTCTTTATGTTGAGTTCCCTCATACTCCAAGGTAACAGTCATATCTCCTAGCTTCTGGTTTACTCAAGTAGCTGAGTCTTCCTCTTCTAGTTTCTTTTCTAAAAATGTTTTCCATTTCTGTAATGACATCCATAGCATTACTGGAAGCTGTGTCAATTTGAATAATTTTCTTCATGGACTTCTACTACCATCAATATTGTTCCTAAATACTTTTTACTCATCCTGCATTTCACTGATATTTAGTGAGAATTAATAACAAGTCTTTTTTCTTTTGGGACCAATTGCAGATCTGTTACTACTCAACAACTGAATGATGTTTATTTGAAATGGCAGAGACAGTCCCAGCTTCTCAAAGACAGTGACTTCCATTTCCAGGAACCTGTCATGGCTCTGCGCACCGTAATTTTGGAAATCTTGCTTGAAAAGGAGAGTGAAAATGCCAAAAGAGAATGTATTAAAGACCTCCTAACCAAACATCTAGTGGAGCTCTCTAGATTGGCAAGAACTGCTAAAAATACTCAGGTAATAAATTTCAGGAAAGATCAGAAACAGACGTTTTTTCCATTTATAAAAGAACTTCATTTTTAACAGTACTAATGATTAACTGTATTCTAAGTTTGTTCAATAAATCGATTAATCTGAGACTTAAATGATGTAGAATTTATTAATAAATTGTATTTATGGGCATGTTTTTTGAATTTTTTTCATAAGTGTAAGCCACTGAATGAGGTAGGTAATACAAAAAATGACGTTTTTAGTCAAGAATGCTCTTCTAGGTCTGTTTCTAATTTTGCTGCGGTTTTATCCAGCTTTCACTTGCATCATATGTTGTAGTATCCCAGAATAAAACTGCTGAGATAACTTCATTGCATCTTTATATTTAATGTTGTAAAGTTTCATACTCTCAAAACATCGTTGCACTGTGTTAAATCTCTTTCAGTGAATGACTTATTGGGATTTGCAGTATCAGTGGTTTTTTTCAGTTGCTGATGTATTTAAGGTCCAGAGTCAGCCTTGTCTTGTTCTGAGTGGTGCATCTGGATGAATAACTCCACAAGAATTTGCAGAGTACAGTATCCTCCAAGGACCTCTGTAGAAAATAGCTGCAGCTAAATACAGAACCTGGAAAGGTGTTTAACACTTCACGTATGCGAAACTAAATTGAACTTTCATTTAAGGAAGGTTCTAACTCTTTTTATGAGTAGTGATGAAATCAGTAGAAAAGCTGTCTTTGATTTCATGATTTTGCAGTGGCACTTTACTCAGTGCCTCTGAAGCTGTTTGGGGAATGATTTCAGACATTTTTGTCTCATGCCTGCCCAGCTACCAACACTGTGGCATTGAGCGTCCTGTAAGAGCCTGAAGTTTGTTAAAAACATGGTTTGCTCCTTGTCCTGTCATAGTGATACTAAGTAGTGAGGATACTACTTTACCAGTGATCTGTGTGAAGATTTAGGCATTCAAAAGAATTAGTGTATGGTGATGCCATCTTTAAAATTATTCTTCTGTGGTCTGTAATAATGTATGTAAAGCATGTAATAATGTAATAATAATTGCCAAGCCATAAATCCATTAATTCTGTAGGTACACATTATAGAATTTCTCTACCTCCAATTTAAAATGCTAAACTAAGATGCTTTATTTTAGAGTTTGAGAGGTTTGATTCCAGTCTATTTTTGTTGCAAATCAGGATTTTCTGCAATTGTATGGAAAAATGATTTCATATCTTTGCTGTAAATAAATTCTTAGCATTGTATGGGCAAACTGTGGTGCACAAATAGAGAAAATGGAGATGGAATCTGAAAACAAAACTTGCTGTGAGATACAGATATTTTACTTAAAGAATTTTTCATGGTTATTTTTTCAATTTCAGCTTCCAGAAAGAGCTATGTTTCAAATCAAACAACACAATCCAAATGGAAATGGAGTTTGTGAATGGCAACTTGAAGAAGCTCAGGTTTTCTGGGCTAAAAAGGAAGAGAGTCTTGCACTGAATATACTTAAAACGATGATAAAAAAATTAGATGCAGATTGGATTCAGGTATGTGTTACATAATGTATAAACTTATGGGAATTAAATTATTTAAGGTGCTAATTCCACTTTCAGAAGTTTTCCCATAGAAGAAAATTAAAAGCCCATCTGCAGTATTAAATACTAATCGGGTTTGTACTGTCAAAATGTATGAAGACAAGAAAACCTTTGTTAGCAAATCTTGTTGTGGGTTATCAAAGTCAGTCTATAAGATTGGCAAATGTGATGTCAAATTGGCAAATGTCATTATTCATAGCCCAACACTAAACCATGTCCCTAAGCACCACTTGTACATGTCTTTCAAATCCTTTTTAAACAGGGATGGTGACTCTACCACTTCCTTGGGCAGCCTGTTCCAATGTTTGACAATCCTTCTAGTGATTAATATCCAATCTAAACCTCCCCTGGTGCAATTTGAGGCCATTTCCTCTGGTCCTACTTCTTGTAGTCTGAGACAAGAGGCAGACCCCCCCCCCAGCTCCCCCTCCTGTCAGGCAGCTGCAGAGTGATGGGTACCCCCTGAGCCTCCTTTTCTCCAGGCTAAACACCCCCAGCTCCCTCAGCTGCTCCTCACAGCACTTGTGCTCCAGAGCCTTCCCCAGCTCCGTGTCCCTTCTCTGGACACGCTCCAGCCCCTCAATGTCTTTCTTGCAGTGAGGGGCCCAGAACTGAGCACAGGATTGGAGCTGTGGCCTCAGCAGTGCCCAGTGCAGGGGGACGGTCACTGCCCTGCTCCTGCTGCCACAGCACTGCTGCTCCAGGCCAGGATGCCATCGGCCTTCTTGGCCACCTGGGCACACCTGGATCATGTTCAGCTGCTGTTTGCAGCACCCCCAGGTCCTTTTCCAACAGGCAGCTTCCCCGACACTGCCTGGGGTTGCTGTGACCTGGCACCTTGTTGAACCTCACAGAGTTGACCTTGGCCCATCAGGCCTTTACAGATCTCTCAGGATGATGTTTGATAAAATATAGTCTACAAATACTTGACTATAACTTAATTTTGTGCACCACTGTGGTAAAAATGCCTTTATGTCCATACTTTATGCTTGCTGTGATGGCATTCTTTGAGAATTTCTGGAGGATGAAAGACATTTGCTTTGAATCCATGTATGTTCTTAAAGAATATCACACTTCAGAAAAGCTGGATTATTTTGGACCAATTTCTCTATACATACCAGAGTAAAATCAAAGGTATCTGCTCTTTTGATTTCTGGAATCTCTCCATTAATCAATTGATGAGGCACTCCAAAAATTTTGTCCTTCCTTGTATTTACCTTGTCCATGCAAGGAGGATTTGTGTTTTCACAGCCTGTGATGTTCACATAGGTATTTCACAGTCAGTTGCCATCTTGGTCACATGGTCTTTAATATGTACCCTATATTAGAAGTATTTTGCAAAGTTATTCTACTCTAAAGTTAAAATTGAACATCCAGTCTGGAGACAAGTCCTTTGGAAACCTGCTCCTTCCTCTTCTCAAAACATTTTTGATCAAATTTCCATGTAGAAGTCTGTCTGAGGAATTTGATGGTTACACATGATTATTGTGGTTCTTGACTGTTACCTATGGAGTTGTCTATGGTACTTCAGACTGAATGGGGATATTATAAAATACAATTCTGAAAACATACCGTGAATTTTAAAAAATTTTATTACGTTTTGTCTCTGGTTTATTCTGCTTTTGATTGTTCAAACTATCAGGTGTTTTAAAATGTTTCTTTAAACTTCTTAAAACTTCTTCGAATTTCTTAAATGTTTCTTTCACTCTCCTTTAGCATTACGTAGAATGTGAATGTGATTTAAGGTTATTGACTACTGTAGATGTGTATGGAAAATAACTCTGTAGATGCATTATGTGTAATACGCCTCAGTGATTGAATTCTATTCAGACTTTAAAAGCTTTAGAAATTTCCTGCCTCATATATAAAAGATATTTTTGTTCAATGCCTCCCTCTCTTTAATCTTTTCTTCCCAAAACTTGCTTTTTCAAAGGTGGAGAAAGATCCTCACCTGAAATTGATGTATACAGAGTGTCTGAGGCTCTGTGGAACCTGGTTAGCAGAAACATGCTTGGAGAACCCTACAGTCATCATGCAGAAATACTTAGAAAAGGTGCATCCAGTCTTTGAAATGTACAGTCTTTGAGATAATGCTGTGCTAAAATACAGTGTTAAAATGTCAAGTAGATTTTTCAGTGCAGTCGTTATTTTTCTGTATTGAAAATATTGTTTCTTATATAAATGTTATGGTTTCCCATTGTATTGTGTAGCACTGTAACTTTGTTAAATGTTCAGAATATGGCTTTGTAGAAATCACAGTGAAACATCTTTTGTTGGCTTAGAAGTGCAGTGATTACAGCTACTAGTCTAGTTTCCTGTTCCCTATCCCTACTTCTTCCTTCAGGGGACAGATTATTCAGTTTTTCAGTATGCCCATTGTATTTCACAGAACCACAAAATCAGTTAGGTTGGAAAACACCTCTGTGGCCATGGAGTCCAGCCTGTGACCCAACACCACCATGTCAACCAGGCCACAGCACTGACTGCCTCGTCCAGTCTTTCCTTAAACACCTTCAGGGATGGTGACTCCAACACCTCCCTGGGCATCCCACTCCAGTGTCTGATTACCCTTTCTGTAAAGAAATTCTTCCTAATGTCCTGCCTGAGCCCCCTTTGGTGCAGCTTAAGGTTCAGGTTATGTCCTCTTGTCCTACCACTTGTTACCTGGGAGAAGAATCTGACCCCCCCACCTGGCTACAGCCTCCTTTCAGGGACTTGTAGACAGTGATAAGGTCACCCCTGATATTCTCCAACATCTTGTTCTAGTATTTCAAAGTACTGTACTTTTTTTGTTTTAAACTCTTAGCCAGCAATACAAATGTATTAATATTTCTCCACTCTGCATTTCTTTATTTCATACTAATTTGTGAAACATAGTTGCCCTTTCTCTGTTGCTCTCTATATGCTTTCTTCACTCTGATGATTTGAATCCATTACTTTCATATATAATTTCCTTTACTTTTGGCACTTTTTGGACTCTCATCCATTTTTTCTCACCATCTTGTAGTACAAGGCTGTAATACTATTTTAAAACTTCATGCCTCTGTAAATGATAGATAAGCATGGAAAAATCCTGTATGGCTATAAAAGCTGTTTCCTACAGGATAATAATTTTTGACTCTGCACCAAAACATTTCTCAAAGATTAAATTCACTTAGGAGAAAAATATTAAGCGTGTTACATTTATTTTATATGCATATTTATTCCCTCTAATCTATTCAAGCAGATGACCCTGCCTGAGCAGGGAGGAAGTTGAAAAAATGAGCTCCCCATGTTACTTCCAGCCCATTTTTCTGTGATAATAGTTTTATCAAGTGTTAAGCAACACTATTTATCTGATGATTAACCTTACCATTATTGTAATTTCTCCTTTAGGCTGTGGAAATTGCTGCAAGCCACAGTGGAGACAGCAGTGATGAGCTGAAGAAAGGAAAGATGAAGGCTTTCCTCTCCTTGGCTCGTTTCTCTGATAATCAGTACCAGCGAATTGAGAATTACATGAAATCCTCAGAGTTTGAAAATAAGCAGGCCCTGCTGAAGAAGGCCAAGGAGGAGGTTGGTCTCATCAGGGAGCGTAGAGTTCAGACTAACAGGTGAGCATTCAGGTGGAGACTGAATACTGGGCAGCTGTCTCAGGCTCCAGCTCTGCTCTCTGGGCAATATCTCTACAGCTGCATTTTCCCTTCTCCACAAAGCAGTGGCCACATCCATAGTGCTTGTTGTGAATGGTTTCTCAACTGTGCCTGGACGTGGTCTAGGTGTGTGATGGGTAGCGTGAGCCAAAACTAATCCAGGGACACAGTGTGGATGATCATGGACTGGAATTCATGTTTGTTCCCTGGATCTACTCAGTTTATTTGACAAAAATGTTACATAGTGTAAATAAAAGAGTTGGGATTTTTCTCTATTGCACATTTACTGAGAGAGTAGAATTGAATTTAATGCAGAATTCTTGAGGATTTAGTAAGAGAAACTGCAAGTGAGCAGAAAAGGAAGGATGAACTTCAGTTGCTGGAAACTGAAGTCTTTACAAATGATCTGCACTGGATATTCACATTTATAACAATATTGAGATTAAGTCAGGAAGACAGAAGACAGGAAGTTTACTTAGAGCAGTGGTCTGTGTGCACATACAGCAAGGGAGTAGCTCCCAGTTTCTTAATTGTTTATTTTACTGTGCTTGTACAGAATAATTTAAGAAATGTTAAATTAGTAAATGAGAGACCTAGGGAAGCCTGGCTGTAAGTTCATTAAGAAATAATTTGTTGTTCAAACGTGCCATCTGTTCACGTAGATACACAGTGAAGGTTCAGCGAGAACTGGAGCTGGATGAAGGGGCAATACAAGCCCTGACCGAGGATCGTAAACGCTTCTTGTGCAAAGCAGTGGAGAACTACATCAGCTGTTTGCTGAGTGGGGAAGAGCATGATATGTGGATATTCCGACTCTGTTCCCTATGGCTGGAAAATTCTGCAGTTGATAGAGTCAATGAAATGATGACGGTATATGTTTGCTCCATTTTTTTCCTAATGCTTGGACAAATAAATATTCATCTTTCTTCTCCTTCTCCTGTATTTCTAGAAGATGAATTATGTAGCTCCTTAACTTTGCCCCAGAACTTGTTGTCATTGCTTATCAATTAGTTTTTAATGAGTGAGACCTGTAGTTCTCAATGCATTTTAATTTAACTTTAATTAGCATTTTACTTTGATAAGTCTGTGTGATTAAACATATCTCCTGTGGTCACTTTGTTCTTCAAATACCTTGGAATTTTCTTGAACATCCTTAGGTACATTATTCTTGTTCATATTATATATACTTTTAGGTGAAAGCCATGAAAAATAGAATAGAATAGAAAGTAGTACTTTTCCTATGAAGGACTTGCAGCATTTAGGAGACACAGGCCAAGATGATGTGATGCTCACAGAATTGCTGCTTCATCACACAACTGTGATTTTTCTTAATTTTTAAAAAATACATTTTATGATTACAGTTTTTGCACAGCTCTCTAACTGAGTTTTCTCTGCTACAGAAAAACGCACAGAAGATCCCTTCATACAAGTTCTTGCCTCTGATGTACCAGCTGGCTGCTCGGATGGGAACTAAGATGATGGGTGGTTTAGGATTTCATGAAGTTCTGAACAATGTAATTTTTGCCTTTCTTATCTAAGGATATCTTGATGGGCTTGGTAGTGCCTGCTTCTAAACAATATCCACATTCCTCTGAGCAGTTACAGCTAAATGAGTTATATAGGTGATAAGGGTGTATTAAAATTGAGTGATCCCAAATCAATATAGTGGGGGAAGAGGATTGGGGACTTTTCTCATTTCTTAACTTAAAAAATCAACTTCACGGATTTTCTTGTAGTATTAGAGTAGTTTTATGCAGCTATGGAAATCTACTTTGAATGTTTTTTCAGTTATGGAAATGCTTTCTAAGTATTACCTTTTACTTCATCTTAGGAACCTTAGAAGTTCAAAAGAATTGATAATGTTAATTAAGTATTGTTTTTTTCTTCTGTTATCAATAATGGCATCTTTTTCTTTTGTTGGCAGCTAATGTCTCGAATTTCACTGGATCATCCACATCATACTTTGTTTATAATATTAGCTTTGGCTAATGCTAACAAAGATGAACTCCTCACAAAACCAGATGAAATAAGAAGAAATAAGTTAACTAAAAATACACCAAAAGAGATCTCCCAGCTTGATGTGGTGACTACAAAAACTTCTATTCTATTAATCATATTCAATCCTTTAATTTTGTTTAAAAATGAAAAAAAAATCACCATGTAAAAGCATATTTTAGTATAGAGCTCATTAGCAGACTTCTGTTAAGGAGCAGTAGGAGGGAAACAGTGCTTTTAATAATTAACCCCGCCCCTTTTGTGCATACATAGGTAATTATTATTGAAAGAAATCATTACAGGGTTGAACAAAATATGGTTAATGTTTTGTGCCAAAAATAATCCTGATTATAGCAGACTCTTGTGATAAAAGTTCCTGATGTGTCATTCTGCAAAAGGCATTTTAGATGCAGGAAAGACTTGAGTGGCTTTATTGTTGGAAGTACATACTGAATTGGGTATTTTTTCTGAAGAATTTTTGCATCTCTTTTACATTTTGTCTGGACATGTTTGCTCCCTCTCCCTCACCAATAATATTTTTCATTACTTATTATCTCAGATTAGACAGCACAGAATTTTTTTCTTATAATTATTTCAGGTCATGTCACAAAGGGCTCTCCAATGCTGCAGTTTGCTCTGTTTTCATAGGACAAATATCAATTGTACTTGACTGCATGTTGTGATGCATCTGTGGTATTACAAAGTGTGGTTTACAAGATCTGATGTTCTCCATTGGGGTTTTTTAGGACAGAATGGAAGCTGCTAGCACGATAATGAATATTGTAAGGAAAAGAAGAGCTGCTATGGTTAGAGACATTGAAGCACTTTGTGATGCTTACATCACACTAGCAAATTTAGATTCTAGTCCATGGAAATCTCAAAGAAGTAAGTACTGGGAAGCCTATTTTTGTTTTAATAATGAAGATAGCTTTTATTAGATTAAAAAGTGTACTTCTAAATAATGATATTTAGTTAAAGGAGGTACTTTAATTTAGATAAAAGAGTATATATTTGCATAGTGTCCTATTTTTGATAGATATTGAATGCAGTCTGAATTAAAATTAATAGTAATTACTTGCACTGTAGGGCTCACATCCTTAGTATGAAATTCCAGAAATCAGTAGTTGTCCTGTGGTCATCTTTATCAGCTCAGTAAAAGTATGCAGTGAAGTTTTGAGGTCCCAAAAGCAATCTAAGCTGGGTTTTGTCAATTCAGGTGTATTTTTATAGCTCTGAACTGAAAAATATTAATTCCTCTTAATTACAGAAGGAATAAGTATTCCAGCTGACCAGCCAATTATTAAACTGAAAAACTTGGAGGATGTTGCTGTTCCTACCATGGAAATTAAGGTGACTGAAGTTGAAAAAATATACACTATGATACCATCATCATAGAATTATAGAATAATCTTCAGGCTTTTGTAATGGCAGTCATCTCTTCATCCAATTCCCATGGTTTTTACAGGTCCACTTATGGGGATACTTTCTTGTCATGTGGGAGGTGCAGGGTGAGATGGTTTCCTTAGAAAACCTTGATCTCAAATGTTATGTGTGCTGGATAATGGTTTATTGTACAAAGACAGTTTTGCCTCTGTTACCTCTGAGTAGTCTCTCATTATCAAAAGGTGATACCTTAGTGAGCTGCTAATGCACACAGGAGATTTGGGAGTGTGAATCTCGTGTGTTGTAGGTGCTAGCTCAGAGTTTCAGGAGGCACTGAATGTCACAAAAGGTGTGAGAATCAGTAGACTTTCCTCTTCTGCTTTTACCATTCTGTAATGGAGGGAAATCCATTCCCATTGGATAAGCAGTTGACTGGATGGGTGCACAGGCACTCACCTCTTGATGCCACATGATCCACCTGGGAAACTGTGCAGTTTCAGGAGTTGCTTTTTGGGCCAGTGTCTGAATTTAAATGTTGCAAAGCCAGAATTCCTCATGTTGAAATCCCTCAGGTTATGTCTATAAAGCTGAATAAGTAAAGAAATGCTTTAAGGTGTTTGACTTCAGAGGCCAGAAGTTGCCACCCATGCTAAATAACATCTGTCTGTCAGACTCTGGTTGGCCCCAGGTGTTGCTCCTTTGTACAACTAGATCCTTCTTTTCTTTGCCTTTCTTCTCCAGTACAGACTGACTGAGATGGCTGCAGGTCTGTGATGTAGCCTCCTGGGGCAGTATTGCTCTGGGGCATGAGGATACAGGAGGTGGCTGAGGTACAGATCCTGTACCCTGCAGCAGGTTTGGGATTGTAGATTGGGTCCATTTGCAGCCTAGTCTAAGCCTAATGCTCCCCAGCCATATGTGAGCAGTTTCTTGGGACAGTGCTGACTGGCAAGAAGTCTGCAGTGCCACATCCCCTCTACCAATGAGGTGAACAAGGAGGAATCAAAAAAATCCTTTGCTCAGCATATTTACATAGCCTTTGTGGTATTATCCTTGTAGATGATGGAGTGCTCATATTAATATTTAGCATATAGTCTGCTAATGAGGTTTGCAAACAACTTATTACTGCTTTGTCTGAGTGAAAAGTGAAATGGAGGTAATATTTACATTCATTTGAAACATATTTTTAATTTCAGGTGGATCCCACAGGACAATATGAAAATTTGGTCACAATAAGTTCTTTCAAGCGAGAATTTCGTTTAGCAGGAGGCATGAATCTGCCTAAAATAATAGATTGTGTAGGATCAGATGGTAAAGGAAGGAGACAGCTGGTTAAGGTGGGTTCTGTCAGTTGTAACAACATCTCAGAGGAATTTTTTCTTTAAGTTCTCCTGTCAGTTTTTTCATGTATCATTTCTGTACCATGAGCAGACTTTTCACACTTCACTGTCAGCTCTCTCAGTTGAGGAATGCTTTAATAAATGAAACTGCAAAATATTGAAAAGTAATATAATATAAATAATAAGTAATGATATTAAATATGTTTGTAATTCTTTTTCAGCAGTGCATGTAATTAATATCTAGTAGCTTACCTGACAACTACCAGGCTTGCCTGGTCATGTCTCAGCTGGTGACCTGAAGTGTACTGTAAATGGAAACCATCAAATCTTGTGTTAAATACCTCCTGTCTTCTTCCCCATATAAAAAAAGTATTTGCAATTCAGAGACAATCAAAAGCATGCTCGTAGAAATAAAAGTCTCTTAAAAAATTTATTTCTCCTTAGCCTCAGCTGATTTCATTCTCTCTATGATTGAAAACATTGGGCAGTTGCTCGGAGAATTCTGTTTTGCTGCTAAGTATGGGTTAGTTTTGAAAGCTTTAAAGAGAAGCATGAGTCACTAGATCTGCATCCAGCATTCAGAACTGCAGTGCCAACTGATGCTGCTTCACTGTGTGCTGGGTTGCTAAAGAGAAAGGTGATGATTTAAGTTAATGATGGTTCTGTTTAAGCAGCTGAGCACTAACAGAAAATACAGAGAAAAAACAACTGTTAATTACATTTTGTTGGAAGTGATTATTGTGGAAAAGTAACTTGTGTTTTGTGCAATTTTTAAATTTATTTTTTTTTTACTTGCTGAGCAAGAAATGGATGCTGAGAAGTGTTTTTTAACTGCTTTTTCTGTTTATGCTGAAGGGGCGTGATGACCTGAGACAAGATGCTGTCATGCAACAAGTTTTCCAGATGTGCAATACATTGCTCCAGCAAAACACTGAAACACGAAAGAGGAAATTAAATATCCGAAGATACAAGGTAACCCTGAGCAGCTGTGGCAGCAGAGAAATGAAACATATTGCTCCCTTCTCCTTTTTTTAACCCAAAAGCAATATTAAAGGCTTTTCATTTATGTGCTATTAAAATAGTCACTGTGCCTTAAGGTTTGGAATGTATTTATTAGAGTTTAATTTTTTTCAAATAATTAAAATAAATTTCTTGATGCCCAATATATATTTAAATACTCTTCAATGATTTCTTTGTATGAACTTGTAATTGAAAAGCAATTAGGTAATGCACTGTCATTAAATTCTAAGTTGCTAGTCATTAAACTTGAACGTACAAGTTTGTTTATGAATTCTCATTAATTTGCCTTGTGATATTCCTTAATTAATAATTAATTTTAGTCTTGCAATATTCCTTATATTGAATTCAGAAGTCCCACCAAGGGTCTTTCATGCAGAATTTGAACTGGGTTTTTTTTGGAATTGGGAATATGGCTCCAAATCATATTGGAACTGGGAATAAGAATTGCAATAAATTATTACTGTGAATGCAGAAAATGTACTTAAACAGGAATTTTTCCTTCCTCCTTCTCTTTTATGTACTTGGGATTATAATAATAGCTGTGAAGGTGACCTCTGAATAAGTATACTCTCAAAGTATAAGCTCTTCTCTTTGACAAATGAGAAATGTGCACTCTGAATCTCTAAAGGTGCTTATCTGAATTGCTAGTGTGGTTTTAAGAATTCTCAGATGGAGTTAGTGTCTCATTTTTTGAAAAATTTTCAATTTACACTCAGGTTTCTATGTGTGTAAAAATGAGCAAGGAAAAATAGAATGGGTGTTGCATTACAGATAAAGAGACTTTCATAAGAAAAGAAAATTGAAGGAAACAGGCAGCAGTAGCTAATCATTAGGTTGTGCTGATATGTCTAGTGGCAGGTTCTCTGGGCTAGGAAAGAATTGCAATTATTAGATAGAAAAAATCTGAATGGATTTTTATATATGTGTATGTGTGTATTTAGAAGATATTTTATGGTCAGCTACATGGTTTCACCTTCTTTGTCTTTTTAAACAAACAGAAATGTGCACCCAGGCTCTGCAGGGTGTGTATTCATAGTTTAGTGTATGTAACCTCTCTCCATGTATAACCTCCCCTCTGTGGATTTGCTTTTCCAGGTGGTTCCCCTTTCCCAGAGAAGTGGAGTTCTGGAGTGGTGCTCAGGAACAACTCCCATTGGAGAGTTCCTTGTGAATGCTGAAGAAGGAGCTCACAAGAGATACAGGCCAAAGGACTACTCCAGTTATCAGTGTCATAAAATAATGCTGGTGAGTCCAAATAACTTTAAAAAAACACTCTAAAAATAGCTGATTCATAATATTTACTGGGGGATTGGGTGTTGGAATTTACAGAGAACTATGTACTATACTTTTGGTATATCTAATAATGAATATGACCAGTGGCATGGAATGAGTAGATACTCAGATTTTCAGTTCAGTTCCACAGATCACCTCACCATCAGTTTGCAAAATTGCAGTCAAGTAAACCTGTTAATTTATATACCCATAATTGTGCAAGAATCTATTTCCTTTCAAATTGCTATAGTAGTAACAGGATAAAAGTATATTTAATTTTGGCTTTGTGAAGTTTTGCATGGGAATGAGTGAGAATGACTTTCTCACTGTGACATGAGGCCAGCAGGTAAGCAAAGGTACCAGAAGAGAGTGCAGAGAAAGGAAGTGTTTCCCAACAAAGATCCATTTACCTTCACATGCCTGTAAAATAAATGCATGCATCTGCTGCATCAAGGAAATAGGAATGTGGTTTTTGCCACTTTTTTTAGCTTCTGAGTTGTGTATGAAAATAGAATTGTTTAGTAAAACAGGTGCATTAATAATTGCTGCAAAAAAAGACAATAATTCTTAACTAAGAGAATTGAGAACAGCATTGGATGGAGAGGAGGTGGGTAGAAAGAAAGGAAGAGGTCATTTCCTTCTAGAGCACTTAGTCATGGGTAAAACATTTCTTATGTGTTTAAAGGATGCCCAAAAGAAACATTCTGAAGAGAAATACAGAATTTTCACAGAAATCTGTGAGAAGTTTCAACCTGTGTTCCGCTATTTCTGCATGGAGAAATTCCTGGACCCAGCTGTGTGGTTTGAAAAACGACTGGCATACACTCGCAGTGTGGCAACATCTTCAATAGGTACTGGATTATTTACAGTGCCTTCTTCTGATAACCACCAAAGAGTTTATACCATTTCAGACATACTGGCTCTCCTGCTTTTGTCACATGTCAGAAAAGGCATAGTAGGGCCAAAAAAGGCCAGCAAGAACATCGGCATTATTTTTGTAATTTAAGATTTCTGATTTGTTCCTCCACGACCCCCATTTTTGTGCAGAAGGTAGAATGAAATTCTGTGTTTCTTTGTTTATATAGTGGTTCATTTTCTTAGATTCTGGTAGTTTGTTTGTTTTGGTTTTTTTTCCCTGACTTTATTTCTGTTGTTTTGGTTTACCATTCATTCATTTCATGTGTAGCCTCTGATGCTTTAGCTGAATTGAAAAGCTCAGTCTTTTACTGCCTTTGTACTGGCATTATTATCCATGGCTGAAATGGCTATTTAAGCTCTGGGACATTTCCTTTGATTTCCCTGTCATAACAATGAAAAAGAAATACTTAATTGTAAGTACTGTGGATTTTTTTTTTGATGACTCAGTTCTATACCGAGTCTCTGGAAGACATTTCTTAGTAGATTGTGTACATTGCAGTAGATCCCGTTTTAGAAGGTAACATGTTCATGCACTCCCTTTTTACTGAAAAAAAGAAGTAAATCTGCGGTTTAGTACAATTCAGATGAAAGACTTTTGTAGGAAATGCTACTGCTGTCCATGTCCATCAGCTAATAAAAACAGTAACAGGTGCAAATTGCAGTAAGGGAAATGCAGTTTGGATATTTTTTCTACATTTAAGGACAGTAAAGCACTGAAATAGGCTTACATGAAAGATCTTTTAATTTGGATCACTGGAGATTTTTAAAACTGACTTAGAGAAAGTCTGTTTTGTTGGGGGGGGGATTGCTAATGATGGTAATAATTACAATTATAATAATAATAACCTGGTTTTATTATGCACTTTCTTTTAATTTTTAATTTTTTTTTTATAGCTGCAATATTATTTGATAGACTTTGATCTACAAGTAGAAATGGGGAAGAAATCTGTGGAGTAGATAAAAAATGCACATCTGTATGAAAATAATCTTTTTGCAATTTCATTCAGTCAACATTTTCTTTTTGGATTTGTGGAATGGCATTTGCTTTTTCCTTGGACAAGATCTATCTGTGGAGGAAGAAATATTCTCATAATTTTTTTCACCTGTTACAATTACACCAATAATGTTTCTTAGGCTTTCTGTGGTTTTTATGACATGGTTTCAGCACTTACATTTTTGTTTCAGTTGGCTACATTCTTGGACTTGGAGACAGACATGTTCAGAATATCTTGATAGATGAGCAAACAGCAGAACTGGTGCATATTGATCTGGGTAAGTAGGACAGCAAGAGAACCTTAATTTTTTTTTTACTTTAACTTTTTTTAAAAACTTTTATTATCCTTTCATTTAGGGGTTGCTTTTGAGCAAGGCAAAATCCTTCCCACACCAGAGACTGTTCCCTTCAGGTTAACCAGGGACATTGTGGATGGAATGGGCATCACTGGCGTGGAAGGGGTCTTCAGAAGGTGAGTGCTCCTGAATTGCACAGGGATAAGAAGGCAGCAGAGTACTTCCAGCTTTGGGATTGTTACATGTTTAATTGTTCTGATGCTTGAGAGGAGCCTCAGATTTCTGCTGCTAACACCTAAACCTAAATGCTGACATGTAACTCCTATGCTTGTATTTATATAACCAACTGCAAGCTCATTTTTGGTTTTTTTTTTTTCAGAACTGTGTATTTCTTTCAGAGCTATACTCCATATTTAGAGCTGTTAAATATCTTTGAACCAATTTATTTTGACTCCTATTTTCTGTTTAGTTTTATGTGTAATTTGGAGTCTTTTCTTCCTTTTGGATCATATATTTTGTATTACTTTGCAAGTGCAAAATCTAAATTCCATAATAGATCTGGACTGCAAAACAGAAGAATCCCAAATGAGCTGAGTTTCTGTCAACCTCCATCCTACCTTCTATGAATGACCCAAGGGACTCCTAAATAGCAGGATATTTCTCATTCCAGACTTTGATGATGTTCATGAAGTATTACTTGTAACCCCCAAATTTCATGTCTTTAAAAAAGTACACAGAATAGGTGTTGTCTTTCTAAGGCAGCAATTAAGGTTAATAAGTCCTTTGTCCCATAAAGGAGCAGTCACTGCCATTTCTTGTCTAAAGATGATGCTGTCAAATTTACAGTTTGGAATTACTTCTGAAACCATGATACAGAAATACATGAATTGTTGGGCTCCAGCTGAGGTAAGTAAGAGTATCAAAGGCAATGGTGCAGATGCTGTTTCTGCCTCAGCCAGCCTGATTTGTGCTTAACAGTACAGTGGTAAACCAGTCCTTGGCTGTGAGGTGTTCAGTTAACTTTGGTGTGTGTGTTCTCATCCTGAGGGAGACAGGAGGCCAAATCCCTCTTTCACAGGAGTATCTTCCCAAAACTCCTTCCAGGAGCTTAGTTTGCTTGGGAGTGAATGTGGGTAACCACTATGGTATCAAAACTCATTGTGGGGAGATTTCAGACATTAGTTATGGTCTGGCCACGGGATCTGCTCATTTCATGGAAAACCACCATACCAAGATTCTCCAATGTTTTCATTCAGCCAAGCAATTCTGCCATCATGGGATACCCTAACAGGCAGTGTTAACTCAGTGGTTAACTCTGCATATCAAAATATTTAAGACAGTGAAACAGGTCATCCCTTTCCACAGAGAAATAATAATCAGTGAACTACACAGTCTTCTCTTGGTTTTACGTGTCTAAATTTCTTTTTTTTTCCCAAGTGAAAAAATCAGAGATGTTACTCCTATGTTAGAAATTACACTTTGAGTACAAATATCCATTATTTAAATTACAAAAATACAATTTAATTTACTGAAAAGAACCTAAAATACTGTAAAATATTTTCTAGATGCTGTGAGAAAACAATGGCAGTTATGAGAAATTCTCAAGAAGCTTTGTTGACTATTGTAGAGGTAAGCATTTTTTCATTCTTTTGGACAGTAACCTGCCAGAATACCTTCAGTTTCTTGGTTTTGTCTTTGTATGTATCACTGCACCATACACTCATTTAGGGCTTTTGTACTGAATTAGAACATAGTGGTGTTGGTCAGATTTGTTAATTCATATAATCTTTGATAAAGTTATAATCAGTTTGCATTTTCCATGGGAACTGTTTCCTTCAGGCAGTTCTCCCTCTTCAACACTTACATGCTTTAGCCATAGTGCAACATTCGCAGCAGGAGTAATCCTGATTGAATTAAATCCTCTTTGCATAAGTCACAAAGAAGAGAATTAAACTGATTTTTGAAAGCAGGTTATGCTGTGCATTAAAAGCTAATGATTCTCTTTAGTGCCTAGCAGCTTATTGAAAAATTACCTATTCACTGCTGAGGTGGGACTGATGGCAAAACTTCGTGAAGTATGAACAACACAAATACCTGCAAGTGATCAGAGGCAGTTTTGTTGTTGGATCATTTACTAAGCAATTTAGCTCAATTCTACTGATTAAAAAAAAAAAAAAAACAAACGAAAACCAGAACAAAACACCCACTCTCCTACTGTTGTGGTTAGTGTGAGCATTTCCAGCAGTACCAGGGCACTGAACTAGCTGTAATTAATAGTTTAAATTAAAAAGAGGTTTATTTACTGTGCAGGTCCTGCTCTATGATCCTCTTTTCGACTGGACCATGAACCCCCTGAAAGCTTTGTATTTGCAGCAGAGGCCAGAGGATGAGGCTGACATGAGCTCTACACTTGGTACTCATCCACAGGAACCTAAAAGAAAAGCCAGGTGCAAGATTTTTTTCTTACCCTCCTCTTGCTGCACTGTTGCCATGCTTTATGGTTTTCTCACTGGAAGTTGTTCATATTGTTCATGATCCATACCTAGAGCACTTGTTTTCCTGTTTTTATTCTGCCAGCAGTGACGACCAGAGTTTTAACAAGGTGGCTGAGCGTGTTCTGATGAGACTTCAGGAGAAGCTGAAGGGTGTTGAGGAGGGAACAGTGCTCAGTGTGGGAGGGCAGGTGAACCTCCTCATACAGCAGGCCATGGACCCTAAAAACCTGAGCCGTCTCTTTCCTGGATGGAAACCCTGGGTATGACCTGAAAGAAGGATCCAGCACACTTTTAGAAGAGCCCTATTTTTTTGCACCAAGCATTTTAACATTTCAAACTGGTATTTCACAAAATTTATATCAGTAGCAACCATGATGCCTTCCTTTTACATATTAGCATTTGGTGGATGGTTTGGGTTTTCTTTCAATAACCTGTTACTGAGAAGCATTTTTTGTTTTGCATTGTTCCTTGTGATCCACGAAGACTTTGTTTGGATAGACTGGATGTGTTGTGTTCTTAAAACATGAGATTCATCACTGTTCTGTATCTGCTAAAATGCTGGACTCTTGTATCTGGTAGTCTTTTATCTGTATCTGTGTAGAATGGATGATTCAAAAACCAGGACTCGTGGCTACATTTCCCAAAGTGGGTTATACTTTAATTCCACAGTGAAAGAAAAGAAAACCAGAGAACCTCATCTGGAATAAATCAAGGGTTTTTTAAGTTGGGGTTTTTTAAGCTTAGTTGAATGATACTTCTGTATAGATGACAACTTTAGGTCAAGTATAATATGGCTGCTTTTTTGTTCCTGATGTAAATTAAATTATGCTGCTACTTTATATTATTCTAATAGCATAAAACAATAAAAAAAATTAGCTTTTGTTGCTCTGACTTCCTTGACAAAACATATTGACTGTACAATGAAACTTAGCATATTGGAAATGTCTGTAAAGCAAACAGTCATTGTGTTTGCAGTAAACACCTCTCAGAAACATTGAAGTTGTATTCTGAACACAAAAATCTCATTCTGAGTGCATGTGGTTTTACAGAAGACATTGGTCCTTCTTGAAAGGAAAAGATTGGGTAGTCAGTGAATATGGATAATCAGAGAATCCATTTAAATAATGGTCTAACTTGCATAGTTAATAAATTTTCCCAAATCATCTTTATATTTAAAAATATGAATTAAGGTTGGTGTACCCTTACATTATTTTAGTTTACATTTCATACGTTTTTGCAGCAGTATGAATGAAGAACTCCTGTTCCAATCAGCATTGAATGGGTTTTTATTTGTATGGTGTTCCCACAACTTTTGTGCTGTGCCTTTATTTTATAAGATATTGTCTACACAGCAAAATGAGTCTGTTGTATGTTTTCATGCAGCTGATGAATTTCTGTTGATCCTTGCAACCAAAAGCACAGCCTGGCTTTTTTTGTGAGGAGGAAATCCTGTCCAGGGGTACAGTGATCTTTTGTTCTCTGAAAATTAAAGTAACTGACAGAGCACACGATCTTTACGTGAAATTTAAAAGACACTTAGGAAAGGGGGAAATGTCCTATCAAGCAATGGCAGGTAGGAAAGGAGTAAACAAGAAGTACTTAAAGTATTTTTCTTCACCACAGGCTGCCCTGGGGTGATCTATGTTACTGTAGTCCATATCTATCTGCACACAAAAATTGTTACTGTATCTTATTAATCATTTTTGTAGTATTTTTGTACATTATATCCTCAGTAAAGGGAGAGCAGATCCTGCTTTTCTTTTTCCTATGATTTTTTTTCCATCTAGATACAGTTCTTTTAGACTCTCATCGAAGTTGTTAACACTTCCATACAAAACCCAGTTTTGCCTCCACTTACACTTTCCCCACTTACCTCTGTCTGTGGTAGAGAGTCTATGAGATTTCCCATAGAGACAGATTCTGATTTCTAGAAGACCAAATGTTTATTTTAAGTGTTTCTCAAGCCACTGCAGAGAAAATAATGGCTTTGGAAACTATCCAAAAAGTGCTCTGTACAGAGTTCAGACTATATAAAATAAACGACTAATAAGGTAGTTGTGCTTCCCATGATCCACCTGGAATTTCCAGACATCTTCCAGTCATCATACCCCGAGCTTAGCTTTGCCTGGACACCACTGTTGGACTTGGGCCCATCAAGCCAAAGGAAAACCTATACTTACATAGTTGTACAGTAGCTGAAGCCTGTGCTGTGCACATTCCTCAGCACACCTTCCCAACCTGCTGTCCTGTTCTTCAAGGGAATTCAACTTCTTACCAGCAAGGTCACACATTGTAAACTTTATCAACGCAGTCAATTGTTAGATAGTGTTAGTTTACACTTTTTCTTCAAGTCTCCAGCCCTGCTTCCAAGCCCTTAAACATGCCATGGAAGTTCTGGATAACACTTATCAATAATCAAGATGTTTTGCTTAAATGAGTATTTCTTATGGGCAACTCCCAAAACAAATGCTTTCATGGAGGAGAGACTCTTGGAGTGGCCTGACCTCTGTTCAGGCAGCTGACCAGTACTCCTTGGTTAAGATTTTCATTCCACAAAGTTTGCCTAGATACCTGAAATAGCTCACACATGATGTAAGTCTTTAATTGGAAAATAATATCCCCTCACTCAAAAATTAAAAGTTAAGTCAGTTACTCTAATCAGACAGAAAAAGGAAGCAATGTCTCACCAACCTCCCTTAGTATCCCTTACTCTGTTTGTCCTCACATTGGTTTGCATTTCCTTTTCCTACCAGACTGACTGCACCCACAGTCCAATGTACATAAAGGCTGTGGAGCCAAACCTCATGCAGTGCTATCCACTGTCCCTTTAGCACCCTGTTTCTGAAACGAGCTCTCAAACTAAAGCTGAGCAAAAGCCAAGTGGTGCTGCCCGAAGCTGAGCCCATGGAGTAGGTGATGACTGAGCAGTGTGGAGCATGGAGGATCCAGCTTGCTTGACCCACGGCCCTCAGGATCCCTAACCCCCTTATTATTTAGCAATAAAGGCAAAGACTTTAGTTAAGCAAAACCAAGGTGAATTCCATGGTTCTTCAGGGCTTAGGGCTGATGCTGCAGACAAGCTCTGTGGTTTGGCTTCATCTTCCCTAAAAGCCATATTGACTGTGACAAAACATCCCCTCACAGCATCCTCTCCTGAGAAACTTCTGTGTTGTCACCTGCCAGAAGTAAAGCAAACAACCTTGGACAGGGAGAGAACACAATCACAGTTTAGAGGGGATTACTTTACAGGCAAAATTTGTGTAAATGTCACTGAAGCAGGTTAAAATTAAAAGATTAAAAATCCTGGTAATAGGAGCTAAAAATAAAAGGTCACTTTGCAACAACTTCTTCAGCTTTCAGTGTAAATTTTGAGCATTAATTCAGCAACCTACTTTGGAGAAGCCTTGTGCTGTGCTCTGAAGAAATGCATTCTGAAAAACTAAATTACTGCAAGTGCATTTTGAGCAGAATGTTGACATTGGAGTTTATAAACAGAGTCCACTATAAAAGCAGCTGACATTTGTTTTTTCAGTCGGGCAGTGCTTGCTTAGTCAGCTTTTCTGCTGAAATTATAACTCCACATCACAATGGAGCAGATAAAATATAAATAAATACTAGCAAAATGACCACTTAGGATTTGTATCCATTGGAAAAAGGTCTTTCTCAGAGAAAAAGTGAACTCACTGGTGTTACATCTGGTCCTGATATGAAATCTGTTTCTCTTGAGAGGGAGTAAAAGCCTCTGTTCTGAAATTATGGTGTGGATATGGATCATGTTGTGACTTAATAAACTGAAATCTAAACAAGAGTGAAAATGTGAGTAAATATAAAATTTACATCTTTAAAATTACATTATACACATACTTGCTACAAATCCTTATAACACTAAATTAAAACTTTAAAACAAGCAAAATCAAAGCTAGAGACAGTTCTATTTGTGCAGCAGAAATGGAGATATAAGCAAATTAAATTTCTCTAAGATAGTGCACCTAACAAAAGTAGTTTCTGTAATTATGAGACATATCTGATATCTCTGGGGTTTGAGTCTTTTTTTTTTTTTTTTTACTTAATAATTTCCACTTCACATTGTTCCATTGTTTAAAATACAACATTATTTCTCACAAAATAAGTTTGTTGGCCGATTTTTTTCTAGACAGCAGTGTGAGTCCTAAATTACACCAAACTATTTCAATCATTCCAGTGTAGAAGAAAGGAGAATCTGACTCTCTATGTGATTTTGTTTTGGTTTTCAGACTTGCCTCACTACCCTAATCAGTTGATTATGTTAACACACCTATGCATTGCATAATGTGTAAGTAGAGCATACACACTAAGAGCCCCTTGGCTATGTCAAAACACAGAAACTGATGCCCTATCAGCACACAGCTGTCCTACCAGTGTAATTAAAACCAGTTTTAAATCAATTTATTTAGGTCTGTGCAAACCACAGTGGGTGCAAACCTCCATGTGACACACATCTCATTGTAATTATCTCTTATCTGTTCCCCTTAATTCTGTCTTTTACACACAAGGTCTCATAAAGCACTGACAATACGCCAGGTATTGTGTTGAGGCAGACATTATGTGCAAAAAGATAAACACAGACCTTTGAGCCTCTGCTTCTCCTCAGGATATGCAAGGATTACTTAAAGCAAAAGTGTCCTGTCATCATTCAGTTCCAAATTACCAGTTTTACTTTATGTAAAACATGGAAGTCAGCTTGTGGGCTCCCTGTTTCTCACTGTTCTTCTCAACCACTTTTCTTCTCACTCCTACACTATTTTTTGAGCCTTTGTTCTAATGGCTATAAAGTATTTTTTTTTTTTTTTTTTTAATTTCAAAAGCCCTTACTGAATATGGCTCTCAGCCTGTCCCTCCCCTACTTCTCTCATTGTTTTCTGGTTTCATTACAGCATCTGCATTACAGTTGTAGCTGAGGGGTCTTTTTATAGCTTGTTGCCATGAAAGAACTACTCATCTCTTAATTACAGGCATGCTTTAAGCTTTTAAAGTTAAATATTGCTTTCAGAAATTGCATGTCTATAAAAACATTTTAAGAAAGTAATAGGATTGTATTAAAAATATTTTTACATTTCTATTGCATTTTCCAGTTACTCTTTATTAGAAATATGAGTATCTCAGTACAGAAGTGATCCAATTGACTATACACCAAGGAGTTTAATGGATTTCTTAGCTGGAGGAGGAGGCTGTTACAACATGATCTCTATATAAAATAAGTAATTTACTTTTATTGCTGGCTGTCACAATGCATTTAACATATCCAATTTATGAATAACTCATTATTTTGATATTTGTCTTCCAAGTCTCACTATGAGGTAACTAGAATTTACTGAAAATGCATTGTCATCCACTAAGAAGAAAATCAGAGCTCCCTTGTAGAATTGCTCAATGTTTTATGATCAGAAAGTGATTTATCCTTGCAGATTAATGCAAGCCAGATGTTTTTCTTGAAAGATTCATGACACCACTCCCATGTATTGATGTGTGGCCTTTGCCAGTTTGTTGGTTTTTTTACAAGAAGACACTATTTCCTAATATTGGAAGTGTTAAATAGAAGGAAAATCCTGCAGAGGACTGCATTTGCAGCCTTTGATTAATTTTTTCTCTTCAAAAAGTAAAGTCAGAACCAAAGTAAACTTAATTCTAAAATAATTAAGTGCACATGCAGTTACCATCTTGCTTAACAAAACCTTATGCCAACAATAAAACACAATAAAACCAGTTAAATCCTTAGCTAATTCAAAAGTATAGATGTGCCTAATGCTTCATTTTCTTTGTGTATAATTGAGTTGAGGTGACATTGTTGCATAAGGCAAAGTTAAATGAGGAAGAGGTTTGAGACAGAAACCAAGTCATTATAGAAGGAAAGCAGAAATTTAGTAAATATGCCAGACATCTGGGCAATAAACTAGCTTCCTTCCAGCAATTTCAGGTGAGGTAGCCATAATACTTAGCTAAAAGCATTATTCATTTACATAGGACCATGATTTTTCAAGTCATTTACACACCAAAAATCAAGAGACAAGCATTATATGCCTAAATCAGAGCAAACACATGTACTAAGGTATTTCAATTAGAAATAACATTTAATTTAAGCACTTCACTGTTTTCCAGTCTCCCTGTAGCACCCAAGTCAGAAGCCTACACACCATAGGCTCCTTCTGTAGCTACCAGAGCTGGAAAGGTCCTTCCCCAGAGCAATTCTACAGCACCAAGACTGAACTGCCCTGCAGAGATCCCAGTTTCTTCCTCCTAATTACAGAAGAAACTTCAACAACTCTTGGTCCTTGCTTATGTATCTCTGCCAAGGGACCAAAGACAGGTGGAATAAATCTGGCCACTAAAAGTCTGCCATAAGAATCAGGTGCAGCTGAAATCAACAGAAAAACTAAGATTGAGCTGGAGAAAAAAAAGAAATCTGTGGTTTAGTAAGAGCAAAACCCCCACTAATCTCTAGGTCAATAACACTGACAAGTGGTTAGCACTGCAGAGATTATTGTGGATTTAGGAATCTAGTTTTATCCACTTTGACTTGCTGTGCTGAACTCATTTAGTGAATGCAAATATTCTTAGTGCTTTCATGCAGTGACAATTCTGTGCATCCAGAATGAATAGTACAGAAAATACCCCATATGGTAAAGTGATGCTTGCAGTACCTAGCCTGATTTTGATGACAGTGTCTGCTGCAACACCTAGCAACTCTGTCTGCAAGTGGAAAGATAATGATCTGTAATGCTTGCATCCTACAGAGAAATTAGGTCAGAAAGTACTTTACTGTGAATATTCTGTTTCAATTACTTGGCAGTACTTGCAGAAACAGGCTCTTGATCATGTTTAGGCCCTTTAGTAGAGAAACTAGAAAACTTGCAGAGCATAGTGAGGTTTCCAGCAGGCAGACAAAGCTGCTTAAAGAATACACCATCTACAGTCTCCCAAGAATAAGCAAAGGAAGTCAACTTGGCCTATAAATATTTTCATAATTGTCAAGCAGCTTTCAAGTGGCTTGTAAGAAATGAATTCCAGTTCATCATAACTAATTCTCAAAGACAGCTGCCTTCTGTGTGCTTTGTTTCTTCTGTTCTTCCTTCCCTTTAGTTTTGTCTTTACTTTGATGTTCAGCTTTGTTTTCCCTTGGATCAGTTTCAGTTGTTTTCAGCCTCACAGTGCATCCGTAACTGTGGGACCCAGAAAAGACTGGGGGCAATCAAAAATAACTGTCTGATTTAAATTACTGTAATGAGCCTTATTTTACAACCCTGTGCCACAACTTTGAAGCAGTGAGACAGCCAGCAGTGGAACCCAGCAAGCCTCTAGTAGAATTCATTTTGTCTTGCACTGCAGTCCCTTGCTTGTACAGCCCTCATCTGAGGGTAAATGCTCCTCACCAGAAGAAAAAGATCTGTTCCTCTGACACCAGCAAGTTCTTTGTTATAAAGGAATATATGGGCATCCTGTGGAAGAGTGCAAATATACAAGAAAAGGTCTTTGTGCCTTACAGTTGTGGAAAAAAGCTGTGAGCAGATTTTCTTGTTCCAACCTTAGAGAATTTAACAACTTCAAGTGAATTGGAACTAATGAAGAACTTGAACTAATAAATCAAATTCATGTAAGGGAAACTGAGCACATTTTTAAAGAAATAGTTTATTTTTACATTAGAATAAGCTAATAGTGGAAAAGCTTTCAGAGAGAAGTATGTATCAGTATAAAGTACAGTCCCACATTCACTATATAGAAAGTAGGCTGAAATAGAGCATCTAGATCCCTAAATTTATTTTTCCTGAAATAACCCCTAGATGAAACTCAGCTCTTTCCCCCCACCTTAGAATTTACAGAGATACTCTGAAAAATAATGTTTGAGTCCTACACAACTTTCTTTCTTTTTTTTTTTTTTTTTTTTTTTTGTCTTTTTTAGGTCATCATATCCATATCTTTCTTTAATTCTTTTCTAGCTTGCAATCCTTGAAGAATTCTTTCCCTCCTCCTTTTTAAATAGTAAGAGAGGATATAAGTATGATTGATGAATTAGAGTCATCTGATGGACAAGCAAGCATGTAGGACAGGTCCTCACTTCTGGAAGACTGACCTCTGTAAGTCCATGACCCTGAATTAAAAACAAAGGACATGCACAGAAGGAAAAAGCAGGAATAACAAAAGGCAAAGCAGTCAGGAACAGGTTTATGAATGGCCTTTCACAAGAGCTGGTCCAGAAAACAGACTTGGGTACAGTGAGAGAGCAGAACGGAGATGAGAGGTGAACCTGAGGCTGAACAGGATATCAGTGAAAGCTTGGAACAGTTCTGTGATCATCCTTGAGGTTGGGATACACAGGATTTTGGGCTCTCAAGCACATGGTGTGGCCCTTGGGGTGTCCTGTGCAGGGCCAGGAGCTGGACTTAATGATCCTTCTGGGTCCCTTCCTTGTGGGCAGCTTCCATAAAGATCACAGAAAGCCATCCCTGAACAATGAAACTACCCCCATTTAAGATTCCTGAGTCCATAAATGCTTTCACAGAGCTTGTTTCCCCTCAGCCTGACACTCAGGTATAAGCTGCAAGACAAGCTGAAACTCGTGTCATGGCTTGACAAACGTGCTTCCCACCAGCTGGGAATGAGCAGAGAAATCTGCCTTTTTCTTTGAGGAAGGATCAAGCCAAGGGGAGGGGGTGACTCACAGGGAGCTGGCACTCCCACATCAAGCCCTGGCTGCTCCAGGCCTGGGGCATCTGCTGCCTGCCAGGGAGCGACTCTCCGTCATTTTTTAAAAAAAAATTTTATTTGTTTAGTATGATACTTCTCTTATTGAATAGTTCTACAGTTTAAATTAAAGTTGCATCAAGAACATTAAAGAAGGTGAGTAACCTCCCTGTCAGAATATCCAATTACTTAAAGAATAATAGAAGAAAACAATACCTACTGCCAACAAAGTAGATTTTGTGACTGATTTCAATGATAGTTGAAGACATGCAAATGAATCTTCCAACAGATTCATTTTTAAAGGAATATGTATGCCCATTTGTATTTTTATGTAATGTCCATCAGTTTGGTAAGTAAGCAGAATCTCTGTTTCTTAAATCAGAGATTACCAGATAAGCAAATAAATATGTTTATTTCTGGATAGCCTGTGACCAGTCAGATATGGTAGCAGCATGTGTATTACTTTGACTTCCTTTGTCAGTAATGTGAAGAGCTGAGAGATGACAATCACATTCACACTGTTGATCCAGCCCCAGGTAACGGGAATTTTTAAATGTCTCAGAGAAAGAAGAAACTTCATTTAATTTTAATTTATTTATCCTTCTTATAATGTAGCATATTATCCTATATTATTTACTTTATCACAGGTTAAAAAAACAAAAAAAAAAAAACAAAAAAACCTCAAACCAAACCCTAAAGTTTTTTTTTTATTTTAAAACAAACCTCTTATATATGGTTAGTGCTGTTAGATCAGCTAGATGGAAAAAAATCAGGTAAATAAAAGAGGAGAATGCCTGTACTGATTAAGCCAGGAGATACTGTTCCACAAAACCTTCTGCCTTCTATATAACAAAGAGTTTCAAAATCCTTGATTGAAGAAGAGGACATAAAGCACAAGAGAAAACACACCCTAGATTTTCTGATGATATTGCAACTTGATTTCAAAGACAAAGACTTTGAAACAGTGATCAAAAAGCTGTGAAAGTAATATAAAGTCTGTTTGAAAGCAGGCCCAACTATACTCACAAGATAGCTTTTGAAACTACTCAGGCCAGTTTTAAGAGCCAGCTCTTGCCAGAGGCCTTCATCCCCATCAGTACTCCAAATTAAGACTTATTACAGAAAGCAATTACATGTAATTTAACATTGAATTAAAATGCAAAGCTAAATCCAGACAAAGTATTAGTCTGACAATATAGGGAGAATACAAATGTATGTGCAGTATTATACAAATAAGGCAGTTATAACTATAAATAGAGAGGACCCTGTAATAGGCTTTGGTTTAACTGAAAATAGGGCTGATTTCCCTACTGGGAGTGACTGCTTGATGCTGGGGAAGTGCCAGGAAAGCTGTCACAGCTCCCAGACCTTGAGATATCAGCCAAGGGAATACCTGCTGGCTCCATGACGGGAGCAAGTGTTCCTGGGAAGTTGAAACACTGATTTTGTAACTCATGATTTGTTTTCTTTGCTTGCTTTCTTTCCCAAAGGAAAATTGGCCTCTGCAATTAGTGAACTACTGATCCTTAATGAGTTGATGATTTTTTTCAAGAAGGGGAAGAGAAGAAACTTTATAGGTTGAGATTCAACTCAACATACAATTATTTTGTGTGAAAGAGAGCCTTAGCTTAGTTTTATTCTGTCTTCTTTTCAGGTAACCACTATTAAGTCTTAGAGCACTATCAGGATATTTTTATTGAATCAGGAAATACTTATTTCCCAAACAATTGATGAGTATGGAAAATTTTAACCATTTATTTACTTGGGATAATGTAACATAGTGATCCACTTCAAGAAGTCCAAAATTAATAAATAATATGCTTAATTACCACAGCTTTGCAGTAAAAGCCAGACCATTTTAAGTGATAAGTCCCAGAAAATGTCTGAATTTTTTCTTACTTATCAAATTGGATTACTTAAGTGACCAGTGTCATAATGTATTTTTGCTTTTTCTATAGAATTAAGAATTTTCCAGGAACAGACCATTTTGCTCTCAGAAACAAGTAGAAGACTACAATTGCATCTGATATGATGCAATTTTCAAGGGCCAATTTAATGAGTTCAGAGGGTGTTGATGTTGCCTCCGTTGCCCTGAAAATGACAGTTTATCATCCACATTCATTGGGCTCTTCAGATCTGGGCAGAGGTTGTTAAAATTTTACTTGATGATGTAACCATGAGAAATAAATCTAACTGACAAGGGACTAAATTTCATTTCCATAGCTCTAACAGTTATGCATATAATTTACTTGCTTTAGGATTTTTGCTAGTTTGACAAATTCAAAGGAATTGATTGAGGGGACAAATTGTTAAACTATCAAGTTCTTACAACTAGGAGACTGCTTAGCTAAATTTAGATGTCCTGTGTCTTAACCCTAAAGATAAGCAAGCTAATTTTTCATTTGTCAATGAACAGTAGGTGCTTTTCCCTTAATTTTTCCATTGGATCAGGTACCTTCAATACCTTATCTATTGTTACAAATCTGAATGCACTCAGGAAAACTCCAGTGCTGTTTACTCTAATGGTACCATAGTCTGGCCTTTCTATGTGAATATAATTTGTAATCCCCATCAAAAGTGATTTTTTAGTGGCCTCCTTAACAAGATAATCCATCAAAGAACTGGTGACAACAGCACCTAGTAACCTACTTAACAAATCCAGTTTGACAACAATTGGGCATTACTGCATGTCATCAAGGCAGGGTGTAACTTGATATTAAATATAGCAAACACATTTGACAGTATCATAGCTGCTTCAGAAGGCTGAAGGTGGTGACTTCCGAGCAGAATTGTTTGGCTTTGGTGTAATACCAACTAGGGACTGGAATGGAGAAAATATCTACTGCATATGAGGGTAGTTCATACCAAATTCAATCATCACCAGATTCAAGTAAATGCTTGAGTTTGTGGATGGTACTCAGAGCTGGGTATTCATGAAGGACTCCCTGAAGACTTTATTTCTTCAGATTCATAGGACTGGCATATGATGGTAGAGGAGATCTAGAGGGGACCTCACTCAAATTGGCATCTTAAGTGAACATTTTGATTTGAGACAACATTTTATTACAGGGAAACTTGCCATCCCACAGGTAATCAGAATTTGGAAACTATTTCACAAGAAATACTGAGAAATATTCTGCATCTTATCTATGTACTACCTATACTTAAGTATTGCCAAATACTTACAATTGTTAGAAAGTAATAATCTATGTGATCTCTACCACCTTTAAATGCTTGGTTTTTTAAAGAGTCAAAAGCTAATTTAGTACAAATCAGGTATTTAAAAGTCACATCACTCAGGTTGAGTTACAAGAAGTTTGGGATCATTGTGACTGTTGGTTGCCTTACAGACACAAATCTTTCAGGGAATAGAAGAAATACCAAAGTCTAAATAATATGGAATGGTTGTAGTGTGAAAAGGCACGCTGGAATTTGTCAGTGAGGATTAGCCCACATTTAAAGTACCTCTGTTCCTAAGGCAGAAGAAAGCAGAATTTATTGGCAGAGATGCAGCTTCTGTCAGTAACATACATTCCTGATATTTTCTAAATAACTCACCTTGCCAAAAAGCCTAATTAAACTTAAGGACATTTGGCAGAATGAGTTGAATCTCTTCACTACAGGATTTTGCTTGAGTGCTTATGTCAGACGTAGAACGTCTTCTTGATTCTTCTGTATCTTATGTTTTAGCATATAAAATCTTACTATATAATCTAGGATCTTATTTTCACTGTTTTGAATTATCTGTCTTGGAGTTCACTATCAGTGTAGAGTAATACAGGAAAGCTGCTCCTAAAATATTCCTTCAAACTCATTCTGCTTAAAGAGTTCAGTTCACACTCTGCCTTCACTGCAAAGAACATACCAACATATCTGTAACAGGCATCTTTTTAGAAAGAGTAACAGCTTCTACCTGCAGAGTGGGTTTTTTTTGGTTTAATAATGTTTCTTTTCTTCATTCATTAATAAAATGAACTGTGCCGACAGAACTACCTTCTTCCTGAGTTAAAAGCTGATGGTCCTAAGCAAAAAAAAAAAAAAAAAAAATCATCATCTGGAAGCAAACTCAGTTTTCATTCTAAAGTATTTCACTCTGAGAGCAGATTTCCATGTTGAGGTTAACAAGATACTCAAATACCTTTCTGTTGCAACAGTGAAAAATGTGGTGAGAGTAACATGCAAGATGAAATCAGGCATTGGACCTGCAGGATATTAATGTGGTAGCAACCATTTTGGTTTATCGTGGGTATCAGCATGAGAGGGCAGATCTCTGCAGCTGGAGTGGTGAAACAGCTTGGCTGGGCATTTTGGGACACAAAGAATAGCTGAAAGTGTGGCTACCATTGACTCAAAGATAGGCAAAACCATCTGCTAATGGTAAATGACCTCTTTGAGTTTCATAACCTCCAGGGGAAGCTGAGGTCTGACAAGCACAGCTGAATTGATTCAGATAGATTCTTTCAGCCAGGTTCCATGCAGGATAATGTACTTTGTGGGGTTTCAGCAGGAAGGTTATCAAGTTTCACATGTTTTGTATGGGTAGGCGCTTCTGGCATTCTGCTGAGCTATCTTGAGTCTCTCCACACTACACTGTGAACCTGTGCTACAGATGGATGATCCTGACTGATTTTTTTAGTGCTGGGAGTGAGATGGGACTATGTCATGCTCATTCACCAGTAGCCTACAGAGTATGCTGGCATTTAAGCATATGTATAACTAATAAATACATTCATATTCTCATTGACTGCTTAAAATCAATTACTTTGATGGTTCATAACTGTATTCACAATATTTTACAACTGTCTCATACCTGTGAAGTATATACTCAGCTTCTTGAAAGAGCAGGTCTTGCACTTTCAGTCCAGGCCTGTAATGCTACATGAATGTATCTCATTTCTGTCAAATCTTCTGTGTACTGCATGACTAGGATATATTGTGATAATGTATATTACTAAGGCAAATTATTATATTATACATATTAATATTATAAAAGTGTAATTAAGATATAACTTTATAGCCTTACAAGCCCACACAAAAATGCATGCAAAACTTTCTCAGTATTATCAAGGGAGACATAACCATGAATAGTGCCAAAAGTGTCAGCACAGAAACGCTACTTTGCCTCTTGGAGACACTCAAGACCTGGGTTCATCCTTCTGCTATGTGACTAGATAAATGCTTGCTGTATGACTGAAATGTAGTTCACAGAAAAATGAACATCTGGAGGTTGCACAGACCAAGCTTCATCTCCTTGGGGATAGCAGTTGAGGATTCTTTTTCACTTATCTAATTGAAAATTTCCACGATGCAGCTTGTGTCTGTTGTTAGGATTTCTGCTGTGTCCCTCTGAGAAGTCTTCTTCTAACCCTGCTCACTCGGCTTGTCCTCATACACCATGTGCCCCATTGCCTTTGTCATCCTGGTGGTCCATGTCCAATGTATTTCTTGTACAGGGGAGTCCAAAATTGAATATGGGACTCCAGCTGTAAGCTCACAACTGCCTAGCAGGTGGGAAGAAACACCTGCTTTGACCTGCTGGCCACACTCCTGCTAGTACCTGCACCTCCTGCTTGTCACTGCTCACATGATGGGACTCAATTAAGGAATGTGCTACAATGTCTAAAATTACTTCAAACAAACACGCAAATAATCCTTTTTCCCTTATTCTCACAGCGAAATCCAAAATTAGTGCCATAACTGTCTGCAGTATAGATTTTCCTATTAACAACTCAACACAGAAGCACTGTACTCAAAACTCAAGCATTTTTACTCATATAGCCTCATCAAAATGCTATAAAACCTCTCACAGGCAAGAAAATTCTAGCTGTTAAATCCTGTGCACTTAAATCTTGCACTTCATCACCGCCCTTACAGACAAAATCTCTGCAAAACTGCAGTGCTAAAGGGGCTGATAATATCATAAGTTTATATAACGCTTCTTTTATATAATGCTCCTTATTATAGTTTCTTTGCAAGCTTCTCAGACGTGCTCCAACAGGTGATGTATGTTTTCCCTGTCAGCTCTCCTCCCTAACTAAATAATTTACTTTGCAATGTAATAAATGTCGGGCGTATGCTTCCCGGTGTGGATGCTTGAATCTAACATTCCATCAGATGAGCCTTGATTATAGGGTTTTTTTAAATTATGAATCTACAAGGTGGGCCTGGCACAATTCTGTCACGAAATGAGTATATTGGCGATGTTCAGGTAAATGTAAAAAAACATAGTCTAAAAATATGTGAAATTGTATCTCCTTTATGTTCAACAAATCAGTTCTCATTTCAAGATGAAATTGAGGTTGGGTATTTCCAAATGTGGGTGCCTAAATATATTAGGACAACCATACAGAGTAACATAAAAGCAGTGTTCATTATATGAAGTTACTGTTAAGGTTGAAGAAATCTGAAAATAAAGAACCCTAGGTAAAGACACTGCTTTCCCAACATTTCTGGGAGTCAAACCCCTTCTCTGCAAATTCCTGTGTTTGAAAACATTGGCCCCAGGCTTTAGAATATACTATTTCAAACAAATAAACCTGTCTCCGTCATCACTGGTAAATCCCTGATGAAAACAGGACAGGTTTTACTCTCTACTTAAAAACTGAAATATCTATAGCAAAATTTAGTACTGTGCTACAGTAATAGTTTTCCAAAACTACCACCAACAAGAGATTTTTACACCTTTGAACAGTCACTGTTCAAGAACTACCACAGAATAATACGAAGTCCAGTCTATGTATGCCACTTACAAATGCTGTTTAATGCATGTATTACACTTTACTTGCAAAATCAGGTTTTACTCAATGTTTAGCATTTCCTGTAACACAGCAGGCTATGGGTATCATCCTCTCATCAAACTCAAATAGATCTGACATCTTTTCTGGCCTGATGGGGCAATTGTTACAATTGTTCTTCACCCCAATTTAAACTGCATATAGTAGCACCAATGGAAAGGAGAGAGACTACGCCTTATTTTACCTTTGAAAGAGCTATAGTTATAAACTGAACAAGATTGTCTCAAATTACTATGGACTAGTAGTAAAAGTTCCACTATCTCTCTTTTTTAAATTACAGCAAGAAGATGAATGCAGTAGTATTTTCAGGGTATTTCTTGCCTGTAAGCTATAAAAACATCTGTAAGGCACTCTGTTGACAAACTAGTCTTTGCTTTGAAGTGATGCTTATTACAAAAGCAAGGACTTTTTTTGGCAGAAAAGAATTAAGAATAGTTTCTTTCCCTTTTTATGAGGGAAGAAAGGAGGGATAAAATATTCACATTTATTTATATTCATAATTTAAATTTTATCTGATTCTTCTTTCAGTTTGAAAGATTTCTGTTTCAAGCTAGGCAAGTTTTCCTACATAGGTATTTCCAAAGAATGATGAAGTATGTGTCATGACTCTCTCTATTCTCTCCCATTTTAAAAAATATAAATGAATCACTTTTGGACTCTTGAAGTATGTGGAAAACTTTGTAGTTCAAATGCATACTGAGCACACCACCTCCATAAACACTGGTGAATATAAAAAGCACATGGCATAATGGGTAATTTCCCAAAATAAGACCATGTAATACAGTAAAAATGACTGTACATATAAAACAAAAGGGGAGCACATACTCTGTCTTAAGTGCCAGCTTCAGCAATGGAACCCTGCTCCTGAACTTTGATGTAGAAAATTTTACGCCAGATGAGCTTAACGTATATTTATAGCCTGAAGTTCTAGGACTGATTTTCATGCTAAGTAAAAATACAACCACTGTAAATATGAGTGTTAGAATCAGAACAAAGAGGATTATAGCTAGAGCAACATGATACAGGTTTTTTCTTAACTGGCATAATGTAATAAACGACTGATGGAAAGTTGCACTGACCTCTTTAGAAAGCTGAAGATATTTCCATATTTAGCATACTGCCTTTCTTCGTTCTAATGCAGAAATTTGCTGTAATTTGCAGTGTGAACCAAGAAAAAACCCTGCATGATGTGTAGAACACTAAATTTTGTGAACCAGGTCAATCAGACAAGTCCACTGTCTTGAACACATCTCCACTCTTTTTAGTGTAGGGAGAATTTGGTATCCATTAAAGCTTTTATCTGACTATAGTGAGTCAGGAGCTGCTCAGGCAGGCTGCATTAGCCAAGATGAAAACACAAAAATGGGTGCTTGTGGGCACTGGCCTTGGTATTGGTGCCTCCTATTTATGCATTTTGAAGTAGACAAACTTGGGCAAAAATCAGTGGAGGTATCTGGAGCTGCATCTAGGCCTAGGATTCTTTTTCTGCCCCATCCAAAGGCAGACTTTATCACAAAGGTATGATCAGCTCCTACTGTCCTTGTGAATTTTGCATTGCAAGCTTCACAGCTGCACAGGAACTTCAGCAGAAGACCCAAAAACCTCTTGTCCAGTCTGAAGCAAAGGCACCCTCTGGAAAAAAAAGGCTTTGAATTAAACCAAGGAGGACAACCCACTTCCCAACTGCTTTACAAGGACTCTAACCTCTAGACTATTACAGAAAAGTTAAACCTAGGTGGTCTAAAACTCTGCTAAAAAATTTCAGATGTCGCGTAGTCTAGAATACTGTAGACAGTATTGCTGAACTAAGACACGAGTGCTTTTGTGGATCTGTGCCTACATTCACAGTCACTTGAAGGGAACAGGTCTTCAGGGTGGTGACTTGGCACCCAAAGCACTGTGATTGTGATAGCTACAGAGTCTGCTTTAAAGTAGCATTTAATTCTGGTGATTCACAGCTATGATGCTTATAAACATATTTTTCTAATCTCTCCCCCTCCTCTCCATTTTCCTCTAAAATTGATGAGCGTTGTATCATGTTACCCATCATGGACTGACCACAAAACAATCTGAAAGCACGATCAGATCTGATCTCTGTAAATCTAAAATATTCATTTTCTTTGTCTAGTTTAAAAATTGTTTTGTATACAAGAAACAATCTAACACTGAGGTAAACTTTATGAAGAAATCATAACACTGTTTCAATGCATCACAAATGCTTCTTTAGAATAACTTGCACTGACTCACAGCAAGATCATCTGTGGTGACTAGTTCCTCATAAAACTTTGGTAAATAGGTCCCATCTGGAACACGAGCAGCTCTGTGCTCTTCTTCCTGATGATGCAGTACATCAAACAAATCCCCCAGACACTCCCCACTGCAGGCTCAGTGGCTGTCTGGTGGTCATGGAGTCAAAACTGTGAGAACCAACACTGCAGATCAGAATGAGCGTGAAAAAGGGCATGAAAATACAAGAAGAATATATAACTAAGCATGTCTGCTACTGCATAAGAGTCTTAGATTTCACAGCTTAATTCCTGTTCTTGCATTTTAAGTGGGTAATTTTCTCCATCCAGTACAGTTATAGATCTTCCCTTAAAGGCTTTTTCCTGTGGCAACTGCACACTGAGTCCCTGTCATCAGGCTGAGGTACAAGTTCCATTCCATCCCGTATTTCAGGTTTGCTGGCTTGGCGCTCGGCATATTTCTGAAATATGTAAACAACATTTAAGAATGCTGTAAGCACCAACATATAATTCATGAAGCAGAATTTTCCTCCTCCCTTCCACTCAGAAGCCTACCTTTATCCAGGCTCCTTGTGTCATTGTTTACAACCTCTGCACAAGGTGTCTTTGTAACACACCTACTAACAGGCTACACTGCCTCTAAAAACCTCCTTTCATGCTTCTGCCTATTATTATGGTAACTTGAATATTGTCATCATTTGTGCCTAACCACTTTATGCAGATAATGCATAAAAATGTCATTTTTGTACACTGAACAGTTCCAAACTTTGTTAACCTGTGGCTTGTGAAGCATCTAACTGCATAGCAGTACAGGAAAAGAAATCCATACTTTCAGAGAGGAGAAACTTCTTTCACTAGAGATTTGCATTTTCTAAGGAAGAAATGACTACTTCATCCCCTATACTCTACTAGTCACACTTCTGGAACTTCTTTTCCATATATTAATTGTTTTGTAGTAGAGTAGCTCATGATGTAAGTGTGAAAAGTAGAAAGGGAAAAGTGAAGAAAACTGGATATACAGATTATCTCCTACAGATCTATTAGAAACCAAATACCAAGTAACAATGAAAACAGGATTGACTGGGGATGGAGGCAAAAAAAATTTCCGATTTTGTAAAATAACTATTACGTCAGGTAGCTTCTTTAATGAGGAAGCAGGGTTTAGCAAGCTCTTCACACTGATCTCCCATGAATAATATGTACCATGTCTGCTATTAATCTAAGTAAGGACTGAACATGAAATTTATAGCATTGGTAGCAGTAGATGGGAGGAGAGTAATAAAGTGGTCTATTGTACTCACCTGGAGCACTTTATAATAGTAGCAGTAAAACCTGTGAGGCTGAAGTAATTCTCTTGCCATTAATTGTCCTTCTTTAGCAATTTTTCTTGCTTCCTCATCATTTTCCTGGAAAATTCAGATGAAACAAATTAATAACAGAGCAATCAGTGAGTTACTCAAAGCTTGACTAGCATTCGAAGTTTTATTAAAATTGCAGATTTGTTTAAAAATACTGGATTGCTTTTATAGTCACTACTGCTACCTTAGGGCTATCAATAATAACTTCCATGACTAACTGTACAATTTTGAAAACTCAGTTGATTACTGCTCTACGATTTTGTCCAAGCCCCAAGCCTCTTCAAAATCAGTTCTGATATCCCCCAGACCTACTTAGTTTTACAGAGGACAACACCATAGTTGTTGTCCTGTCCAATGCAATGGAATTCAATATCTTCTTTTTAAAAATAACTGCATGAATTCATGTTCTTATTCTCAAGCTTACTAGGTCTATGTTTCAAAGCTTTTAGTATTCTCTTCTGATTCCTTAGGCAGAATTACAGAATTCTTGGAAGAGAAACTCCTCCTGTGTTTTTTTAACCTTACAAATGGTGTTTTCAATCACACAATTGTATGTGTGCTTACAGGATCCCAGCCTCTCACTCTGAGCACTTTACAGAGAGCAGTACTTTTTTTACATTTAAACAGAACATGCAGCAACTTCTGCTCTAGTCAGGGCCTAAAAGAGCTATAACATTAATTAAGTAGTATCTAGGAATCTGGTTGTTTCTTTCACAATTACCTTAGTCAGTGTACTAAGGCTCTGACTCATGAAGTCTTCTGCCATACCTAAAATGAACACTTAAGTATTGCCTTAAATAGAGATGGTTACATCAAATAAGGCCTTCCCATCTTGTACTAACAACAAAATGTACTTCCTTTAGTCAAGGATCTCAATAGCATTCATGCAAAACATTTATGTGTAAATATGAAAGAAGAGACTATTAAGAGAAATTGTTTACATGTTTATTTATCACTTTGAACTTGAATCAATAATGGAACTTACCTTAGCCCATTTTATTTTCTCTAGCAAGTCCTCTAAGTTTCTCTTAACTGGAACATAATGTTTCCAAGGTTTTAATCCAATATAAAAGTGTTCATAGTACTGGGAATCTTGCTTCAATACCAGGCTGTCACCCAGCAAGAGGTATGGAAACCTGTAAGCTGCTACGGTGCCATCTACATTCACTTGGTATTTGTACTACAGCATGTAGAGAGAGGAAAAAAGGTGAAATGTTTTGTATCAGAATGAGAACACTGTATAAAGTATTATTTTAACAGGCAAGAAGTAATCATGTTTATTAAATTTCATCTTCAAACTTGTTTTAGCATTAAGCATGTGAAGTTTCATGGTCTTCTGGATAACATAAAGGAAAAAAGGATTTGTTTTCATCACGAGGATGACAGTCAAGAACCTTTGTGTCTCATGAACTGCCTGATGGGTGTCCTACTGAAGTGTCCTGGGATAGAGCAAGGGCCACAGCAGGGAAGGAAACAAAACTAATCTATACTTCAATTCAAACTCAGTAAATTTATTCTGACTTAACATTATTATGTAGAATAATCTGAAATGTATTACTATATAAAATAAACTGAAACATTATACTAAAAGTAACCATGAATGTACTTGGCCGTTACAGCATTTCTGAAACATCAATCTTTGGAGCAGAATTTCATTTGCTATATATTATAATGGCTTTATACAGGTCTCTGTCCCCTTTCTTTTTCTATCTCTCTTGCAGAAGAATTTGTATCCTAAAGTACAACAAAACCACTCATATATTTTTCTGATTTGTCACTACAAAGACACTGACATCCACAGTGTAGTTCCAATGGATATAAGTTGTGTCCACAGTTTTCATATTTACCCCAAATAAAAGAAACCTTGATGGTGAGAAATCCAATTTCTCAGTCTACTAAAAAATAAAAATAAGCAAAAATGTCTCTCTAAAGGTCTTTCTTGGTTTTCTTTACATGTGCATCACACTAAGACATTGATTACAGGTGGTTTATCTACAGTGCATGGACCCATGCTCCCATACAGCACAATTGTTTTGTTTACTGAAAAGAATTAACAAAAGTAAGCCTTGTCTTTTCAGTTGGTAAGAACACAACAGAAAAATTAATCCAAAACTGTAATTTGATTGCTACCTTAAAGAAGTCAAAGAAGCCCATCAGCTGAGCCTTCCCCAGCTCTTTTTCTTTTTCTCTAAAGAAGAAATATCCAGTTATTCCAGCATCTAGTAGTTCTGGATTTTCCTTGGATAACTTGACAAGATGGAGACGCTCTTCTCGGCTGTCTCGACCTCTGAATAAAGCCCGCTCAGTTTTGTTTTCCCAGAAGGGGCCTGTGAGAAGTGAGTGATAAGGCAAAGCAAACAGCAGTGAAATATTCAGGATCTGTTCAATGCAAATAAAGAACGTGGTTTGACAGTGGCATTGCACTTGGAGACATGGTAGGGCATGGTTTCCCATAAGCACTTATTAATCACAGGGTTAACTCCCAATTCTGTTTTGAATTTTGGAATAAGAAACTCTTAAAAGGAAAACCCAAGAATTGCTTTTCCACTCAACAATCTTTTATTTCAATAACCTCAACAATCTTGAAAGGTATATAAGGGATTACAATAAAATAAGTAAGGAAAATACTATTAAAGCAATTCTCCATCCATAAAGCCTGCCACAATAACCAAATTTCTTCAGTAAAATCCACTTCTGTTACCCAGCAATTTAGTTAGAGAACCACTTAATGATGCCCTAAAAGAAAATAAATGGCTATGTTGTGTCCTCTAAACACTCAGCATGAGTCTGAAAGACTTAATCTCTGCTTACTGCCTGCTTTTAAAAACATTAACTATGCCCTTCCTTACCTTTCTGCTGAAAATCTCCCTAAAGGACCTACTAAATTGAGTAGTCTCTTACCGTCTCCTAATTGGAAAAGCAGCTATATTAAATAAGTAAACACACAAAGCCTCAAACTAATCATTTAATTGAATATTTAATTTAAAAACTAATAAAGAAAAGAAGAACTGAGAACTAATTAAATAAAAATAAATAACTTTCCACTCCAGTTTTACTCCTTAGGTATTGCTTATACCATTTGTTTGATCCCTAAGTACTCTTTAATTTCCTGACGGGCAGGAAGACACCTGTCAGTAAAGCTGACTCTTCTTTCAAAGCCAGAAAAGCAATTTGAGAGATCTCACTCTAAGGTATTTTTTCATATGGATAATGTTTTCTCATTTGAAAGAGGCTGCAGCACAGCCTTACTTCACCTTACTTCTTTCAGGTTTCAAATTAATTTTTTGCAAACAGAACACTGGGCTAAAACACAGTCAGGAAAAGGCTACTATTTGAATAGAAGAAACATATTTGAGCCCTTTACTGAGGAGAAAGGCCTTTTAATTACATTTAGTTTTCCTTTGCCAGGTCACAGCAGGTATCTTCTGGATACCTTTAATGTAAAATTCATTTATTGCAAACTGGACTTCTTAAATTTTGGTTCTAAAATATATACGTGCTTACTGGCAGCATTGAAAAGCGTTTGCAATCTGTAAAGACTAAGCTGCTTGCATTCAGAGATGTCCTAGGGCACTTTGAACTGAAGACTTTAACACATTATTGGAATGCAACTTGCTTTAAAATTCACAGTCTCGAACTCACCTGTATTTCCCTGAATGGAAAGGAGATCATTGGTGACTCCACGCAGGGTTTCCAGAGTGGAGTGGGTTACATCATACGTTGGCAGGACGATATCTCTGGAATCCACAGAGCCACACCAGGAGATGACAGGTACAGGACCAGGTGTATCATTAGCTTTCCGATGCTCAACTGGCCAGTCTCCAACATTGAGATAAAACTCCACGTCAGGAAGGCGAACCTAAATGTGTACCAAGAAAGGATAATAACACAGAGAAGTGTTTGTCACTCTTAAATCCATTCCTCAGCTCTCCCATGTCACGCAGACTCAGTGCACCTACTGGACAGTTCACAGATTTAGCTGTGCTTAATGTATGAATTCCAAGCTCCTGCCCTGCAAGCAAGTACGAAAAGAACACCCAGAGGGCCACAAAACAGCTCGCAGGTGGGACTTAGCCCCTGGAGCTGTCCAAGCATTTTCATTACTGCCAGCACCAGCCCCCACTCAGTACTCCTAACACACAGCGCTGTCTTGATGGAAAAACAAATGTCAAATCTTACTTCAGGAATTATACATCTGAAGATAGAACAACAATTGCAATACTGCCATATTTAACCTGGACAAGAGACAACTGAGAAGGGATCTTACCAATGCTTACAAATATCTTAAGGGCAGGAGTCAAGAGGATGAGGCCAGACTATTTCCAATGGTGCTCAGTGACAGGACAAGGAGAAACAGGCACATACAGGAAGCGCCATCTGAATATGAGGGAAAACTTCCTTACTGTGAGGATGATGGAGCCATGGAGCAGACTGCCCAGACAAGCTGTGGATATTCAAAACCCACCCCGGAGGTGATCCTGTGCAACCAGTTCTGGGTGAACCTGCTTTGGCAGGGAGTTGGACTAGATGCTCTCCAGAGGTCCCTTCCCACCCCAACCACTTTGTGATTCTGAGATATTGCCTTAACAGTCTGACATGATCCAAACTGATACCTTCCTGGCCAGTGACAGGAACATTTCATCGGAGAACATTTTGAAGTCTGTGTACTTCCCCAGGGAGCGCCGGTAGATGTGATTATCCAGGATAGTGTAATGAACAAGAGCACCCCTTGTTTGGCTGAACTTGGCTGGGATTTCCTTAAGCATTCGCTCCAGGTCAATGGTGGGAAACGAAATGAAGTCTTCTGTAATCTGAGGTTCCTGGGATGGACAGGACATCATGTCCTGCCAGACCTTAGAGTCTTCTTCAGGACAGTCACAGTATTCATGATAAACTGGTTCTGTGGAAAACAAAGCACTAGAGTCTGTATTTGTGATTCTACAGCACACATAATTTATAAGTTAATGGCATTAAGTGGCTTGGCATTTTTTATACCATGTTTTCTACAGTTTTCCTGGGAAATCATCCTTCCTATAATTTCTGGATTTTTGCAACGTAACTGAGAAAACAGCAACATTCTTCTCTTTTCAGAAATACAAGACTCTGTGTTATCAGGGTGAAATGACTCTGCTAAATGAAGCTCCATTTCTGTGAACCTGCCAAGCACATGGGGGATTCAGAATTGTGTGAGTTGTCCACAGCCCGGGTATTGCAGCTTCAAATATATCCTAATTCAGAACTTTGACAAATTACATTATATCAAAAAATACCCTTACCTTTCAAAATATAAGGTGACTGAGCCACATGCTGATCACCATAAAGTATCTCAATTTTTAAGCCTTTTGTGACACTTCCATACATCCGATACCGCATAAGGAATGTACCATCATTTCTATCCAAAGGCCGAGGGGCGTAAATCCTGGTGACTTCCTTTGGAGAAAGTGCTTTAATTACCACTTTAAACTGCGTTTTCCCTGGCAAGAGGAAAATAAAACCAGACAAAATCACTTTAAGCTATTAGAATCACATCTATTCAATAAAGGTAAGAAGCCAATTCCACTGAATTAAGAACACAGAATTTAATTTATTTTTCGCTACAATTTTCAATTATACCAAGTTGGTAAAACTAGTTTCCAGTGATGAAATATCATCCTACCAAATTTCTTAGCCATAGCACACCTCTAAATGGAAAACCTGTGGGTGTAGATAAAAAGTCAAATATTTGATCACAAGACAGAAGGAAAGGCTAACAGTATTTTGAAGCTAAGATTAGATTTTATTCTAAGTTTTCAAGTTAGTGCTCTAAGGAACAATAATTTCCTCTGGAGTAAGAAAGACAGGAAATCAAGTTAAAGTAACAGGAGAAAAGAATACTTGCCAGCTTGTGGAAAGGCAGTTGCAACATGCAGGAGTCACATACAAATTAATCAGGTTTGGGCTGGTGCTGACTGTCTTGCACATTAAAGTTCCAGCTACTGAAAAGCAGGGATAAGAGAATGATAGTAGAGATGTTCCCTGGACATCTGTCTGACCTGTGCTTAAAGATCACCAGCATTTCATCATTAATGCACTAAGATACAGAAAAATTTATGGACAATATGAGTATTCATAAACATAAATCTATTATATTCTTTAATTCTATCACAGATGATCATTGTCAACTTTATTAATAAAAAAATAGAGGGGGACAAATTATTCATGAGGTATGACAGACTAAGCATTGTGAACAAAATACAACGAATGCTACCACCAAGTAGCAGACAGAAATAAATGAAACTGAAAAAAATCCAGATAAAATCTAAATGTTACTAAAATCTGAATATGTCCCAACAGCACTAAATGATTGAGATGCCAGTTAACTCTATATTTTGCATCCACAGATAAACACACTGATGTGGTAAGTACCAGTCTTAATGATGAATCATGTCTTCCTTAAATCACTGGATCTTGAAAGAATTCAAATCAAATACTTTGCAAGAATATTCAGATTAAATGACTCTCCCAAAGGAATGAACAGCTATGCTTCTAAAGGTCACTGCAAGTCAAAACCACCATTCTTAACTTGCTTCAAAGTAGCTGACTTTAACCAAGTACCCTCTCCCTATGATTATCCCCCAGTATTATTTAAATGAAGAAGTATTCAAATCCAGTGCATTCCATGAAATCACGTCTTTGTCTCCTTCTACCCATTTTATTAAACAGCATTTTTACTGGGTATAGTGATTTCCCACTGAAGAAAAGTAAGTTTTCAGTTGTCATAAAAATGAGTGAATATTGAGAAATCACAAGTCAAAATTACTGAATTTTACTCACCTACATGAAATAACTACGTGGGTCTTTTTCCCTGCTGGTTATGTACATCCTGCTCTAGACATGAGGAGCCCTTGACCTACCTAAAATACACGTTAGTTTTAGTTGGTGGCACTTTAGACATAGGAATCATCTGATAAGGGAAGTGACTGATAAAAAAGCTCTCTGGGAAAAAGCTAACTCCACTGAAAGTGAAGGGAAAGAAAAACAAGACTGAGTTTTTCATGTAAGTACAAATAATTCACTGGAGACAACTGACTTCTTGTTTGTAATTTATAACATTCACTGTGTAATGGGGCCAAGGCTTCTACTGCATACTTAATCATAATAGCTTTTTGCTGATTTTTATTTTTTATTTGGAGGAAGTTACCATGGTACTTTCACTCATGTTTTTTTGTTTCTCTCAATCCAAAGGAATTATAAAAGAAAAATGTGTCCTTGTTGAATCAGCACTGCTAGTACTTCTCTGTTACCCTGAAAACATATCTGGGACAGCATTTTAAGTACAAAATAATTTCCCAGTACTGAAGAGAGACTGAAATACAGATAGTCAAAATGGATACTTTAAGAAATCCAGATAATGACACCTGCTTTATGGATTTTTTTTCTTCTGTGAAGCTTGCAAAAGAGGAGCATGCATGAGGAAAAGAGAGCATGCATGGAGGAACAAGAGACGAAATGGAGGGAAAGAGGGAAAAGGTAACAAGACACTGATTTAGGCAAATTGCTAGGGAAGAACAAAAAAACCTAGTCACTCTATTTCTGACATGTATGCTGAAGAGAAATTAAAAGATCTGAAAAGAAGATTTTTTGATTCAACTGTTTTACTGAAATTGCTGCTGGTTACTTTCACAGATGGAAATCACAACATCATTAAAGAGACACACAAATTATTAGCCTATACTTTCAGAGAGTTGGATGCAAGAGCACATATCCAATAACAAATACAGGTCTTGTGTGTGACCATCACAAAAGCCCAGGGATGATCATGCATGGTCAACCAAAGACCCAAAGGGAGGTCCTGCAGTGCCCAGGTACAAAGGTGAGTGAACTGAGATGTACAACTCTGGCAGCACTGGAATGAGAGCTGGAAGAAGCATGTCCTGTCTTTGAAAGCATTTGGTGAAACCTGCAAGAATACCTGGGAGGCCTTGAAAAATATTTGTTAGTAGAGTATGTAGATCACCTGAACAATAGTTAACAGCTGATTTTATCACAGTCAATAGTATATAAAGACATGGTTGGCAGTTCTTAAACCTAGGATGAAACCTAGCAGAAAAGAAGGATAAGGCAGTATCCAAGTATCCAAAGGAAAAAAATCTATGCAATTTACTAAAATTACACTAAAAGAAAGTTTTGATTTTCAGCAGGGATTTTCTTAATCTTTGAAATAATTTTTCTAGGGGAAGAATGAATTCTGCATCATTTGACATCTTCCTACAGAGGCAGGTCAAACAGTTATAGCCTATGGGTTGAAATTCCAGTGTAATGTGCAATGGTGCACATCAATTCTGGTGAACAGACTTGACATTCAGGAGACAAATCTGGATTTAAAATCTACTAATTATGCTATACAAGTTTTATAATAAAGTCCTGACCCACTTGACTGAAATTCTAATGCACACAAGAAACAGTTTAATAGATTTGAACAAATTTCACAAATGTTATGCCTTAACCACAGTTCTGCTGCTCTCATCATAGTGTTCCTGTTTTGCAATGGAGGTGATAATGTGGATTCTTTGCTATCTCAACAGGTATCATTTGAGATGTATTTAGTTTATACTGGAGAGTGGTGCCTGAATAAGTATTGTTAATTGTAATTCCTAATGACATTATACAGATTTGAACATTTTAAATCATTCAAGAACAGAAGTTTATAGTCAAGGTCTCTATAAATACTTTAAACAGTGCTCATGCACTGGAAATATGATCAACTCTACCACTATTTTTTTAAGGATCCTTGGCACTCTCCTAAACAATTCTTGGCATGGGACAGCAGTTAGCAACTGCTGAGCCTGAGGCAACAGCTCTTCCCTGCTGGAAGCACACATGCCCTGTCTTTGACTGGAGGCCACAGCAGGTCATGAATGGAGATCACTCCATGCCAGGTGGCATTGGAAACTTTCCTGGGACACTGAATCTATTAACATAAATACGAACACACACGAGCACACTGCAATCAAAACTAGGTTCTCAGTACCCATGTCCTACCAGTTTGTCTTGGAAGACTTACACTAGCATGAGAATCCAGCTGAACTTCACACCTTTTCACCTTTAGCAACCTGTTGTTTGAACCCAAGGCTCTCCCTGTGCAGCTGCTCTCAGCCTCCACTGCACTGGCAGTGAGTGTGCAGTGGCATTCTGGGCTGCAACTACAAAACTGTGCTGACATCCAGCACCAAGCTGCAACAGCAGATGGAGAAAGTCCAGACCTGAAATATCTGAAGTATCCATGCTTCTGTCAGACTCTTTAATTCTGTAAGCAGCAGCTTTCTAATTAACAAGACATGAAGAGACCATGCATACTTGATAGCTGCCCTCTCAGTACCATCTCTGTGAACAGCAAATAACACACAGCAAATTAAGTTGCTTCTACTCTATGTAAATGAGCAACACAGGATTTCCTCTGGGGCTATCTCAGGCTTATCTTCATTATGGAATCTGTGACACAAAAGTAATTTTTATTCCAGTTTTAAACGATTAATATAGAGCGTGTGGAGTTAACTTGCAGCAGCAACAGCTGACTGGCATCATACCACTGGCCTGCAAGATCAAACCCAATTCCCACCCTCAGAAGAAGTTTCATGGGGTGATGGTTTGTGCTTGTGCTGAGTAAACAACAAATGAAAATCACTCTTTAACGGTGCAGCAGCAGGATAACAGAGCCTAGAGGGCTCTGCTGACTGAGACAGAAATTTTAAGCAACTGGTGTGTGTGCGGCATTAAAAACCATTACATTACCACTTCCCAGCAATGCACTGGGATTTTACGTCCTAGCTGCAGGAACAATGGTTCTTTCTTAGCTCACTGGTTCTTTGCTGTAAATTCCCCACTGTTTAGAGCATGGTGAGAGCAGAGGAGGCACTGGGCAGCAGCAGAAGAACGCAGGGTCTGATCATGTGCTTCGCTTGTCATCCCGCGTGTCCCGGGCGACAGCCCGGGAACAGCGCTGGCACTGCCACGGCACGGAACGGGGAAAGGAAGGAAGGAAAGAAGGAAGGGGAAGGGGAAGAGGGGAAGGGGTGGGCACCTCCAGCCAGGTTCTGCGGCGAAACCGCAGCCCGGTTTCGGGGGAGGGTCTCCATTCCGCGCCCCGGAGCACACGATCGGTACCTGGCGGGGAGCGGGAGAAGTTGTGTCCGGCCGCGCTGACCGCCTGGATGTAGAAGTACCGCACGGGCACGGTGAGCCCCGCCTGCAGCCCGGGGCCCCAGGCCAGGCTCCGCTCGGCGCTGACCGGCTCCGCGGGCTCCGCCGCCGGCAGCAGCGACCCCGCAGCGCCCAGCAGCACCAGCAGCACCAGCAGCCCGCGGCTGCCCACGGCCCCTGCGGCGCCCATCGCCCTGCGGCCCCACCGCGCGGGGTCCGGGGCCTCCTCGGCCTGCGCGGCCCCCGCCCGCTCCCCGCCCCGCGGGGCGGCCCGACGGGGCCGGGGCCGGGCAGGGCCGGAGGGAGGCGAGGGGTGGGCCGCGCTGTCCCTGGGCGGCTGAACCAGCGCCGCCTTGCCTCGCTTTCCTGCTCCGGCCACGTCCCCAGGGAGGTGGGGGCTGAGAGGCTGTCCCAGCACAGGGCTGTCAGTGTGCGCCCGGACCGTGCCCTGCCCGCGGGGCTCAGGCTTGGGAGCGGGCTCGGAGCCGGCTCTTCCCCAGAGCCGCTGTGGGAATGGGGAGCGGGCTCGGAGCCGGGCGCTTCCCCGGAGCCGCTGTGGGAATGGGAGCGGGCTCGGAGCCGGGCGCTTCCCCGGAGCCGCTGTGGGAATGGGAGCGGGCTCGGAGCCGGGCGTTTCCCCAGAGCCGCTGTGGGAATGGGAGCGGGCTCGGAGCCGGGCGCTTCCCCGGAGCCGCTGTGGGAATGGGAGCGGGCTCGGAGCCGGGCGCTTCCCCGGAGCCGCTGTGGGAATGGGAGCGGGCTCGGAGCCGCTGCTCTGGCTGTCCCGAGAGGTTTCCCTCCCTGTGGGCGCTCTGCGGCCCCGCTGGAGAGCAGAAGATCGGGCTGTGTGGACCTCTCCCCTCCAAGAACGCGTTACCTGTGGTTTAGATGCAACTCAGCCGGCAGCTGAACAGCTGTCCTGGAATTTAAAAGGGAAAAAATTGTATTTCCCTATAGCTTCCCGTTACTGCCTTGTGAGCTGATGTACAGAGATTGCTGTGAAAGGGAAAAAGCTCAAAAGCCTGACATAATTAAAAATTCCTCACTGTTTTTAGGATTTCCCATAGCAATTGTATTTAAAGTGAAGGACCGAGCAGGGACCCTGCTAGGACGCACTGACACATAATTCCCTGTCCCAGAGAGGAGTCTCAGACACGCACCCATGCTCCTGAGGTCTGTGGGTGAGATGCTGCTGGTGGCCCTCATCACTGCTGTGATGCTTGGTGAGGGGGAAAAAGGGATCACAGTGCTATCCTCTAGGAAATGTAGCAACAAAGTAATTGTATGGATTTAAAATGTTAGGATTCTAATAAAGAGGAAGAAACTCCAATTATTTGTCTCCTAAGGTAGCTTTATAATTTTTATCATTTGCTGCTACGAGGAAGTATTTCAAGGTATGAGTAGATGGGAGGGCTGACAAGGCCATAGGAGAATTAAATCAAGCTTCTGGGCAAGCCTGGATTTTCACATGCAAAGCAATGAGAGCACAAATGAATCCTGCCTGGTTTTGAATAACATGAACTTCAAGTCTCTGTGCATACAGACCATGAAAAACAGGTTCCTTGAAGGGGGAATTATCAAGTCTGGTTTCCTCCTTACTTTTTAGTCTCTTTAATTCCCTCACTTCAGATAGCCACAGATCTCCACTGACATACCATGGGTGATACTCCCAACAGGTGAGAGAAAACCTGTGTAGTGTTTCAGGGTGCAGGGCAGGGCTGAGGTCAGGCAGGGACATCAATCTGCAGGTCAGATGAGATGGAGACCAGTGACTTGTGCCATCAGTGGGGCAGGGACTGATGGCCCCAGGCTGGGCTGAAGTGGTGTTGTGAGCCATGGCAGGGAGAGTGGGGGGATCAGGACCTGCTCTTTGGCCCCTGTCCCTGGGATGGAGCCATCCCTGTTCTGGTATGGGCTGGGACCAGCTCCCAGGAGCAGCTCTGAGGGAGCAGCCCTGGGAGTCCATGGGCCACCATGAGCCCTGGCAGTAACAGTGGCCAGCAGCAGCCTGGGCTGAATGAACATGGGCAGAGCCAGAGGTCGAGGGGAGTCATTATCCGCCTCCGCTCAGTGCTTGTTAGACCACATCTAGATCCACATTCAGCCTTGCACTCCTCGGTACAAGACATCAATAAACTGGATCAAATCCAGGAGAAGCCACTGAGATGGCAGAGCTGGAGCACCGGCCCTGTGAGAGGAAACTGGGGCAGCTGGACTTGTTAAGCCTGTTAAGAGATACCTTTGATAAGGGGGTAGACCTCACAGAAGCCCCCAGGAAGATCGTGAGATCTTGCAGGGCAGAATGATGAAAAACAACTGGCATGAGTTGAAAAGAGAGAGATACCCTGTAACTTCTCCATGTTATAGGCTGAGGCACAGGTTGCCCAGAGAGGCTGTCCAGTCTCCATCTTCAGAGATTTTCAAGCCTCAACTGGATGAAGCCTTAAGAAGCCAGCCCTGACCTCAAAGCCAATCTGCTGTGAGCAGGAGGCTGGACCAGAGACCTTCTGAGGTCACAGCCACCCTGACTTATCCTTTGATGAAACTATGAAATTTCTGTCCCTTCTTTCAAATGTCATCGAGATGGTAGAATGCTCAAAGATCATCTGGTTACATGCATGACCTACTGTGTGTACCAATGTCTAGACAGAAAAACCACCTTAGTTCATAAACCATGTTTCCTTCTGAAGCCAGGCTGAAGGGCTGCATCACTGAGCTCAGGTACCACAAACACTGGCTGTAGTAATTAAGGCTGAAAGACCGTGATGAGTCTCACACTATTACACTGCACGTGGCAGCCAGGTTTCGCTCAGGCCTAATTGCAGCTGAAGGGATTTCCACGTGGAGCTCATCACCTTGTAAAACTACTCATCAAACCCTACCCTTGGCCCCTATGTGGAGTATTGGCACCTCAAGGCAAGTTGTAGGCAGCACATCCTGCCTGTGCAGGAGACAGGCCAGAGCCCAGCAGCTGATGTGACCGCTGGCTACAGCTGCAAGATGGACCAAGGCTGCCTGCCCTGCTCAATCCATGGCTCTGTTGGCCATCAGCACCCTGAAGATGTTGGCAACCATATTAAGATCCTGGATTTTTTTTTTATAGTTTATTCACAGCATGTGAAAAACAAATGCAGTAGCAATATATTTTTTCATGTAACTGCAGACTTTATTTCAAACAAATAGCTTTAAATGAGAAGATCCTGTAAATTATCAATATTTATAGAATATATTTTTGCCAAAGAAAATCTTGGAAGACTAGAAGTGTCATAATTTGGCTCTGGTAAACTGAATGGAACTTATTGCTAATCAAAAGGTATTTCTCCCTATGTTTTCATGCAATTGACTGTTAGAATATTGTTATTCAGTGTAAATTTTAGTTTACAGATCCTCAACAGGCTGCAGTCTTCCAGAACTGATTTACAATCAAAAGTTTTAACTTGCTTACATTAAATCAAGCCACCTGATTTCCTGTTATACATAGCATAGCAGATGAAAAAAATTTATGCCTGTAAGGTGACCACCTAATCCAACTACTGTTGAATGGGTAAAAAATATTTACAAATAAAACCAGTATTCTAAACCATCCACATCTAGTCAAGAAAAAGGATACGACTATTTACGTCCTTTGTACACATTTATTTTATTATTCTTTACCTTATATAGGCTGGTAAATGCCACATTTTAGGGTTAATTTATTTTGCAGAAATGTACAACAGTAGAAATTCCGTACAGACACTCAACTGATTTTATTGTCTTACTCTACAGATTCCTGTACACACAGAGAATAGATTAATTCACAGAAAAACATAATTTCTTCTTAGAATACCACATTTTACAAGACTGCAATTACACAGCAGTCATTTCCTTCCAGCATTGCCTATGTCAGCATATTCTTATATCCTTGTGAAACAGGCATGTTTTAGAGATCAATTTTGACTATAAATATACAGTTTATGTTAGTCCTTCTATGTACAACAAAAGACAAATTACCCCAGCAAAAAGTAATAATACTTATATATCGGTACAGATTTGAACTACAGACCCACTTCTTTAACGAAGCTTACAGTATGAAAAAATAAGGATACCTCTTACTTACTGTCATATTTTCATCTTTTAGTTTCTTGTGGAGCAGTCAGTGATACAAGCATTACTTGTTTTGTGTAAAATATATTATTTTAAAATACCGGTACACTGTCCTTCAAGTTAGAAAAATATAATTATGTCCTACAGAAATTTTATTGGATTAAAAAGCATATAAAAATATGGACCATCATTTCAGACCATATATGTAATTAGAAATAAAGTAGAAGAAAATGTGTCATTATTTAAAAATATCTCTTCTGGCTTAGTGAGCCACTTCTGATTTTTCATAAAAAAAGAACAAAGCTTAGTTAGAAATTTAATGGCCAGGGACAACTTTTGGCTACTGAGTAATAATACTACATTATTGTTGTGGCTGAAGAAGAGCCAATGGCACATGTTTACACCCATTCAGTTTAGAGTATAAAGAGTACTGTGGTCACAGCAGGAACAGGTGAAAAACACCAAAAAGGGATGGTATTTTAACAAAGGGCAAAGAGCCTTTCTTAGTAGTGTTATTTACTCTGCATGTGAAAAGCTACCAGCTACCAGCTACAGAGCAGTGGTGCCCCAGCCAAGTGCCCTCTCAGGCTGCCCCAGGTGCTGCTGCCCTGAAGGAGCCCAGTGCCTGCAGGTGCCTCAGCCTGAGACCAGCCAAGCACAGGCAGCTGCAGAACTTTAGGACCTCACGAACTGCTTTGGTTATCTTCTCTCTACTAGGACAACTAGGACAATTCAACCTATGAGGTTAATACAGCCTGTATTAACAGGCTAAATCTTTCTATATTTCGAATTGTTAAAAGTGTCTTTTAATCCAAATTAACCTGTTTCAAAGCAAAGGCAGAAATCTGGCCAATCATGTCAACTGTAACCAAAGCTGTGCTGGTTATGAGTCTTCCATGTCTGGAAAGCAGATTTCCATGCTCAGCTGTCTTTCTTTTGGTCAGTTTCTTGCTGCTGTGCCCTGTGTTGAGCTTTTTCTCCTACACTAGAAGTACTTCACATTGCTCACTGCTCTTGCAATGCTATAAAGTCCTGGTGTGGAATCTGCTTCAACAGCACAGCAGAACAAATGCCACCAGGGACATTGCTGCTGTGCTTCCCAGGAATGCAGAAAAAGAACATTCATACAGCAGAATAGGCTGTAAAGATTTCAGAGGTTTCATTTTGTGAGGATATTTGTTCAGTGGGAAGGATTAGCTTTATCATGCTTGATAATGAAGAAGATCGGAGAAACAACAAATTATCAGCAAAGTAACTTCCTGGTTTTCTGTTAAGTTCTGTAAGAAAAAGCAGCTCAAGCTAGAGTTTATCCGTTCCAGCACTACGTAGCTGGCAGGAACCTAACTACTTGCTGACTCAGAGGAAAGCCATCCCTGGACTTACACTGCCCAAAGCTCCACAGCTGTTTACCTTCTATTATTTGGGCAAGGGATTTTTTAAACATTGTTTTTCCCTGCTAAGAGAAACAGGAAAGGTGAACCCACACATTTAACACAGAAGTCAAATGCTCAGCTAATATAACATACGAACTCCCTTGAAACTAAGGAAGCTGTACCCATTTATAGCAGCACAAGAACGAGCTCAGCTTATTTGACATGTTTTTGCCTGCCCAGAAACTACCGTGCTATTGTGACCTCTCAGCACCACAGTCCCTTCATAGCTCTGATTCTTTGTCTATCTCATCTAGGTAATATTCATCATCAGTGGTGGTATCACTGTCTGAGTCCGAGTAAGCGGCTGGATCTTCCATGTAGGGATCAGTCAGCTCTCGGGGGGACGAAGCAGCTGATGACATTCTGCTCCCAGCAGAACTCGAGCTCAGAAGCTCAACCCTGTTTATAGAAGAGCCCTCTGTATCCCTGAAAGCACTAGGGTTATTAAGAAGACATGGTCTCCATAATCGCCCTTCTGTGAGCGACCTCTTGATATTTTCCAGGAAAGCCAGTTGTTGCTCTTTGCCAAATATACCGAATTCCACAGACGGGTACATTAAATTTCTAGTGCCGTAGCATTTTTCATCGTCCGCCGCCCAGTTTTCATTCTCATCGCAAGACAACAGCTCTGAGTAAGATTTAAATCTCTTCCCATGTATGCCATCTTTGGGTAGAATATTGCTTCCTGAGGCAGAGGTCTCGAGGGAATCCCGAGCACAGACGCCCTCAGAGAGGTGACGCTCGCGCTGGCTCTTCGCGTGGCTCTTGCGCAACTGATGGCTATTGAGGTTAGCGTTTTCTAGGCTGGTAGGCTGAGAGGTATTTTGACTCTGACCAAGCACTGTCTGGGAAGTCAAGTTTTGCTCTGGACATGTGTCTGCCTGCAAGCAGCTATTTACATAAGTGTTGGAGTTTTTGTCAATTAAAAGTGTTGAGGGAGGAGTGCAGGCATGACTGCTAGTTCTTCCTTTCTCTTCATCCACTGGGTATGAGGTAGTAGCACTGGGAGCAATGGGCTGGCTTTTGCTTTCTAACCCGAGATCAAGTGTTTTGGAATTCTTATTTCTTGTGGTTACTGCTTTATCGGGAAATAGGGTTGTGAGCCTTGGCCTATTTTCCACTTTCACTGCAGTTTTTTGAGGACAGATGGCTTCCCTCTGGGTGCATGAACTTGTAAAAGGCCTCCTTTTGGTGTTAACAAGCAAAGAAGGATCATTCTGATTTTCAGTCTTCTTATTATCAGCTGTTCTTGGTCTTGGAGTGTTCTTGTCACAGTTCAGACTGTGATTCTGATTTTCATTGTCCAATTCCAGGAATGGCTGGTGGGAATCCATCGAAATCGAGTCAAGTGACATGTTGTCCTCTAAAGAAGGAGCACTTCCATCATTCTGTGAAAAAATGTTACTTATGTGTGGTTTGGGGGGTAAATTTTTACTTGAAAATTTACGACTTGTTTTGTAAACAGCTGCCAACCTATTTTTAATTGAAGGTCTATTTTTCCTTTTTTCTATATCTTTGACTTTATCTCTTGTGCAGTCAGAGGGAAGCTTGTTGTCCTCTTCTGCACTCTGTGTTACGTTCTGATCTTGTGTAACCCTGGGGACTTTAATGTTCAGGTTGCCCTCACTATGCTTCTCTGATTCCTGAAAATCACTGTAAACTTTACCCATATGAGAACTCTGTGAGTTTTGCTCTTTTTTAATTTTTGAATTCATTACTTCACCCATATCTGTGCTAGCCACTTTGTCTAGCTGAAGTAATGGCTCAGCACTGGAAGCTGTGATTACCTCAGATGCTTTGCTTGGAGGCTCTGGAAGCACTTTGCTACAAAAGTTTAAACCATTCTCTTTTTTTCTTGAACTGTCAGTCCTTAATTGCAGTGCACTAAATTTACTATTACACAGAGGGGTGGTTCGGTGTAGGACATCTGCTCTCTGTTTAATTTGGGTGCTGTCCCTGTACACATCTTCCATGGGAGTAAGTGGTACATCAGCATGCTCTGTGTTACCACTCCTTCCAAGGGAACTCTTCTCTCTGGAGCGGACGAATAAACTGTTCAGATTTTTCTTGTTCACTTTTGGGGGCTGAGAGCAACTTTCAGAGCTTCCCTTCTGTACAATATTTTTATTTGTTGAATTAGAATATAAAGGATTCTCTAAATGTCTGCCTGGCTTGGGAGGGGTTGATAAAGTGGACATTAGTGGTGTGGCTCTTCGTAAAATTTCCTTTTTTTCTTTTACATGTATTTCTGCCTTTTGGCTGCTTGAAGCATCAGAAATGGCTTTACCTGACTTAGCCACTACTGCAGTGATTTGTGGGCCACCAAAAGAAATGTCTTTTGTCACCACATCAGAACGTACATTTTCTGCTAATGAAAGATATGCTGAATTATCATTCTTGTTAGGTACCACACTAACTGACTTCTCAGAGCCAAGAGTTAAGTGAGAATTCTCTTCTTCACTATCAACAGCAGTTCTTAAATTCTGAGGTGTGACCAGAACTGAAGATACTTGGTCAGAAGAATTTGAAGGCACCTCTTTTTCTGAAGTAGTAGGGGAAAAAGCATTTGCTACACTCACATGACCTTCTTTGTTGTTGTTTTGTATTCTTGGTGACTGAGCATTTTCTTTGGGACAAGGTAGATCTGCATCCTCTGAATTTTCTCTAAAGAGGCTACAAAATGTTTTGGAATGCCTCCGTGGTAGTGTGTAATAAATTGAAACTAGTTCATGATACTTGACATGATCTTCATCAACACAAACTGTAAATGTGCTTGTGGTTTTATATTTCTGCAAAAAATTTCCCCCCTCCTTATAATCTGAAAACACAGAGGATTCTCTTCTACTTAGATGTTTACATCCGTCTGTCAGATCAACTGATGTACTACTGCTTTTTGAATCATTATTATTTTTGGTTAAAGGACTCTGGTAATCTATGTTACTTGTGGAAGCATTTAATGATCTTGACGTTAAAAAGGAACATTTTGGGTTTAAACAAGACACATCTCTTAGATTAGAATAAGAGGTGTCAGCTCTACGCAGAGTTTCAGACCTTAAACAATCGTATGTTGTTCTACTTTCTCTAGGCAAAGAGATGGGTGTCTCTGACATAATACTACCAGCAATGCTAGCTGATTTTCTAGGCAGAGTGTAATAAATAACAAGGGGGTCAGAAGATTTGGATATGTTTCTGCCAGGGGAGCCAGTAATGCTGCAGCTACTGGCATGTCTTGGCGAGCTGTCTTGCTTGTGAAACCTTCTGATACAAGGTGAAGTACTCCTCATTTTTTCAGTTCCTTTTTCAAGGCAAAAATAACTTAAACTATTTTCAGAGGTATTGGGGTCTCCATCAATGCTATGCTTATAAATATTTCCAGAATTTCCATTTCGTGGACAACTAGTAGTGAATTGTCCATGACAGTCCTTAGTAACTAAAGTGCTTGCATTTTGCAGTGTTTTCTGTGAAATCTCTTTGCTAACACCTGTTCTACTCACTTCAGCTGTTTTCCTCCCTTCTGCTTGAGATTCAGTAACAGTGCAATTTACTGAAGACCTAGTTAATGTTCCTAAGCATTTAGCATTGTCATTATGAGAAAGTGCTTGGGGAGAGTTTCGTGAGAAAGGAGATGAGCGCTCAGGTGGACAGGACAACATGCCTTGACAGTTTGCTAATTTTTCAGCAGATAGAGCAGAAGTAACATTCAGTAGTGAGGACTGTCTCTTTGCAGTAGCTTTGTTAAGTGCTTCTGCACTCCAGTTATCCTGTTTGATGCTCTCTCTTTGTGCTGCATAATGAAGATTATGTTCCCATTCTTTCTGACTTGGAAGAAAAGGTTCCTTCCTGCTCCCATCAGCTGGCAAAATACAGGGAGGCTGACTGAACACACTGTTGGGTGTGCAATCATCTTCCTTCATTTCTACATTTCTTTTATCACCATTTGATGTATAAATTTTTGCAGTATCTCCTCTGGCAGTGGCTTGGGTTTGTCTCTTTGATGTCGTGTTAAAGAGAGATACATCTCTTTGCCACATGGCAGAAGCAGGGCTGGTAGAGGAAAAACTCCGTGCATTGATGTAGCTTGTGTCTGCTTGTTGAGGGAGTGACTGTAACAGCATGCCTTCATCTGGCTCTTTCACACCTCCAGCTTTTTCCAGGTGTGTAAAGTCTGCCTTAGTACTCCTCTGGGTAACAACTGAATTCCTGTTCAGTCCTGTAGGTTTTGGTTGGTCCTTTGAATTAGGAAAGATTGACTCATCAGTTCTGATACCAGATGAAGAAACAGAAGAGTTACAACTTAGCCAAGGCTGACAGCCCTCAGTGAATTCTGAAAAATTTCTGTTTGCACTTCTTGTCATCCTTTTGATACTTGTATTTTCTGGAGAGTACATGTGAAAATCGTTCTGCAAGCGCTGTGAACCAAACTTGGCATTCTTTGTATGTGCCCACTGCTGGTCATTTAAATTAGCCATAAACACTTCAAAGCTGGCATCAGGGGAAATAAACACTTCATCACTGTAACACTGAGGAATATCAGCCCAAGAAGAATAGCTGTCTTTTCTTCCATAAGAATTTTTTTGGTTTGCATACAACTTGCCATGAGAAGACGTATCTCTATAGTAGGATCTAGAGAGATTATTTTCTGATTTGTATAAAGGATAGTTTTCCCAGTTATCAAAGGGCAACGGAGAAGTAGCTTTGTCAGGGCTACTAACTCTACTAAAGCAATTACTGCTTGAAATAGATCTTCTATAGTGGTGTTTTGAGTGGTAACTTGGGTATTTCTTAGTTTCTTGTAAAGAGCTGGGATATCTACCATGGTCTGTAGCATGAAACTCCATCAGTGATTGAGTTCTAAACATTGTTTCTGGAGTTTGTTCTGAGGAATCTGGTGTGTTGTTCCATACAATGGAAGACAGAGGAATCCTCTTTGGGTTCTGCCGACCAAACCTTGGTGCAAAACCATTCTTGCTCTCCCTTGCCAACGGATGCTGTAAACCAGATGCCGATAGCTGATCAGAAGCCACGGACGATGGACATCTCCGCAGGGAGCACACAGAGTAACTTCTGCCAGCTGTATCCCTGTTCCCACAGCCCTTGTGCCTGAACCCGCTGTTGTGTGTCACGGAAGGCGGGTACAAGCTCCCTTCCGAGGAGCGTCCGAAGGACACCGCCGACAGCCTCCTGTGGCGCAGACGAGGATTCCCCTCGGCCGCATCGCCATAGCTGCAGTCTTCCTGAAAGGCTGCTTGGTGCCAGTTTATGTATGCACTGTGCAGCTTCCTTGGTCTGATGAAAAGCTTGTGCTCATCTTTGGCCCTTAGCGTTCTCAGCCCATCTGGGAAAAATGTGCTAGGTGTGTCAGTCCAGTCGTTTCTCTGTTGGCCCCTACTAGCCGTGTGCCTCTTTGAAGTAGGAAATGCACTACTACTTTGGACATTCGATGCACTGCTAGTAGAAACTGGCCTGTCCAAAGGGTCTTGGGTTTGTTCCTGGGCCAGCTGGTCATCCAGATCACTTAGAACTGCACAGGGGAAAAAAAAAAAGATAATTGGTTTTGTTTTCTTTAATAATCTTCTCACCGTTTATGCTAAAAAGTTTTGTGTACTACATTAATAATCAGAACTGGCTTTAACAGGAGTCAGCTTCTCAGCATTCAAAACCCTTCCCAAACCACACATTCTTCCTCCATAGGACCTTTCAGCAGTCACCCATTATGACTACAAAAAAAAAACAAGCTGTCCTCCATGTCTGCTCTTTATGTAAATGTTAGTCTTAATGCTACTTAAAAGAAGAATAAAACAATTTGAAATCTGAGTTTGCCCTCACACACTATATACATGTGTGTGTGTGCATAAACATTCCAAATATAGTCTGTAAGCAAAAAAATCCCCCAAATGAATTCACTAGGCACCCATGGACTTTTCTGTGTGTTCACAAAGCACTGTTATGACGTAGCTATAGAAAAGAGAACCCTGCAAACCATCAAACAAGCACATTCACTAGTCTGGCATGTCCACTGTTTGTTTCATTCATAAAAAAAGTTCTCTTCTGAATTGTATGACCACTAAAAGTGGCATTTTCCGGATAAGAAAGGGTAATTAAATAGTTAGGAAGCTGTGATTCAATCTAGCAACAAATATGTATTTATATAAATATATATATATAGGCAACCTCATGAACTGGAATTAAATACTGTTTACAAGATATTCAGTCAGAAGACTGACAGCAATGTATTAAAACTATTTTTATTGGCAAAACCAATTATGCCTTTGCTAATTGTATTCTTCTGCTATTTTGAATATACCACACATAATATACAATGGATGTGATTGTTTTGTTACAGATTTTCCTAATTCACTTTAATACATAAGACTGAGCGATCAGTCATTACAGACCTATGCTAACACTACAAAAGCATTAAGAAAGCACTGATAAGATGTATAGTTGCAATAAAATCTGATCCAAAGGTACTAAAATTCTCCATTTTTCCTAAGTTTCTCTTCAGCACACAAAAGTGAAGACTCCTGAGAGACTCAGCTTAGAACAAGAAAAAGGATGAGTTGTTTCTGAATCTTCCATTGGGAGGACACGAGCCAAGCTAAAAAAGAACCTTGAACTTTTGACTGGGAGTGTAAGAAGGCTCCCAGAAAACTAACTGAGGCCATAATGCCTCTTGCTTCTGTGGTTTGTGGCTTTACAGTTTATAAAACCATGCCCAGTAATTAATCATTATCAAAATTATGCATGCAGGAAACTGGGATGGAATTCTCACATAACCATATGTCTGCATCTAAAGGGTGCAGTATGGGCTCCTGGCAGAAACAGCAGAGAGAACTGTGCACAATCTGCACTGTATTAGTATGAGATTAAATGCATTCTGAGAGTGATCACTGACATCTCCTGAAGTCAATGTTGGAGTAGACATTCTGCTGTCAGACAAAGACAACAAAAAGTAGCCACTCTGCTAGAAATGAACCATGTTTTACAGCCTGTGCTTCTGCAGAAAATTCTCTCAAACCACAGTCGCTTCTGGTAACAATACTATCAAACAATACCAAAATAAGGACACACACTTACCACTGAAAATCTCCTTCTCTAGCTGTTCATCCCATTCCAGTGTACTTTTCTCCATTGTTTCATTTTGATTTGTATCAAAAGAACGACCTCTTGTTTCAGTTGACATTGGGGAATTACACATTTCAGCCTGTTAAAATGGTAAGGTAACCTGGTTTCAGTTCTACACGTGGGCTCAAATCACATTTCACACGTCACATCACAAATGTGTCACAAGTCCCAGAGGTGAGCAAACTCTGTCAGTCCATTAAATAATGTATTATTAAAATACTCAACTGAGGGTTGTAAAATTGCATGCATTTTATAGACTTCTACACACATAATAAGGAGAATGAGTCATCTCACCCTCATCCTGTAGCGTGTTTTGGATAAGGGCATAGTTTACTTATTTTGTCCAAATGTATCCTTACTGCATTGTATCTCTCAATTTAGTTTTCCACAATCACTTCTTCCTTGACCAGTGTATTTTAAACTTTTTAAAATTTAACATTACAGTCCGTTTTCTTATTTCAAGACAGTACTTATGGTAAAAGTGGGGGAAATGTCATCCTATTCCCCATCTGTGTTTGGATTACATGTTAAACTGAGAGGTTCTATCCCACCCATATTTCTCTCAGCTCACAGTCTCAGATGGTGGAAATGCAGGCAAACTGTTTAACTGCTGAATTATTTTAGCTGAAACTCTTCCTCTTTTTTAAAAAAAAAACCCACCCTACTACTTTTTTGTTTTCCATATTAATAATTTTACTCTTCTAGCTATAATATAGCTTTTTATAATATGTTTATATAACAGACAGGATTCTCTGATAAGATCTTTGCTCAGTAATATATAATATAGATTATCCCTTTGTTTTTGAAATATAAGAGAAGGGAGGTGGCCAGTTTACATCCTCTGTGCCTTTGATTATACACTGTATACCTTCTTAGTCCCCTCTGTGGTTAATACCACCCAATTGAAGATGAGGAAAAACATGTTAGTAATACAGGGTAATAAAGTAATTAAGACAGAAAATATAATCCTTGTAAGAAAATCTGCTATTTCAACAGCATGCACTTCAATGACATCAGAAATAAATCTGTTGTTTTATCCTTAAAATGATCTTGGGGTTATAAAATGGAGCATGCATCCATGAATCCATGCATCCATCCATCCATTCATTAAAAAAAAAAAAAAGTCCTACTTCAAAATTTACATTTACATGGTAACTCTCTGCATGGAAATTTTGCACAGGAGGTTCTAGCGTACTACCCGTCCAAGCCAGCTTCTCCTTTTCATCCTTGTACAAATGAAATGAAACTAAGTAAATACACAAGATTATTGTTTAGTGTGAGTTTTGATCTATTTACAGGTTGGTTACAGTTGCCAAGATACATGAAGGTCTTGACCTAGGAAAAGATCCATGCAATTATTCTGTCATTAATTATGAGAGAGCTGAAATCTGGCAGAGCCAGACATAGGACCTAGCTAGGAAAGCTTAGGACTTTAACAGACAAGCTCAGTCTACTACATGCAACAAGTTCACAACACAGATATTTTCCTCAGCATTTAAAACTAGAACTGCAAAAATACTATTTAAACAGATGTTAAAGCAACAGCCTACACCAAAGAGACTAGTTTTTGAAAAGTCTGTATTTAAACATTGCAGACAGTAAATAGATAAGCTACTTACCGTTGCCATTTCTTCCACTTTTGAGGATGGGCTAGCAGAACTCTCATATCTGTAGGCAGAGGGATTTAAATGTTGGCTTTGAAAAGGAACTTGATGTAATTTCATCAGGTAGTGAATATCCAGCAGCTTCTCATTTCAACAACTATTGAGAAGCATCTGAGGAAAACTTGCTCTATGAAGAATTCATCCTTACCTCCCCCCTTGCCAAAATCCTGCAAAAATAAAGTGCTGGGAAAATGAACCATTCAGTTTGGCCTTGTCAGCTTACAAACTTCATAACTGCACAGCCAAAAATGAGCTCAACCTACTGACATCTCAGTGTCTGCAACAGCCATAAAGTAGTTGTTCCAATCCAGCATTATGGTAAGATGGTATTCGTTCTTTTTCCAAACAACAATAATTTAGTGGGTACTACTCATAGCCTAAGTTATATACTTGTTAATCTCTGAGTGGTTTTCATCTGCAATTCTATGGCTTTTCTCTTCCATTTCACCCTGCTCTGCTGCAGAGCTGTGCTCTGTCCCTGCAAAGGAGAAGGAACAAACAGCAGATGGGTTTTGGTGTGAACTTTGGAACTTGCTGCTGCTCACCCCAAACAGCCTTTATTTACCAATTTTTAAGACATGGTGGAAGGCTCATCTGCCTTCTAGGCTATTCAAGGCTGCAGGGGCTTGGCAGAGAACAGCTCGAGCGTCCGTGAGTAACGCCGTGGTTAGAACAAGCCGAGAAGCCCTGGACTGTTCAGTGGGGTGACTTGCAGAAAAATACGGAATAAACCAAAGAAACAAGAACAGGACTAGACTTCACTAAGTCTATTTGAGTCTGCAGATCCTTGTATTACAACTAAGCAAACCCAGTCCCTTCAAAAGCCCTGAAGGAAATGTTGTTCAGCCTGTGCTTATTGCCAGTTCTTCCTTGTCTCAGAAACTGCTTTTTCCCAGGAAGTTAATTCTTGGGAGAAAATGAGGTAGGGAAAGATGGTTCTGCTCCGTCCTGTTTGTCTCAAAGTCTTTTTGAATGACCTTGTTCTTAGGCTCTTAAAAGCTCCCTGTGCTCAGGTAGACTACTTTATTGTGCTTCAACAGCAAGTATAAACCGGCTTGTTGGCAAGTTCTTTGTGGCCCAGCCTTTCCTCCTGAAGTGCTTTGTCATTTGTTTGCAATGTGCTTGCAGGCAGGGAAGAACAGTTGAAAGGTGCAATTTGTTTTTGCTTCTGTAATTGTGAACTGTAAAACCAGGATTCCTCTCTGACATGGGGTCCAACTGAAACCAAACAAGCCTGTTGACTTCAGCGGGCTTAGGATTTGGCCAGACAGTCTGAATCTGAAATTTCTCATTTTTCCTCGTAGCTCTGAATAAAGACAGCTATTAAATCAGGGGGTTACCTCTGCCTTTGAATGAAGTTTACAGAACCAGAACTCAGAAATGTATGTAGCTTTTCCTTTAAACTTAAAAAAGTTGTGCTGTAATGCTTCTAAAACAAAATAAGAATAAAACTTGTATTTCAGAGCTTTTACAATGATTTCCTGCAAATTAAGTTCAGTAAAATCCTGTGGCTTAGCAAGTTACCTTAATTTTGCTTATATGCATAACAAAAATGCAAAAGCTTTGTTAGAAGCTTTCTTCTTCAGCTTTACTGTGCAAAGCCACTCTTTGGCAAAGCCCAAGAGCACAAAGCTCTCCCCACTTGATGTTGTATTAATTGTTCCTTGCAATGAACCTACATGAAGTAGACATGTTAGTTAGAAATGTCAGTTAGAAATGTCTTCTGATAGTCTAGGCAAAATTTAAATTTTCATTTGCACCTCTGGCACTATTCTAAATTCATCTGTGTCTTTATTGCCATGGTTCTCTCTGAAATAACTGATCATTGCATCCTGCTTTATTTTTCTCACAGCTACCTTGATGAGGTTATTTTAATCTTTTTCCCCTATGCCAATCTCTCAATTTCCCAAACTGCCTTATTATTTTCTATGAACTGTTTTAAATTTTCCAGCATTTCAAAATTAAAGTTTTTCTTACTTTCAGAGAAATATTGCTTTATTTTAGCAAAAAGTAATTCCGTTTCTTCTTTTGTTAATGACACTGAGCAATGTTTGCATTATTTTTCACACAATGCACATACACATTCTTGTAAATATTGTCTATTATTCATAAACAGGAAAGAAGCTAAATTGATGTTCAAGTTCAGAAATATTTGCCATCTGAAAAACACTCCTCAGTATGGAAAGTGAGAAATTATATTTTATACTTTTCCACTTACATACATATGTATCTTTTTAACGACAACCAAATGTAAGATTAAAAGTAAAAGATGACTATCCCTACTGGTAACAATAATAAAAATCCATGAGTTAAAGTCTGCTGTGAATTAGTATTTCCACAGAGGCAAATCACCTGTCTTCCCCAGGCTACCACCAAGCTGTCTAACATAGTATAATACATTTTCTTCAATACTATTCTTATCAGTACTACATAAGAATACAGCTAAAAACCAAACACACAGCTCACATATGCTGAGAACACAATTAAACAGCAGTTTTGTCCAGGATGAATCACACTTACGTATTAGAAAATAGTAGGGATGAATTCAAGAAACTTTGAACCGAAAGTGCTCCAACATTTCCCTGCCTTCAGCCTACAGTTACAAACCTTTTATTAGCATCTCCTGTATCTCCGTGGAAGCGCCCTCCTTCCTGCAGCATCCATGATTTGCTCCCACTGTAAAAAACCACCGCAGCTGACTCTGAAACTGCCTCTCCAGGACTGACAGGACCCTCTAACCAGCCATTAATGTGGAGCCACTGAAAAGCTTCTGCCAGGTAGGCTTACAGGATTTACAGCGCTGCGTCCTAGAGTGTTTCACTAGCTCTCCAAAATAACTCTACCTGGTGAGAGGCAGATTATTTCAGTGCTTTGCCTATGCATAAAGCAAACCACATGCCACGGCAACACCTAGAAGAGGGTGGGGGAAGTTTTCAACAGAGAGGCGTGACTAGAAAATGTAGCAATCAGCTCAGTTACACGTCAGGATTGACTTGTTTATTTTTCAAGTTGTGCTCGGTCAGAAATCAAAGGCACCTGAGCCTGAGATAGGATACATTTTCCATGGAAAAGCCAGATAAACACACACAAGAAAAGCTGATGTAATGAGTAGGAATGGTTTGGGGTTTTTTGCCTTTTTAAATTAAGAAATAATTTCAGTGCTTAGATTCTACAGCAAAGCCTTGACCTTCGTGTGTGCAATGGCTACCTCACTGTGCACCAGGATAAAGCACCCTTGAAACCTGATTCTCAGTTACACAAGTGTCCCTTTATTCTTCAGGGAAGGCCGTGGCCCAGCGTTTCTGTGTTCCAGGATGAGGGGCATTGCCAGGTCACACGAGAGAGGAAGGAGAAGGTGACAGGTACAGAGCAGTGTTAACACTGCATATTCTTTTTCTGTGTTGTGTGGTTATGTAAGAGAATTGTTACCAGTGAACATCCACAAAGCTCACCTCACAGCCTCTACTCAAACCTCTCCTTAAATCTCCTGCTTTGATACAAACACTCCACAATAGCAAGCTGCCCTGTTACAAACCTACGTATCAGACTAATCATAATTTCTTTGGAGACTTGCACTCCCTGTCATTGTTTATTACAGCTGTTCCTTGTTTTACCATCATGCCAGCAGGGAGCCCCAGGCACAGACCAGAATACCAATCTGGGACTGAGTAAAAACCAGCTTTTTGTACCAAAGATCTTGCACCTTTATACTTAGATTTCACAGCACTGCACAATGCAGCTCTAACCTGTGATTGCCAGTCCCAAGCACTACCATAAGATGCACACAGGAACAGTAAGACTTCATTCACATGATACTGACATACAGCCATACAGGACAAAAGTTAAGAGAGAACAGGCAGCCTAACCAGCCTGACTGTAGCTTCCCCCCACCTTTCCCTCCAAACAGCAGCTTCAACCCTGGGAATGACAAAGGAGAAGGATGCTCTTCAAACAGCAGTCCAGAGGTGCATATGAGACCATCTTTGGTACAGATCCAAAAACTAAAGCTAACCAGAGTACTGAAACCAAACCATTGACAAAGCACAGAGGGCAGAAGCACCAAGAGCTGTCTGGTTCTCCTGGCTGGAGCTGAAGCTGCAGGGCTGCCTCTGAACTGCCTCTGGGCTAGAAATGGTGGGAACTGATGCAGCAGAGCTGCCTGGGGCTGCTACTCTCTGCCATGTCTTGGAAAAGCTATACTATCCTATTGTCTCAGCCATAGGGCACCAGATCCCCATGCACCTTACACCATGCCCTCTTGAGAGGGAGCTAAACAGGATGCTGCTGCTAAGTCTGAGGTCTTTCATATGCTTTAAGTCTTTTTGCAAAACCTGAACAAAAGAGGTTTAGCCAAGAGAATCTACCTTCTACTTGTGACTTAGTCCTCTTTCTTCTGACACAATACAGATAATCTCTAATTATAGGACCAAGTAAAATCCCAACATTCCCAATGAGGTGAAAAGCAGGAGACTGGAAAAATAATTTAACAAAGTTTTCTAAAACTTTAGAATTTTGTTCTAAAACACAGAACAATTCACAGACTTTTTTAAAGCTGGAAATAATGTATGTTCTGATTATAGCTCACCGTGGTTGCTTCTGAGTCTGGGTTTTCCTTGATTTTCTAAAGGAGGAAAGCCAAGCAAAAGGTGATCTGAACCCCAGAAAGGAAGCTGAAGTGTTCTTTTGTGCTTGAGGATTTGTGCGGGACGACATTTTTATTTCTTTATGATCTAAAAATATAATAAAAGTAGATTTGTTTCAATTTCTTAATTCATATCGTATTAAAATATGCATAAAAGTTATGTCCTCATAAAAAATTTCTTTTGCTTACCTTTTATGTCAGGAAAATCCAGTTTTGACATTTTTGGACAGACTATGTGGCATACTGGTTTATAATGACTAACTAGAAGACAGAGAAAGATAAACAGGTTCAAAGTTTCAAAAGGTATGATTGATTTTGGGTGATGCACGTGGGATACATGAGGCTGATTTTCACAAAGTAATCAGCACTCAATCACTTGAAAATCATACCTCTTTTAAAATGCAGGCAAATCAAACATTTGAAAATCGAGGCACCCACTATCAGTACTCACTTTCTTTTTACTTTTGTAAGAACTAGAAATGTGACAACCCAGAATAAGCAATGACCTAACTGACTGTAATGTAACTACATAACATTATCTCAGACTAATGTGTCCTCTGTATCACAGAATTCCTTACAATGGGATTCCTGTGGCCACTGGAGTGACTTTTTTTTTCCTGCTACAAACTGCATATCACATCTTTATTTTCAAGGCAAGATATTGTGAAGGATTTCTTTGGGAAGGTTATGACTTGTTTTCTTGAAACAACATAAACTCAGTCTGCCTGTAAAAGCAGCTGGCATTTGGTGGGAAGCTGAGGATGAGTATTGCTTACAGAGTAGGGAAAGAAACTGCAGGATCTGCACCACACCACAGTGAACTGGAGGATATGAGGAAACACGATGTCACTTAGGAATAAGACATTACATTTTTTTTCCATTTAAAGCAATGCATGCCTAAAACAATACAACAGCTTGAAAATGGCTTATCCAATGACTGTAGAAGAAAGCAAACCCAGGAATTAGAGCAAAGTGTCATTTATAACAATAGCAAGGAGCAGCATTTTAGACATTGTCCAAAATGAAGTGAATAATTCATGCCATGTGATTTAAATCCTGTGTGTAATACATGGGTTTCCCTCCAGTGACAATCTCTGTGTACTTCAAAATGCTGTATTCTTTAGCCCTTTCAGAGCCTAATCTCTTGGTGGCATTGACTTGACAGTACAGGTGACATCAAGAGAGTCTTAACAGCACTCTGCCATAGCCAGGATGGTCTAGAGATGTGGACACAACAAGGCTTGCATGGAGAAGTAGTACCTTTTATTTAGCCAACTTATACAGTTGGAAACATCAGATGAGCCTCTGAGGCACAAAAGCCCTTCTTCAGATCTGAAATAGAAACAGGTGCTTTCAAAGTTAAATACCAGAGAACAGTTACACAGAGTTTAGTCAATTAGACCATCTCTGAAAGAGAAAGAGAGTTGGTAGCTGAGGATAGAGGGGATGTTGGGGAAAAAGGATCAGGAGAGACCGAGATGTGTTTTGTGCAGGTTTGTAGTATCAGGAAAATGTTTAAGGTTTCACTTTTACATGACTCTGCTTCCAGTTGCTATGAACCACAAATAGGAAGAGCTCAATGAAAAACATGCAGAGGTGTGAATGGAATAAAAGCATATATTATGCATGAGAACTATCTAGATAGGAGATAAAAGTACAGAATACCATGCTTTTTATAGAGACACCATGTTTCTTCTGCATATTCATTTTGGATGGGCATCAGAACCTGTAAAATGAGATCTCAAGAAACTGCTTCCTGGTCAGGCCAACTTTTCAGGCTTTGGACTCACCCTGATAATAAGTACTGGCATGCCTTTAGACCAGTGTTACCAGAAAAAAGGTTTACACTGCTATATTCAAACCTAAACTCATCTACTTATTCTAGATGTCATTTAGGTGCTTTTAGGTCTTCAAGAAAACTAGACAAAACCAAATTTTTTTGTGCTGGTTTTGGCTGGTATAGTTAATTTTTTCCATAGTCGTTTGCATGGGCTGTGTTCTGCAGTTATGCTGGAAGCAGTGTTGGTAACACAGGGATGTTTTAGTCACTGCTGAGCAGCATTTACACAGAGTTAAGGCCTTTTCTGACTCTCACCCTATGCTACAAGCAAGTAGGCTCAGTGTGCACAAGGAGCTGGGAGGAGACACAGCTGGGACAGCTGACCCAAGGCACATACAGCACTGTGTTCAACATATAAAGGAGGGAAAAGAGGAAGGGAGGATATTCAGAGTTTGTTTGTGTCTGTCTTCTCAAGCAGCCATTGTGTGTAATGGAGCCCAGCTTTCCTGGGGACAGCTGAACACCTGCCTGCCCACAGGAAGTGGTAACTTAATTCTTTAGTTTCTTCTTCATGTGCAAGGCTTATCCTTTATCTTAACTCATGAGTTCTTTCACTTTTAGCTTCCTGCCCATCCTGATGGGGGTCAAGTGAATGAGCCACTGGGTGGTGCTTAGCTGATGGCTGGGTTAAACCACAAGAGTCCTTTAGGATGCCCAATGTAGGGCTCAAAGTGTTTGAGATAACGACAGAGCTCAGTGCAACGTGCCAGACTGAATTTATCACTGCTCTTGCTGTTCAGCTATTGCTGACAGGCTCCTGTGCTTGCCATGGGGCTTGCTTGCCAGGCTGTAAAGCAGAGCCTGGTGCTCCTTGGTGGAATGGTTATGTGCCATGGCTATGGTGTACCTCTGAAGGGATTGTGGCCAAGAATAATTCCATAGAAGGTAGGCCTTAAAGCATCTGTGGCTGTGCATGTGGTCATGCTGGAGAAGCTCAAAGTGTGTGGCCATGGACAAGACCACGACAGAGCAAGTTCTCCCATGCAGGGACTGCAGCCATGGGTAGAGCCATGTTGGAATAGGTGCATTTCTGAAGGCATTGTGGCCCATGGAGGAGGCCATGCTGGAAAAGGTGCACCGAGGGTGGACTGGGGATGTGGATAAGTCCTTGCTGCAGCAAGTACATCCCTGGAGAGACTGTGGCTCTGCTTGGAACAGGTATACCCCTGAGACACTGCACTATATGGGTAAGTCTGAGCTGGAGCAGAGGCAAGGAGAAGGCAGTGGAGTGGTTAATGAGGATAAACTGGATAGTGTGGGACATGAGCATAATGTAAATGGTATGGAATAAGGAGTAAAGAATGTGCTGGGTTTGGCTGTGATAATTATTTCCATGGTAGCTAATATGGGGCTATGGTCTGGATTTGTGCTGAGAGCAGTGTTGATAATTCAGGGATGTTTTCCTTACTGCTAAGCAGTAAGGCTCTCACAGAGCCAAGGCTTTTCTGCTTCTCACCCCACTCCATCAAGTGGATTGGGGGTGCACAAGGAGGCAGGAGGGGACACAGCTGGGCCAGCTGGCCCCAGCTGACCTGATGGATATCCCACACCATAAGGCATCATACTCAGTATATAAAATCTAGGGGAAGAAGAGGGAATGGGGGATATTCACAGTGATGGCATTTGTCTCCTTAAGTCACTGTTACACTGATGGAGCTCTGGAGATGGCTGAACACCTGCCTGACCATGGGGAGTGCTGAATGAATGCCTTGCTTTGCTCACTTGTGTGGCTTTTGCTTTATCTATCACTGTCTTTACCTCAATTCACTTTTAGCCCTCCAGCTCTCACCCCCTCACATGGTGGGGAGTGAGTGAGCAGCTGTGCTTTGCTTTGCTGCCAGCTGGGGTTAAACCACAAACTTTTTGTACAATGCAGACTTCACTGATTTGACTGGGAAACTACCACTGTATTTACTATAATTATAGCAATTTCATTTTGATTAATAAAGACATTTTTTACAGTAAGAACAATTAATCACTGGAACAGCCTCCTCAGGGACATGGTAGAGTCCTCATCACTAGAGGTTTACAAGATGTGACTGCAAACAGTGCTAAATAATCTCATCCAGGTTCCCTTTCTGTGAAAAACTGGACCTGAAGATCTTCTGATGTCCTTCCAACCTGGGCCATACTATGATTCTCATTATGGCATAACAATATCAGGGATTTTCTGTTGTGAATCCCAGCTCTGCTTTTTACAGAATCTGCTTAAAGAAACATACCCATTTTGAAAATATATCTTTGGTAAAACTATGATATGAGAAGCTCAGTGCAATTTCAGAAACTCCTTTACTATTACACTCCGATATGCTGTAAGACATTGGTTTGGTGATCATTATTATTTAGATAAGGAAGTGGACAAATGCAACTCACTGGTGTTTTTGCTCTTCTGTAGCTGATGCTCTAATGGTGGTTTTAACATTCTATTGACATCAATGTAATTCTGAAATTTTCTTCTTTTTATTTCTTCAAACCATTCTCCAGTCACCCCCTGCAGCCCTTTTTCAGACTTCTTCCTCTTCAGAAGTTTGCTAAAAAGGAAAAAAAAAAAAAAAAAAAGCCATTTTAGATATTACAGGCCATCATTAGGAGCTCTTCCTGCTGTTCATGAAAGTATTTACATATGTAGTATATCTCTACATATAATGACTTTTACAAAGTCAGTAAGACATGATACATTCACAGCAATCACATAAAAGTTTTAGTGACAGCAACATTCTACAGTTTAACAAATGAGATTATGGGATCAGCTTAAGTGGATGACTCCTATGTTTGCATTATTCTCTTCCTTGAGGAAGTGCATCTTTTTTCCTTGGAAGAATAAGTCAATCCATACGCATTCTAAAACTAATTGAAAGTAAGATTAAGTTGATCCAATAAGCAAATTAGAATAAATAATATTCTAAATAAGGCATTTTTTGAGATATTTATCCATTCATTCAAGTAAAAGCACTAACAAGGCTATTTTTATTTTCTAGGGGTAGATCACTGATGCCCTGACAGTGAGGTGTCCACTACACATTTTCCATGCAAAGGAGAACAGTAAATTGTGAATTCAGCTAATAGATATTCATGCAACATGTTCAACAAGTTTATCACATTTTCCTGTTTCCTTGATGCATAGTGATTCTGCCTGTGTTCAATATGGATGGAGGCAACTAATAATGAATATGAATGTTCTGCCACACTGAGGTGCAGCCTGAGCAAGCTACACACATGTGGCTGCAACTAAAGAAGATAGTCAGTAGCAAGTTCAGCTTTTAGACCAAGAGGTCATAGGAATGAATTGTTTAGCTGGACAGAAAAGAAAGGTACAGTTGCAAAGGAATGGGAATAGTGCGGGGGACATGCAAAGTTACTTGTTTTCAAATTACATTACACTAGTGTTGAAAGTACAGATGCAAATACAGCAAATCCACACCCCAACTGATTCTGATGGCAACAGAACAAGACTTTGTGCACAGCCTGGAGATGTAGTACCAATGTTTGAGCAAGGCTTTCATGTGAATCTGCCTCCTTAACCAATGGTAAAAATCTGGGTCTGGCAATACAGATGCTCTCAGAGAACATATGTTCACTCATGTGAGACAATACTACTTCATAGAACAAACCTAAAAAACATCTGGTCTGGAAATGGATCTATTTTGATCAGGATATAGAGTTCATTGTCCATACCAGCCCCTACCATGCATCTGGTGGCATCTGATAGACAGGAAGGCTGGAGGGACACATTTTTGGGAAATGAGTATTTCCCTTGAAGAAGATTACACAACCACACGCACTAGTACTAGCCATTCCAAATAAACTTATTACAAAGGCAAAAATGTTAATGATGGCAGATATTACCGCACCATGGGAGTGACTAAACACCGTAAATGCACTGTGCAGCCTGGAACGCAGCCCAGCACTGATGTGCAGCAGGAGGGATGAACAATGTGCTCTCAAGAGCCAACTCCATGACCTCACTCCTGTGGCCTTACCAAAGGGGATCCAAGACACTGGGAGGAGTAAAAGCACCGGGAGGAAGGCATGAGCTGCTTGGGGAGTGCCCGGGAAACAATGCCTGGGCAGCTCTGCTGCAGTCCCGACAGCGGAGAGCATCTGTTAGGGTCATCCCCCGGCTTCCAGCAACCAGGGGGCTGAATCGCGGCTCCCGGGGAAGGGGCGGTGGGATCGCTCCCGGGGCAGGGGCCATGGGATCGCTCCCGAGGGAAGGGGCCATGGGATCGCTCCCGAGGGAAGGGGCGATGGGATCGCTCCCGGGGGAAGGGGCGATGGGATCGCTCCCGGGGGAAGGGGCGATGGGATCGCTCCCGAGGAAGGCGGAGCGCGCTCCCTGGCGCCCCCCGGCGGCCGTATCCCGCACCGCCCGCTCCCGCTCCCGCTCCGCTCCCGCTCCCGCTCCCGCCCCGCTCCCGCTCCCGCTCCCGCCCCGCTCCCGCTCCCGCTCCCGCTCCCGCTCCCGCCCCGCTCCCGCTCCCGCCCCGCTCCCGCTCCCGCTCCCGCTCCCGCCCCGCTCCCGCTCCCGCTCCCGCTCCCGCTCCCGCTCCCGCACCGCCCGCTCCCGCTCCCCTCCCGCCCCGCTCCCGCTCCCGCCGTGTCCCGGGGCAGCGCCCGCGGCCGGGAAGCGACGGGACGGGCACGGAAACTGCCACTTGCTGCACATTTACGCATTCCAGAGCAAAGGGAAATATTAAAACCTCTCAATCACCCTAATATCGGCCATACCAGGCATTGCACGAACATGCCTTAAAATCCTTATTGGCGCATGCTTGGCATTATATGTAGTCGTTGTCTGTGAACATGCTGCTTTTGAATTGTGATGTCATGCCCAGCTCATCAAATAAATCCTTTAAACTGCTCGTGTATATTTGTATTTATACACACACAGAGGCCCATATATGAAACGCTATGTATGTAGTTATTTGAGTAAGGAATAATAGCTAACGAGTATGATACACGATATGTAGTTGCAATATTGCACGACTATTAAGTATTTCTCCTTTATGATGACTCGCAGCCAAACCACATCATTTCCCTACACAGCTGCTCTGTCAAGTTTACGTGCCCCCTCACGATACTAATGAAGGACAGTTGTGAGCCAGAAGGAAAGCCCATCTCAAGAAACAATTACAGCAGGAGATGGTATCTGCACTCAGTATTGCAATGAACCTGCCTCTGAGGCAGCACTATTGTTACTCGGATTGCACATTGTGTATTGAGACACTGCACCTTAGGAGTGTCAAAACCCCTATTGCCATCTAAACCAAGTGTGCTAATCCTGCTTCCCAGTCTGCTCCATCTATCCTTACTCCTCATTTGCCTACAGCTTCTTTGCACACTTGGAGCCACTACCTTTTGAGAGGAGACATCACCATTGTGACTGGGAAAAGTACCTATAACTACTGTGGGTCTGAAGGCAAATCCATTCTCAGGATTACTTACAAAGACTGCTCCACAAACCAGTGCAGGCAGCAACCATAAATGACCTCACAGTATCCTTATCTTTTCCATCTATTATTCTACACAACATCTAAACTAATGAATCACTCAGGAGCAACTTCTTCACACTGTTTTTAAAAACATCTCTTCCTTATTGGCACAAGGATTCTTATAGACATCTCCAGGGAAAAGTTAACCTAAATGTTTGTATGTGCTGGACTTTCATGTGGGTTATCATAAATACTGTCAGTAGATGTGTAGCCTCCCCTGCCACTTCCTGTTAGGATAATAAGGAGCTTTAATTGCTACTGTAAGAGGAAAGGCATTTTCCTTACCCATCTTCACTCTGAATATAAAGAGAAACACGTGTTCAAGGTAGTAGCAACAGGGTTGCTTAATAGGACATTTGGGGACAACACTGTCATTTGCAGAGGACAGAGGATTCAACCCCATTTTTGATAAAGCAGAAATTATTATTCTTATTGAATTTAGCAGAGCAGGATTTGGCCCTCAAGGACTCTTACCACACACTTCATAAGAGAACAAATAAACAGCAACTACAAAGAATGAGGAATTGCACCAGGTGAAGAATAAGCAGATCAAATTTGATCATTGGATCAAAGCTCTCAGTGCCTGAAAAGACAAGACTGAAAGGATTGCAGATAAAAATAGTGTTGAAAGCTTTAGATAAAAATGCAGGGCAGATAACTTGCAGTAACCTAAACCAAGCTTTTCTCTTTACTCTCTTCATATTCACTGCTTTGTCAGGAGGAAAAGGCTAGAGATGTTCAAAAACAATATCTGAAGAACCTGTTCTTTACTAATTTTTTCTTTACTTCAGCTTATCCCCTTCTCACCACTTTATACATTATGCTGCACTGGTGAACAGTACAACTCCATCATTTCTATCACCAGCTATTTTTCTAGAAAACTCTGCCTGTTGTCACAGCCACAAGTAGCTCTAAAACTCTGTCCTGGGGTGACTTTCTCATGCTGAATTGTATCCCCATTCATCTGTTTAGCCCAGAAATAAGTTCTGCACCTTTAAAACTAGATCTGAGAATGAAGCTGGGGAGAAGGAAAAGCAGTGGAAGTTTTTTCACAGCTGTATTCAAACAGAGATAAGCAGTGCTCTCGAGTTCTTTGCTCTGCAGACAGATGGGGAGTTTTCCCTTGCTCTTTTCTTTGGATTTTCTCTCATTAGCTGAGGCCAGAAGGTTTTTTTAGGAACTGTTCAGCCATTGTTTGGTCCAGGAACACCAGGATAATCATCCAGGGACCCCCCAAGCTGCACTGAGGCCGGGACACTGGACCCAGAGAGACTGAGAGAGAGCTGAGGATACACCCACAAAAAGGACTCTGAACCACAAAAGGACTCTCTGAATTTGCCATCTCTTCAGAACAATGAGAGGTTCCATTGCTTAAGAGTTTTCATTTCCTCATGTTTGTGAATATTTTGCTTGTTAAATAAAGACTTTTTTCCACTTTTCTTGAAGGAGATTTACCACCCCAACAGGTGGGAGGAAGGGCCGCTGAATTTTGCCCTTTAGTGAACATCCCTTTGGAAGTCCCCTTCCAAATTTGTCCCATCTAGGACAAATGCATATGCAAGTATATTTTCTTTATCTTTCTATTTTAATTTTATGAAAATAATATAAAGGCATACTTCCAAGTCGTCATCTTATTTAGGAAAAAAAAGTGCGAAAGAAGTATTACTGACAAAGACAAAGGCAAAGGCTACCACAGCTGAAGTAATTAAAAAAAAAAAAAATTACTATCTGTCGCTTCCCAGAAACATATAATGGCTTTAACAACAACATTCTGGTTTCCAGGGTGCCAGATTAACCTGTGACAGGTTAATCCTACCAGGAAGAAAAACAATGAGTCAACAGACTCTTTCCTAGTTGTGTGTGAACACACAACAGGTCTGTTTTCTAAGGCAGTCTTTATTCTTAGTAACTGGTATACTTTTCCTCACGTTAAAGCATGTTTTGTTTATTTTTCTCTCTTACTGTTGTCTGTTTGGCTAATAGAAATGAACCAAGTCAGCCTCATTATTACATGTAAGACATTATGCACAAGTAGATGAATCACAGAGGAAAAAAGACTCCTGTGTTTTGGTTGCACATACTACAAGACAATGTAAAAAGATCTAACTGAAAATTCACTTATTTTTTAATTCTATATTTGCAAAATTAAGCATTTCTGCATTAATTCTTTGAAAAGCCAAGGTCTCTTCTATTTTGATGAACAAAATGTGTTGTCAATAATGCTTGAATCTGACCTGACAGATCATTGCTAATCAAATGCTCAAATCTAATTTTCTTTTCCCCTGAAATAATAGTTTTCTATTTAAGTGTTCATCCTTCTCATCCTTCTGTCATTTTTGTTATTATGTATTCATTTTATAATGCCTATTAACTCACTAAGTTGTCCTCAGATATACTTATCTGAGTATGTGACCAACAGAACTAAAGATGTGCATGGACAAAGAGGATGTGTCCCAGCAATGCAGAACAGAGTGTGTGGGTTCAGTGTCTGTGACTGAGCAGGACCCAAACGCCAATAAATGCAGGGAAGGACTTTCCCTGCCGCAGCCTGCCCTGCTGCCTGCTCTGGAGAGTTGGAGTCCCCTAGTGGTGACACCCCTGCACGGAAAGGAGCAACTGGAAGTGCCAAAAAATATTCACCAGAGGGCAGGGGTGCCCAGCACAGAACTGTGTGGCATATGTTTTCAATTCCACTTTAATGGTTGCATGAAGTTGCCAGCTCGTATTTCTCCCTAAATATTTAGATTCCAGTAATGTGCAAAACCAAGAGACAGAAGGCAGAAGAAGGTGAAAAGGGAATTAATTTCCCTCAGTTTTTCCTCCCAGACTGTACATTTAATAGGCAGAAACACAAAGATTCCACTTCAGCACACGAATTTGATATGCAGCCTGAAGTCTCCTTTCAAATACCAAGTAGGGCTACATGAACCAATACCTGCAAACAGAAATATGATTTTGTCCTAGAACACTTTTCTGAGAATAGGTATCAGATTCACACATTAAGGCCTGCTGTGTGTATCAGGGATACACTCAGGGAATATGTGAGTTAAAGGATGAACATCTTTTCTGCCCTTACTAAAGTTCTACCTTGTCTGCTCATGGGGAAGACACTTCCACTTCCACCTCTCCTCTTCTTAATTAAAAAGTAGAATGAATCACAAAATCTGACATTATTACACTATCTCTATTCACCAAATTTATTTTTTTAAATTAAAGCTAATCACCTGCTTTGAGATAGCCCAGTCCTGTGGCATTGTGTGCATTCATCACACACAATCCATGAGACCATGAGCAAACACAAAACACTCCCAAAGGACATTGAATACTCCTGCTCTGTAAGTCACAATGACTTTTGTGTCTACAGTTCTTTAACTTCAGCACCCTCTGTACAGTTACCTCTGTTTTCTCCAAAACATTAATTCTCATATTAAACTATGTGAAATTAATATACTGACTTACTCTAGCTGCTGTTCTCCTTCACCAAGTCCAACACTCCTTTCTCCTTGAAGCTTTTGTCTGCTTTCCTGAGCAAGAGCACAGAACGACACTTTCCTTTGAAATGGAAAACTAGGAAATGTTGTAAGGGCAGGAACAAAGGTTAATTCTCATGCTGACTACATAACTCCTCTCTGTTCTGGCAGCTCAGGAATCAGAAGCTTTCAGTTAAAGCTCTGAAATGAGAAGCTCAATGACTGCCTTCAAAAAGTTCAGTTTTCAAAACAGAGCACTGAAAACTGAGATCACAGGAGCTGAGGGTGATTAATCATGTATCTCAAGGTGCAACAATGCCTCAAACCGTTCCTTTTAACATGAAACTATTTCATGTTCATAGTGTTCACGTTTCGGGTTTGCAATAAAAACATAATCTCAGCTCTGCTGGAACAAACAGAAGAGTCTGTAAGAGCAGATCTTTTAGTGGTTATACATACTTAGAAAATGAAAGCTTTCAGTCCTTTGGGCAGCTGGTCACTAAGAGCCAACGAGGTGGAACACCACTAGGAATGTCACAGCTGCTGGTGACTCTCCAGCCTGGGCTGACTCTCTGCTGTTCCCTTCCCAGTGCATGCCAACAGGGGAAAGCTCTATTCTGTGAATATTCTATTGATTACTTACAATGTCTCTGTAGGCTACAAATGACAGTCCAGAAAAAAGGGTGTTACTTTACTATGCTTGCATATGGTAATAACAAAGCATATCCATGATGCAATGGGAAGAAAAGCCACCTATCATATTTCAAGTGTGTCACATAGCTTCTGAATGGTAGTAATTAATGCTTCTAACGAAATTACTTCATTAATAGGAATTTCTATTAATATTAATACATGCTAATAGAGGCAATGGATATAATTCTCCATGTAAAGATTCTGATTTACTTGCAGTCATAGATGTAGCCTCAGACCAAAAACACTGCATGCCAGGAATAAGTTTTGAGCTCCTGAATTTCTGTTCTGGAAATACTACATGGAAATGTAAGATGTGTATACCACATGATGGGTTGAAAGGCTGAGGATCAGGTCTCAAGAAATCTGAAGCTAATGATTAACAGCAGACATATTTACTCTGCCAGGGTAGAGCTGCTAGTTGATTACAATCAGCTTTTATAAATACTGATAGCATGCAAAGAGACAGTTGTCTGTTGCAAGTAATTTACAGCTCAGTCATGTATTGTAAAGTTAACTGCCTTGACATACAATGCAGACTCTATTCCTCATGTTATTGTTTGACTTTCTTTATGCAAAACCTTTCCTAACAAACAACATAACAGCCCCAAAAACCAAGAAACAAAACACAGGCCAGGTGACAACTCTGAAAGAGTGGAATTGTTTTCAAATTAAGAGCAAATGCTCAGCTCTACAAGCAGGTTTGTGTATGATGGCCCATGGGTCAATGCTCTCTAAACAGTCTTACATTTGCTTGTACAGAGCTAAGCCTGAAACTCAGGGATCTCAAAATACACCTTTGCAATCTCAGATAATTGTGCAGTCTCACATCCAGCAGGGTTTACAGCTCTGGACAACAGAAGTGAGACAAGTCAGTGTACCTGCACACAGTTTATGTCTTACTGGAACACTACAAAAGCCTCACTTGCATTGCTTTAAATTAAGGAAAGAGGTCATAAGAATTAATGAAAGCTTTAAAAGTTGACACAGTGGGTGTTTTTCATCTGGAAATTTAATGCTTATATACATGTATGTAATATATACTTTCACAGAGATCCTCTGTTATAGTAACTTAGACTCTCATAATTTATCACAACTCTTCCACTGGAAATTGAAATATAGTATAATAATACTTTAAAATATCATATTTACATGTGCATAATTTTACATATATTAAAGAACACACAAATATGCACATATAAATATGTATTTAAGAACACAAAAGTCTATAATGGAGAAAGAGACTGCAGAGCACCCCATACACAATTTTCCTGACTGCAGCTTTCTGCACTCAGACCCCTACTGATCTAAAAATCCAAAGACATGGCAAGCAGAAGTGTTACAGTTCCTTGATTATTCCAACAACAAAGTAAATTCTATGTAATTTATGTGCTATAAAGTGTAAACACACTGTACTTTTCATTGTTTCCTCTTAGCTTTTGTGGTTTTGATGTATTTGTTCACAGTTAATATGGTACCATGTGGATTTATTTATTTCTGAGATAAGACTAAGAAAAAGAAGATAGTTTCAGCTAAGAGTTTAAAATGTAGACATTTAAATACAGTTTATTATAGTTAACAGTGTAAGCATAATATTTTATCTGCAAAGAAGGATTTGAAATACATTTCATGTGAACTTTTAGATGCATCATGTCCTCAGAACAAATCCCATCTTTCCCTACCTGCTTTAATGAATTTCTTGCATTAAATATTCAAGTATTGAATTTTTTCAGGCTGCAAGCTCCAAGGAAATAAGTAATTTTTCAATTTAGAACAAGTACAGGGAAGACCAAACAGAGGTCAGGTCTTAGTTTTGATCCCAGCTGTTAGCCAGGCCAAAAACCACATCTGCAGGAGGTGCAAGTGCTGCATGGATGGATGTGGGAGTTTGAAGTACATCAGGGACCAAATCCAGCCAAACTCCAGTGCCTTGGGCTTCACTTTGGAAAGCAGGTGCTGCAGCCTTTGACAGGCCTATGTGGCACAGGTAAACCTGAGCTGTGCCAGTAACATGGCATGACAGCCAGCCACTCTGAACATGAAGCAGATGTGTTTCTGAGAAACACCTTTTAGAATCACTGGCATAAACAATTTATTATTTCTGAAATACATGCAAGCACTTGAAGGTGTTGGGACACAGTGTGTAGAAGCTGTCAGCATGAGAATATCACTCTCTGCTCCTCATACAGACACCTCAGTGACTCTCTGCTTGTTTAGTATGGAAAGCAGTCCTCTACCTAACAGCAATTTCCAATTCCAGCTATTGTCAATTATTAATTTAACTTCTGCACTTGAATTGTGGAGGAGACAGAGGGTGTTGAGAATATAGAGACATTACTATTGGAAAGGTTAAGCCTGGGAAGTGTGCAGACTTCTTACAAGGCGCACAAGGCTGTAATTGGGTCACAAGATCTTGGAAAGCCTAAAAAAATTGGACTGTTCTGCATTAGCAATTCCAGAATAACTCCCCATATTGACTGACTATTCAATAGTGTTTGCTTGCTCTGCTATGTCTGACCTATTTATTCTTGAAACCTGTTCAATTTATCTATATTAACAGAGTTCAATAAATTCTACTTTTACCATTAAGCTTGGACTTGGAAAATGTCTGCCTATGACTTAACAGTAAGTCTTTGCTTAAATCTCATCAATTTTGAAATTGATCTTACCATCACCGTCCTACTAGTGACATCAGCAAATGAGCTCAATAATAACAAATATAATCTTTGTGATTTTCACTTTTACACAGTTTGGTCACTTGAAAATGCAAACATTAGTCTCAGTAGTGTGAAAGACCTGATACAAGGCCTGGGTTTGGATAAGCACAGGTGAAAGTGCCCTGAAAATGTCCTTCCCACTCTTCTGGGTCTGGCTGCTGTGAGGAAACACTGTGAGGAAAAAACTTGACATGCAACTTACTAATTGCATTTGGTCACAGTACTCCCATTCAAACAAGGGAAGTCCCAAAATGGGATTCTTGCCATAGTAATTGTTCACCAAACCAAGTAAAGGTTTTAAAATCCTGGTCTTCCCTGCCATTTTTGCTTCTCTTGGCACTTCTTTAGCATATTAGCCCTTCAGGGCTTCAAGGACCTGTTTTCATTAGTGTTTACAAACCACTAAACACACCGGTGGCACAGTATCAGTGGTTGGTAATAATAGTATCTCCTCCACAAACAAGGCACAACAGAACACTCGTGCCCTGAAACATCCCCGGGTGGAGTATCTCTTATGAAAGAATTTCTTTATTAATGCTTTGTGCTCAGGGAGGGAGCTCCACTGGAACAACAATATACCCAAGTAATGCTGTCCTGGTATCCTGTCTGCTCTCCTCACCCATGCTCATGTATTTTGGAGCCCATTTTAAAAATTCTTTGCAATTATGAGGAGTTGAGACCCAAATCTAGATCTCTAACCAAGAAGTTATTCCTGGTCTCCAAGAAGGTAAAAAGGACTACTTTTGTGAATATGACAAAACAAAGCCTGCAATGGCAGACCCCTCAAACTGTAAGCAAGACAATATATTGAAACACCAAGTATAAATAAGCTCCAATACATAAAAACTGAGTAAGTCCCCACTTCTGCAACAAACCTCTCTCCCAAGAGAAGAAGGTGAAAAAAATTTTAAGAAATTTGAGAAAATAAAATCTATCTTTATTTATTTTTATTTCACCAGGATTTTATTCCCACCTTCAACTGCCAGACCTGTGAGAGCAAATGGAATTACCTGGGAGAAATGAGCTCAGTAAATGATCTGCTGTGAGGCAGTAAGAACAGCTGTGTGCCTGCAACAAGTAACTATGTCCCAATGATTTATTGTAGACACTCCAGAACACTCCAAGGAGGAGATTCATCTTTCCCACAACACTCAAATGTTGTTAATGGGTCAGCAAGAGTGGAGCACTGAGTGGTGCTGACTGTACCTCCCAATTAATTTTATATGCTTTTCATCTTCACATTTGAGGGTAAATTGAAATAAACCTTTGTTTTGCTGCTGTCTATTCTCATTGTCATCTGCAAAACAAATCTATTAACCCTCTCCAAAAAGTACAAACCAACCTGGAAAAGAGCAAAAAAATTAAACCAGATATAATGAGTGCTCTCCTCTCCTAAAAGCTCCATTTCCCTTTCCTCTTTTTTTCAGTTCCTATTCATAGACAGTGGCTGATGGGCCAGATATGTTCTAGAGCTGGCAGCTAATTTTTTGCCATTCTTCCTACTGCAAAAAAAGAAAAAAAATCCTTAAATAATACATGCATAAATAGTTCTCAAAACACGATCTGGAAAGTAAATTGCTGTTAGTGAAGGTAGGTTCATTTCCCCATTCTGTGGCTCAGTCTCTCAGTTGTTTTCAATATCTCATTTGAAAGTGAAGATAACAGTATTTCCCTTTTTGTCAAGGATTAATAAACAAAAACAGCACAAGACAATTGCATGCAGTCATAATAGGAGCATTATATAAAACAGCCAAGACCCCTAAATAAATTCTTAAAGAATACAGAGCTTTTGTGTCTTTTTACTTGCATTTTCTATTTATCCATAGCTCTTCTACTCTATCTTCCAACTGTTCATTTTTTGGACAAGCTGCAACAGTACCAGCTACCTGTTCCCATGCCACATCCCCCTACCTGCTGCCTCCTTTAAGTAGCCGTCTCCATGTCTCCTGGCTCTTCTCATCTCAGCTGCTTTCCCTGGGCCTTGATGCAGTTCCAGGGGTGGAGGTGCATCTCAGCACCCAGTGCTCAGACACTGTGAGGCATCAGAGACCCAAAGCTGACTGGAATGACACCTGCTGGGGCACTGTCTGCCTCTGCACACTCTGCAGAGGGAGGAGCTGCCTTGGAGATAAAAGGCATTAGCTCCACCTCTGCATCCCAGAGCTCCATGCCCTAGCACTGCTGAGACTTCCTACAGGGACTGCCAGTTCCTCTGCTCTCTGCCAGGCTCTGAAGAGCTGTCCTGGAGAGATGGAAGGCAGGCAGCCTCTCTTCACCCTGCCCGTTTGCTTCATCAGTGATGGACAGAAAATAGAAGCACCTACAGGTTTGTTTAGCCTTTGGGAGCTATCTGTGCAAATATTAGCTCTTTTTTTTCATTGCTGTCCCCAGCAGCTGCAGAACGAAGCTTAAGAAGATGAGCTGGGTGCATCCTGAAGTCTTGAAACCATAAGTCCAATAGTATCTTGAATGTTTTTTTGATTTTCAGGCCTATTTCATTACATATAGAAAGCTGATCTGTGGTGTTAACAACTGTGCAAGCATTCATTGTGTTCTTATGGAAAGTGAATTGTTGGGGAGCCATGTGAACAGGATACTGCACTGTGAACATGCTGTATTCCTCTCTGTCTTCTCCTGGGCATCTAATTATAATTGAAATATTTGTAACCTCTTTCCACAAGCATCTGTCAAATCATCAGTTTCATTAACCAGGCTTGTAAATAGCATTTCATGATTTTGAGTTTGACTTTTGCCTTAATACTGCAGATGCTATTATGGAACAATGCATGTATATTGATACAAAAATCCTAAATTCCATCTCTCTTTTGTGCTAACACTTATGATGAAACTGGATTGCATGAGTAAGGAAATCTGAAGGCAAGTGTTACTCAAGTTCAAAACTAATACATATTTTTTCTTTTACATTATTAAATACGTAAATAATAAGTTTCTGAAGTATTTGTGGTGTATATGGCCATGAGCAGCCGTATGAGTTATACCAAAGCTGACTGCTGTGCCTCTCTGAACTTGTTTCAAGGAGGCAGGTACAGCTGGTTTGAGGTGGCTGCTCAGAGGTACTGCTGACAGGAGCCACGAGAGGGCACTGGGAGGAGAGAACAGGCCAAAAAGTGCAGTCCTGGGAACCAGCAAGAGCTCTGCTCCCTGCCCATAGCAAGAATAAATTAAGGACCAAAAGGACATACAGTTCATTTCTGTATAAAAGCAAAAGCTACACTGAGAGGTGTCCCAGGCCAGACTTAGAGGTCTGAAGGCTGCCAAGGGAGCCAAGAAAGGGCCAATGGTACCCAGAGAATGTGCTGGGGCATCAGGAGCAACAGGATGCACCAAGCAGAGCTGGGAACTGCACAGATGTGCACAACAGACAACCTAACTCACATGTTCCTGCTCTACACAAAGGCTACAAGGAGAAAGGGAGATGAGAGAGGCTGTACAAAACAACCTTTCCCCAGAAAATATCCCCATTATACACTTCATTTCAGAAAGGCATGGGCTGACTGGATGAAGAGAGATCCAGTTCTACCCAGTGTAGGTAAGCAACAAGAAAAGAGAAAAAAGGTATTTGTCAGGAAAAATTGCAAGCTCAACATATTTGAGGAAGTCCCAATAAACCACAGAGAATGTCAGAATTCATCTTCTGATTTTATTTATTTCATTTTTTAAAATTAACTGGTGCTAACATTTTTCAATATAGCAAATGTGGCTTGCTCCTGCTTTTTTGGATTCTAGAGTTATATCTGGGAATGAATTTCAATTTCTCATTGATCTTTTAAGAGACTGGCAGACAGCTATGTGCTTGCTTGTGTGATATCAAACAATGTGGACAAGATCAGTGCAGTCATTAGAACCTGGCTTTGGTCTGCCAGCAAATGCTTCATTCCCTCTGTCAATCCAGTCTAGATTGGTCTATACAGGAACATGCTATATTGTAAATAGAGATGGTCACTGAAAATGTTACCAATTTGTTACTGACCATAGGTTGTTATTGATTTGCTCGCTGGCCCTGCCCAGCTCCAACTAGCTCTTTCCAAAACCATGCCCAAGAGCATTTTGAAGGGCAACTCACTTCACTAACTTTGTGCAAAAGCAGGAGTCTTAATGAAATTGCTCCTTCCATTCCACAGTGTCTCCTATATGCCTTGTTTGATTGACAGCATCAATCAAACAGCTTCAAAATCACACTCTGAAAATATCCCAGGAGCAGGAAGCCACGGTTCTCAGGCACTCTTTTAAAACTTTTAAGCTGAAAAAAATGTCTATGAAGTTAATTATCAAAATAATAGTAATAAGAATCACAAGGAGGTAGGCATATGGGACAAAGGGGAACAAATGCAGTTTTGTTTAGAGCCTCTGAAGCTCACTGTGGTCATATAGGAACTGCAAGATTTGGCCCTCCAGGGTGATCACTGTTATTACTTTGATTATAGTAGCACAGGGCATCACCACACAGACTGGAACCTGTCTGCTCCTGATGGGAGTCTTCTGGCCTGAAGAGCTTACAGTCTAAATAAGACCAGGTAGACAAGTGGAGTGAGAAAGAAAGTACTTTTATTGGGTCCATGAGAGATGAGGAAACTTGCCCAAGGACACATACCTTTGACAGATCCAGCGTTTAACCTAGATTTTCAGTATGGTGCCTTGGTCATAAATGCTTCACCTACCTTCTGCTCAACTTGTGAATGCCTCTTCAGCTGAAACTGACTACATTTTAAATTAAATTTAAGCAGATTACATCTCAGTAATGCATCACCAGAATCATCCTGTTAGACCATGTTTATTTTGACAGCTTTCACATAGAGAACATTTTCTATTGACAAAATCCTAAGTGCACAGACAAAAAAACAAATACAAATTTGGGGGCAGGTGAAAGCCTCGAGCTCAAGAGCAGGCTACTGCTTCACAAGGCTCTCTGCAGCATTGGAAATTTCAATGAATTTGCTTCAGCTTTAGTCCCAAAAACTTTAGAGTTAAAACTTACAGCTCTCCAGCTATGTAATTCCCTATATCCAGCAAAATATTTCGCCTTCTTGGGAGGGTAATAATAAGACACATAGAACAGAAATTAATCAGAATAAGAAAAGTAATACCAAATTATGGAAGAAATAAGTGCTAAACTTAACACAGTCCAGCTTCACATGCCACAGAAAACCAATACAAATTTTAGATGTAAGTCATTGTTGACACAAAATATTTAACCATGCTCATCATAAAATCCACTTTACTGAAATAAAAAATACACAGTACAAAAATCCACTTGACGCAAACGTTACTCATTAACATTCCCTCTGTATCTTACATGAAAGCATTACTTGTGAGAAGTGCCCACTTGCGAGTCTGAGAGGACACTGCCTCCCACTTCACAGTGTGCCAAAAGTCATAGCTGCGGGAAGAAATTATAACCTTTAATGAGGAACGGCTCATTTTTCCAGCCTGATTTCTATTAATTCCTCACCTTTGCTTTCACTATCAACACAAATAGCTCTGATGATTGCACAAAGGGGAAATATGAACTAGAAGCAAGGTCGAGGTGTCCTGTATCTTGATAAGGCAGAGAGAATTCAATTAAGCCACTTTAAAGAGTCTTGTGAGCTACCTTTTAGGCAGGTGAGTGCCTGGCTTTTTCCAAAAGCTGCCGGGATCGACTCAAAAGCCGCAGAGCTGCCGCGTTTCCCTGCAAGGTCCGGCACAGCTTCCCCGTCGCCGCGGTCTCCCGGGTACCGGTGTTTAGCCCACACCCCTGCCAGCGGCACGGCGAAGCACAGAAGCGGCCTCCTCCTCCTCCTCCTCCCCGGGGAAGGAGAGGTGCCACGGGGAGCAGATGCCGTGACTCAGAGCCGTCTCTGTCACAACACGCATTTCCCAAACGTCCCGATGCTCCAGGTGCCCGGCCGGCCGGCTCCGGCGGCAGCCAGCGCTGGCGGGAGGCGATCCCCGATGTCCCGGCAGCACCGCCGGAGCTCAGCCCTCCCTGTCCCGGCATTAGTGCAGGAGCTCAGCCCTCCCTGTCCCGGCATTAGTGCGGGAGCTCAGCCCTCCCTGTCCCGGCATTAGTGCAGGAGCTCAGCTCTCACTGTCCCGGCATTAGTGCAGAAGCTCAGCTCTCCCTGTCCCGACATTAGTGCAGGAGCTCAGCCCTCCCTGTCCCGGCATTAGTGCAGGAGCTCAGCTCTCACTGTCCCGGTATTAGTGCAGGAGCTCAGCTCTCACTGTCCCGGTATTAGTGCAGGAGCTCAGCTCTCACTGTCCCGGCATTAGTGCAGGAGCTCAGCTGTCCCTGTCCCGGCATTAGTGCAGAAGCTCAGCTCTCACTGTCCCGGTATTAGTGCAGGAGCTCAGCTCTCCCTGTCCCGACAGCACCGCCGGAGCTCAGCCCTCCCTATCCCGGCAGGTCCGCCGGAGCTCAGCCCTCCCTGTCCCGGCATTAGTGCAGAAGCTCAGCTCTCACTGTCCCGGTATTAGTGCAGGAGCTCAGCCCTCCCTGTCCCGGTATTAGTGCAGGAGCTCAGCCCTCCCTGTCCCGGTATTAGTGCGGGAGCTCAGCTCTCCCTGTCCCGACAGCACCGCCGGAGCTCAGCCCTCCCTATCCCGGCAGGTCCGCCGGAGCTCAGCCCTCCCTGTCCCGGCATTAGTGCAGGAGCTCAGCTCTCACTGTCCCGGCATTAGTGCGGGAGCTCAGCTGTCCCTGTCCCGGCAGCACCGCAGGAGTTCAGCTCTCCGTGCCCCGCAGCCCCGGGCGGCGCAGACCCTTCCCCGCGGGGCGCCTTTCCCGCTCTCCATCCCCTTTCCCCCCTCTCCATCCCCTTCCCGCTCTCCATCCCCTTTCCCCCTCTCCATCCCCTTTCCAGCCCTTCCCGGGCTGGGGCCGTGCGCCCTCCGCGAACCCGCTCCGCGATGCGCCCCGACAGGACGGCGGTGAAAGCCGGTACCTGACTCTGTCCTTCTCCGCCCGCCGGAGCTCCGCGTCCCTCTGCAGCACCTGGAAAATCGCCCTGGCTTCCTCCTCGTTCAGAAAGCTGAGATCGGGCCCCTGGGGCGCTGCGGTCATGGCTCGGCTCGGCGGCGGGCGGGCAGCGCAGAGCCCCGCGCAGCGCGCAGCCCCAGCGGCATGGCACCGCGGGACGCGCCCGGCCCGAACCGCCGCGGCGGAGCGGCCGCCGCTGGCACCGCCCCGGCGCGGGCAGGGCAGCTCCCTGCGGAGCGACCGCAGCGCAGCCCGGCGGGGCGGGGCGGGCAGGGCAGGGAGGAGCGGGCAGGCGGCACCGCCGTCGGTCCGGAGCCGGAGCCGGATCCAGAGTCGGTGTTGGTGTTGGGGTGGCCGCTCGCCCCGTGCTCGCGTCCCGCCGAGCCGGGTGATGCGCTCAGCGCTCGGCGCGCTGTTTGCTTTGGCGCTGCCCGCGAAGCACACGCCCGCACGGGGAGCCGGTGCCGTTCCCGCCGGGCCAGCCCCGCCGCGTCTCCGCCCGGTTCCCGCGGCACCCAGTGCGGCCCCGCCGCTCCGCCCGGCGCCCTCGGGATGCAAAGCTGCAACTTTTCCACGAGGGAGCAGCGGGACAGTGTTTCCTATTTACTCTCCTTTAAAGTTTTCCTGAAGAAATAGTAGAGAGCTATTCTTGTTCTTAATCTGGGAGTTACAATCACATCTCGGAAAGTCATTTCATCCTGATTCCATTCTAACAGCTCTAATGCAGCTCAGCTCTGTGTTGGTGGGAGCACCACGAATTGATGTGTCTCTCCAATGTACATGTCTGACTAGTTCGTTGTATTAGTTGAAAACTTTGTAAAAGGTCCTTTGAAATTTTTCCATCGAAGAAGAACTTTATTCAGGGCTGAACTATACACATGGAGCAGGAAAATTACGCTGAATTATTTTAGGCCCCACTGGGACCTCAGGGAGAAGCTTCTGCTTCCATCTGGGACTTTAAACCAAAACTTAACATGGACGTTAGTGTCTATAACTGTGCCTTTTAAAACTAATGTGCTTCTGCAATAAATAACCTTTTAACAACCATTAGCTACTGTGCTCATTTTAAAAAGTAACCCAACCGAATTGGCGCCTAGAGCTGAGAAAGTTGGGACTCTTCAGGCTAGAAGAGAAGATTTATTGTGGATACCTTGTAACAACCATTCAATATATGAAGGGGGCCTACAGGGAAGCCAGAGAGGAACAGTTCCTTAGGAACTCTGGGGGTAGGACAAGGAGTAATGGGTACAAACCAAAAGAGGTGAAATTGAGGAGAGGTGAAATTTAGGTTAGATATCAGGAAAAATATTTTTTTGCTGTGAGGGTGGTGAGGTACTGGAACAGGTTGCTCAAGGTGGTCCTGGATGCCCCAGTCCTGGCAGTGCTCAAGGCCAGGTTGGACAAGGAGCAACCTGGTCTAATGGGAGGTGTCCCTGCCCACGGCCAGGGGTGTTGAGACTAGACAACCTTTAAGGCCCCTTCCAAACCCTTAATATTCTCTGATTCTATGAAAGAAAACACAATTTTTGTTATGGCAAAGTGATCAGTGGAAAAGGCAGGGCAGAGTGCAGCAGGAGCTGGGCTGTGATGCACGCAGCCACCTTCCCACCCTGCAGCAGGCTGACGTGGGGCTGCAGGAGAATGTTTCCCCACTAGGGAGTTGAGTGGTGCAAGTGGAAAGAATGGCCTTAGAGCACAGCAGGAATAATAGGTTGCAGGAAGTTCCTTGTTTTGGCAGAGCTTCTGGCATCATTTGTCTGACCCAATGAGAAACTTAGCTGATTCCTGGTAACCAAACAGCAGAAGCAAGGCTGTGAGACAATTGATGAAAATGTAAAAAAGCAAACTATGAAGAATTATGATGTGGAGAAGGTGTGTCTCCAACAGAGAAAAGACAGTGAATTTTTAATCGCGTGTTGGAGATGCTTCTGGGTGAAGTCCAAGCATTTCTAAGTTGTTTCTAAAGGTGCAAGAGCCACAGCTGTCCCTGGTGCACTAGGAGAACTTCCCTCTAAGAGTAAATGTCCTGTCCTTCCCATTCTGTTGCATTGAGCATAACAGAGTGACTCTTTCACCAGCAGAAGCTGAGTGTGTGGAGTTCTCCCAGGGACTCTCCCAGGCAGTGAGTTAGACATCACTCTCCCTTTCTAACTGGCACCTGCAGGATATGGGAAGCAATTGCTCACTGTGCTTCTGCTTCATGCTGGATCTGCTCCCAGAGCTGGGGCAGAACATGGTAACATTTTTTTCTGTACATCCATTGCACTGAAGCTCATCAATGCCCACACTTGCTTTAAAATCAACTTTTCATTTTACTGGTGAGATGTGGTCTTTTAACTTCTTGTGCAAACTTACAAGATGTCCCTGCTCCTTGCAGGGTATGACCTCTAAAAGTCCCTTCCAAACCAAACCATTTTGTGATTCTAGGGTGAAAAATAAATGCATACACACATAATACATAGGAAGGCTGTGCCTTTTCTTATGGTTTTGCAAAGGAAATTATGTATTACAGTTTTTAAAAATAGAGGGTGACATTTTCCCACAAATTTGGTGACTACAATTGTATCCATCCTGCATGTAAGTCAAAAATGGACTTATATTTCTACGTTGCTGTCATTCTTTTTCTTCATTTCTAGAAATCGGATTAATTGGTTCATTTTCCCCCATCATTAAAATATTTGTTGGCATATTTTTAGTGCAGAGGGAAATAGGGACAGGATGTTCATTTAATGATTTAATAAACAATGTATAGTTTCCAGGTGATAAGAAAAATGTTTTTTTGTTGTGTAAAAGCAATGGAATTGTTTAGAAGAGTGACAAGTACATACACTAATGGCTTTAGAAGGATGCTGCAAGACTTCACAATGATAATTATTTCAATGGCTTTTGTCCAGAATATTTAGACATTTGGGTATAGCCATTTGTATAATAAGAAGACCTTCATTTTACACAGCATCTTTGGTATGTCACATAAGCATTACAAAATGTGTGTGGGACCAGGACTAGAAACAGCTCCTATCTATGGGGTCTTTTACCAGAAATTTATTTTGTGGAAAATAACCACTTTTCCAAATGTCTTTTCATTACTCCACCTCACTTACAGTTTATGTCTTCTCCATATATGGGTCATGACGGCAAGAAAGCACTGCCTGTATTCCAGTAATTTGAGTCCTTATGTACTTTAATTGTGCTACACTTTAATTTCTGCTCCATAGACCTAAGATAAGAAACATGCTTTAAATTTTTTCCATGTTTTTTTAGCTAACAGTTGTTCCAGGAAAATACAGAAGTGTTTCTTGTAAATAAGTAGTGTTTTCCGGTTTAAAAACCTGAAACAGAGGGCCAAAATAGCATATGAGAGGCTGCAGACATGAGACATCATTAGTAATGTTAATTGCCAATGCCACTAAAGAGGATGCTGACACACATACCTTAATTATAGGGCAGATTCTTCAAAAATTGCATTTCACAAATACTGCTGTACTAATGGGTGTTGCTAACTCCACTTATTCTCAGTGGAGGAATACAAGGTGTAGGGTTCTGAAAAGCCACAAGCTTTGATTCTAAAAGTTGGTCTGTACCTAGGGAATTGAGAGGAATGTGCAGAAGGGTTGGTCAAATCTTGTAGCAATTGGCCTTGAGGCTCATATCAGCCTTGAGGCTTGAAAGAACTGTAAAGTCTTGTCTGTTCCTGTTGCACTAATTACCATCTAAATTGTCAGCCAGATTAGGGAAGGCTGGTTTAATTAACTCCCTGCATTAAGTGAGAATGGCTTCATGACATGGCAAAGAATAAATGTGAAGCTTCTTTCTTTTAAAATGTACTAAATCTGCTTATTGTTCCTGAAATAAATATTTCTAACACTAGGCTAGGTGAAAAATACTTGGATCATGCTATAGTGCCTCTCCTCTGTTTAAAAAGCCTATTGTTTCTACCTCCATTTATTCTAATAGTCATTATTTATTGATGTATGTTAACATCTGGAGATCCATCTGAGTTTCAGGGGACATGGATGCTTGCAGTGTATGGTTCCCACTGCCACAGGTCAGCATCTCCACTGAGCAGTGGGTGTCCTCCAGGATCTTTCACTGGGCCCTCAACTCCCAATTTAAAGGAGCTTTGGGCTTTCATTTAGGCATTTCAGCTGTGAAATGGTGCGCTTTGAAATTGCCTGGACATCAACATCCAAATGCTGCTTGTGTTTTTGTAGCTGTTTGTGTGCTGCACAGCCTCTAGTGAGGCAAGGAGGGAGCCAAGGCCAGGCTGAGCAGGCTGTGGGGCACAGACCATCACTGACCACCCTGTAAATGCCACAGGCAGCAGATCTGCTCTCAGAGGGACACTCAAGGTAACACTGTGTTCCCAAGTCACATCTTGCAGCCTGTGTGGCTGCAGACTGCTTCTTTCCACAATCTCCTCAAGCACTTCCTCTTGCTGAGTCTGTCATTCACCTGCTTCTTTTTTCCTCCCCATCCCTGGAGTGTGGGCTGCTCCCTTCCCCCACTTTTAGACTGCTCTGCCCACACAGCACACTGCCTCACCTTACAAGTACTGCTGGCTGCTGCTGCCTCTTGCTCCAAGGACTCCTCAATTTGTTTCCTGTGCAGGGTTGTTTCTGCTGAAATAGACTTGTTGATCCCTTGGAATGACATAAGGACATCATAGCAAAATATGATCTGGTTTTTGCCTACCAGAAGAAAGGTAATAGCAATAGGTTCCAAAAGCACATTAGCATTGCACAGCAGCAAGGAAAGGTGGTCATGAGAGAGATCTCTGAAATGGTGGCTGCAGTCTGACCCTGGCACTTTGTGACACTACCCTCCGTGTATTTGGTGCTACTTTGGAAAATGAATCCATGACACTCCTTTGTTTTGCTTTTTCCTTATGTCTGTCTGTTCTTCTTCCTTGTTTTTAGAATTCAGTTAATCACTAATTTCATTTGTAGTACTTGCTTGGGACTGCACTTTCTCTGGACTGGAGAGAAGAGAATATTGTGAGTAGGATCCCTCACAGGGCAAGACTGATTTTGCTTGTAGGGTGTTGTGCAGAGGGCTGTGGCCCAGAGAGGCAGATGAAGCAGATTGCTGCCTTTACAGCTCTGGAGTATAAAACCACTGCTTGGAATGGGAGGGAACATATTTGGTTGAAATTATGCAGGGTTTCTGCTTTATTATAGGTCTGATATCTTGACTGTCAGAGCCATAGGTTGGCTAGTACTGCATATAACATCTGCTCTCTTGGCAGAAACGAGGTAACCTCTTCCTCCTTAACTAATATGTGCATAAACATAATCACCAGAGGCCAATACCTGGGACACAGCAGAATTATACATTTAATATATTTAGGTCATATGCCAGTGCATGCAACCTATTAAGACAGGCTTGAGTAAAGGTACAAAGAACCAGGCATGACTAAACAATAAGGAAGAGATGTCATCAGAAGCAAGAAGACAACCTTTAAAATACTATAGTCATATCCAAATGAGGAAAATAGAAAAATTCATAAGTCCTGGCTGATAACATATTTTAAAAAACGAAAAAATAAAAGAGAAAAGTAGCTGGGAGGAACAACTTGCTGAAGAGCTCTAAACAGGGACTAAGCCCTTCTTCAGCAGCTCAAGAAGCTCATCAGGGAGGCTGTAAGGCTGATCAATGACTTCTACATAAAAGAAGCACTATGGAAGACTCAGTATGACTTCTAAAAACAAAACTCCTACTTGAAAGTGCTCTCTTTGAAGGATGGCAGCAAATATTTGGGCAAAATCAAATTGATGCAATCTGCTTGTACTTTTGAAGACATTTCATAGTACCACCATCAACAGCTTCCAAGGAAACTTAGTAATTTATGAGATTAAATAAAAAGTCATTTTATGGGTCAATAACAGGTTACAACTAGGGAAATAGAGGGTAAGAGGGCAGGTTACTTATTATATTGGAAGGTCAGTGGTAACAACTGGTCACAACCACTGGTAACCACTGATTTTCTCAAAGCTCTGCGCACACTCTTAGGTGACCTGGAAAAGAAATGAGCAGTGAGGTGAGCCAGTTTGCTGGTGTGGTGGGAAAGTTTGTGATATGAAGACATTCAGGGTAATAAGGACAAAGGCATACTGTGAGGGACCACAAGAGGCTTTTGTAAGACAGAAAAACTAAGAAAGGCAGTGAAAAAAAAATCCTGGCTTCACATGCAAGCAGCTTTCACCAGTAAGCAATGGACTCTGAGCTGACTATTACCATTTGGATTCAAGTTGTTTATGACATGGATAACTTGTAAAGACATCAGAAAAGGAACTCAAATATTGGAATTTATTAGAAAAGGAAAAAACTCCATAATTTTCTTATAGCTTATATAGGAATATTGAATGAGTATATTACATATTCCTAAACCATATGAACATAGACTTCTGCATATATATTCTCATTATAAATTCATATATATTTTCCATGTAAATGAGGGAATTAGAATATGGAGTTCTAATATATTCTATATTTCTATGGGTTATAGAAATGGTGGTAAAGAATTTGGCATTTCTTCAAATACAAGAATGAAGGGTCATCATTCTGGATTCCAGACCCATGGTTGCAATCAGGAATATGTGTTTCACATGGCTGTGGAGGGCTTCTTGTCTTAGATAAGAAGTTCCTGAGGATTCCTCTTCTTTTATGCCTTCTGGTCAGCTGTTATGCTAATGTGATCATGACCAGCTGCCATGAGATTTTGTTGGAGTGGCTGTCCTCAAACAGTTTTTTGATATTTACTGCTGGAAGTTGTAACCTTAGGAGCCAACAGATCCCCTCTTGATACCAAACTGTTCTTCATAGTCACAGTCTTAAAAATTTTGCAGTTCACAAGCAGCAGCTAAAAGAGGAGTGTCAGAGTTGAAGCAGAGTGGTGTCAAGATATGAGGGCATACAGGTGGATAGATGAGGCTGCTCTGTGTGATGGGACAGCTTTATAGGATTAGGAGTAGACCAATTCAAATGACCTGTGGATTTTTTCATCCAAACTTCTTTCAGGAATTAAATTCAAACTCAAAACTTCTCTAGTTGTACCTTGATTTCTTATCAAGCCAGCTTTCATGTTTCTGCTAGATTCAGGTTTATGTGAACCAGACCATGAAAAACATAGGCAAGGCATGCAAATTCAAGTCAAATCTCATATGACAGTGAAGACATACTCAAATGTCTCTGTGCTTCCCTCTGCATGTGCTGTTACATAAAAGCTAGCCTGAATCTGACTGCTGCATCTGGCCTGGTTTCGGCTGGGATGGATAGATAATTTTCTTCTCAGTAACTGGTATCTTGTGCTTTGGATTTAGTATGATGGCACATCGATGTCTTCAGGCTTCTAAGTAGTGTTTCTACCAAGTCAAGGGCTTTTCAGCTTTTCAGCTCTTGTGCCCTGCCAGCAAGAAGCTGGAGGGGCACAAGAAGTTGGGAGGAGACAGAACCAGGACTGCTGACCCTAAAGACCAAAGGGATATTCAGTACCATATGACATCATGCTGTATATAAATTAGGGCAAAAGTTGGCCAGGGGCTGCTCTTGGGAAATGGCTGGGCATCACTTGGTAAGTGGTAAACAGCTGCATTGTGTATCACTTGTTTTGTATATTCTAATTCCTGTTATTATGGTAATTAACACTATTATTATTTACTTCCTCTTCTGTCCCACTAAACTATTTTTATCTGAACCTACAAGTTTTTTCACTTTTACTCTTCTGATTTTGTGCCTCAGGGAGTCAGCTTATTTGCTGGATGGGGTTAAAGCAGGACAGCATCATGCTAACCATAGTCCCTGGAACCACTATAATTGTGTAGGGCGATAGATTTGTTTTTTCACAAAAAAACCCCAAAACCCTAATACCATTTTAGAGCAGCCAGCATGGTTTTACCACAGATGCCTGGCTGTCTTCAATGATGGCTGCTTTGGGGATGAAAAGCAAGCAATTGATATTGACTATTTTGACTTTAGCAAGACTATCAAGACCACGTTTGGTTTTATCTTTGTAACCATGTTTGAGAGATATGGACAGGATGGATTGTCTGCAAGGCTGATGAAACAAATTCTTGGACCACCAGGCTCAAAGAGTTCTGGTTAGTAACTGGAAGTCTAACTGGTAGCCAGTTAGGAGTGGTATTTTTCTGCATTAGATTGTGATCCTGGTGGTATTTAACTTCTTCATTAATGACCTGAATGATGAAATGGAATGCATCCTCATTAAATGATGGGGAAAAGATGGCATGCTGGAAGGCAGGGCAGTTATTCAGGGGGATCTCAACAGGCTAGAGAAACAGCCTGACAGGAACTTCTTGATGTGCCAAAAGGCAAATTTAAAAAAACAACCAAACAAAAAAAGCCAGTTAAAAAGACAAGTAAAGCCTCACCTAAAGCTCTGTGATACAATGCAACTGTAGAGTTAGACAGGCTAGAACAGAATCTTTCAGGAAAGGACCTGGGGGTCATGGTGAACAGCCCAAACATGAGCCAGCAATGTGCCCTTGCAGCAACACAGCCTAACTGCATTATTAAGAGTGTAGCCAGCAGGCCAGGGAAAGTGACTTTCTTGGGAACTCAAGAGGCTGCATCTGGAATGTTGTGTCCAGTTTCTGACTCCCAAATACAAGAAACATCAGTATAAGGGGAAAAGTCCAGTAGAGTAGCATAAAGCTGACCAGAGGGCTGTAGCCTGTGACACATAAGCAGAGGTGAGGTAAATGGGTTTGTTCAGTCTGAATAAAAGGTTAAGAAAATTTACTTGTGTACAACATTTTAGTGGATGGTTGCAGATCTCCTTGGAGTTCCAACACGAAAGGACAAGTAAGAGAGGACATAAACTCCATGAAAAAATTCTAATTCAACATATTTTTTAAAAAATCTTGAATTTATTTGGATTGAAAGGGACTTTTAAAGATTATTTGGTTCAGCTCCCCTAGCCATGGGCAGGGACAATATTATTCACTAAATCAAGTTATTCAAAACCTCACCCTGCCTGACTGTGAACACTTCCAATGATGGAATCATGGCTGATCCAACACTATAACAGGTTGTCCAGGAAAGTTGCAGATGTGTAAAAGTGGAGAAGGCACTGAGCATCTAACAAGTTGAATGCCCTAGATTCCATCTAGATTACTTCACTTTACTTCTGTGATTCCAGGTGGGGTATAGCATATATGTTGCATTTAACTCCTCAAAACAACAATTATCAGAGACAGAAAATGCTTCTATGTACTGACTGCAAGATGTAAATGTAACCCATCGTGAGGAAGTTTGTTTCATCATATATATCAGGTCATCTTTTACTAGACACTAATAACCAGATTATCAGAGAGAGTCACTACTAGCAACCGTGATAAGTGTCCTTAGAATTTAATGATTTCCAGTGCTGGGTGGAGAAGAAAGGTAATAAATTTTCCAAAAATTTTTAGTTTAATTTTCATTTAATTAAGAAAATTAAAATAAATTAATCACAATAAAAAAAGTCTCACAATCTATAATGAAGTTGCATAACATAAAATCTTAATTATATCTTTAGTAAAATTGTTTTTGAGCTAAAACCATATCACACTCTGTTTAAACCCTGAAACATGTACAATTATTAATGTCCCAGAGAAAACTCTGGCTTTATTTACATGCTCTGTCTTGGAGAACAAGGTAGAGCAACTATGATATAGCTAAATCAGAATGCCTCTGTGAATATGCCAGGGGAAATTAATATAAATTGTGCCATGAAATGGTGGAGGGGAAGGAGTAGCCCATTCACATAGTTCTTTTAAATATCAGCCCCTTTTGATGTTGGTCAGTTACAAATATAGCAAATCAGAAGAATAAAGAGCACTATTGAGTAAAAAACATTTTACCCTTGCTTTGTGTACAGCAATTAAGTTCCATCTGAAAGATCAGGTAAAATATACATTAGTGCTTCAGTTCCACTGCCTAGCTTATCCTCATCTGCATACATTGATGATGAGTCTAAATACCTTCATCTGCCAAAGAAAGTAATCATTTTACTAAATGTAAACACTTGTGCTGCAGACAGCTCCCTTTAAATGAATTAGCCTAATTACTTTTATTTTCAATGAAGAAGGCCAAATGGTTATAGTACACAATTTATCTCATTCTAAAGTAGACATTTAAATAGGTCAGATGAATCATGCCTTAAAAGAGGCTGTTTCTCTCCATTGAGTATAAAGGGAGTCTGGCATGACTAGCTCCAAATTGTAAACTGTATACATCTAAAGTTAGGTGAGAGGAATCTCATCCCACCTGTTTGTGCACTTAATAAAAGAAGAATACCAATACAGTATAAAATTGAACAAACTGTCCCCAGGCTTTGAAACAAGTTGTTTTAATCTTGAAGCAATCTGGCTCTTAATTTAGGGTTTGATTTAACTCCCACTGAAGTCCATAACTGAATGTTTTAAGGGGAACTTAATGAGTCTTGTCAATTACTGCTGCTCACTCTCTAATCAAGTATACTTAATTAAATTCAAGGAGAAATGGATACCCAATGTTTAATGAGAAACAATATTCTAAAAATATAGGTTATATTTTGAACAGGATTTTTTTGTAAATTAGTTTTCTCCCCTTCCATCTTATAAATTAAATATATAAGCAGTATAGATAAATCCTTAGTGATAACTGTCTTTAATAATTCTAATTCAAGTAGCATCAGGAAATACATATGTTTTTCCCTTCCATGGGATTATTAGCTCTTTAATTACTACTTGGAATATATTAAATAAAGTCCAGCAGGATGTTATCACTCTGTTTAAGTGACACCTCTGAAACTTGTTTTGCACTTGTCACTTCTGCAGAACTCCTCAGCGCTGGACCCCAGGTAACAATAGGCTTATTGTACTATTTATAACAGGAATGCAATGAAGTTGCACTGATAGAAACTTTCAGAGATGGAAAATGAACGGCTATCCAAGTGAAATCACTGAACATTTACTGTGTAGCCTGGGAGTGGTTCCAGTCCTGGTCTCAATGTGGGGAAACAGGGGGCATGCGTTACCTGACTGGGACCGTGACATGTAACACGGGGACCTTTGCTGGGAGACACGAAACCAGATTTGTGTTCCCTTTTCTCCTTGGTGAATTCGTGCTAAATACCTAACTGGCTTCACAGTTCATAGATTTGATGTGCAAGTGGTATGGAGGAGGTCTTGAAGGAGGAGAGGGAGGGAACTCTGTGAAAGGAAAGAGCTAGCACCTGAGTGAGGTTTACAAAACTCTGGAGTTAAACACTACACATCCATTATCTAATTTAGTTTCTATTTCTACCTGTAAATCTGCTTCTGAGTAACACATGTTTGAGAAGACAGAACATTGCCAGGAGCTGGATGAGGGAGAGGAGGCTGCCTTGCTTTGGCTCTTTGCTGAGAACTGCGTGTTACACGTTCCCCAGACAACTCTTGTTTGGCAGCCCTTGATGCAAAGGCAAAAGAGGTCAGCTTGGAAGGATTTTAAACATTAAAAACTGAAGTAGCAACTCTGCATATTAAATAACAGGATTAAATTCAAAGAAATGGATCAGTACAGAGGGGCTGAAAGCAAAGGACTGTCCAGTGCACCTGGCAGTGAATGAAGAGGATTTAAGTAGGTGGGGAAATAGAAGCAACTTCAGTACATTAGAAACAATGATACAAAATTGAATGCTTTTTCTTTTATTTAGCCTACTCCATTCTTGTGGTGTGGGATTTTCTGCTAAACAAGCAGCTCTCCTGTAAACTATCTCTGCTGTTTCATTCCAGCTTTCATCCACACAAGATCCTGGCTACCTTTATTGTGGTCCCACTTATGAATAGTTGGTCTGTGTAAGCCTGTAAGGGAGAACTGTGTGTTCTGCAGAGCTCTTCAGTGGGGAGCCCTGGAGATGATAGCCTGTAATGTTAGCAGGGTAACTTCAGCCCCTTTGGTACTCTCCTTCTGGGTAAATCCGTGCTTGAATTGTTCTAATTGTGTCAACCTGTATTTGAAATCATTTGGTGCAGACTGAGTAAAACCCTGGGTCCTGAAGGGATGCAGAATTAAGAAGTTTTTCCTGTTTCAAATGGAGTAACTACTTTGGTAGTTTTCTTGCAAACTATCACTTTTTTAATACAGACCATACAGAATTTATATTTCACACTGAAAAGAATGTGAAGTTTCTGTGCATTAAAAAGTGACTGTGCTATGAAATCCATTACTCATTTTTTCATGAGGAATAATGAAAAACTGAGAATTTGTATCAGTACTCCATGGGGCAGGCATTAGAGGCTAAACACAGACACAGACACACACAGACACACACATATAAGTTATAACTATACTCAAGTATATAGTCAAGTTATATTGATATAACTGCCAAATTTTCTGGTATTTTTTGGTACACTGACCACTGACATGCTGAAAAATTTATATTTGTTCTCATTTTCCTGTAATACAATCCATAAATTTTGCCTTATACTGGTCTATTTCATCAGATTAAAGGATCACACACAAGTTTTATAACACTATAAAGATAGGATGAGTCTGATTTCTTTAATTACCAGCCAAAAAATGCTAGTAAAAGCTAGTAAAAAATTTTGATGTCACAAGAGATGTCAAAGTAACTTAACCAGTTTTAACTTCTTGTTTTATTTACAAGATTACAAGATCTACATAGAAGCTTCTTTCTTAAGAGCAAAAGAAAAATACAGAGCCAAGACAGCACAGCCTTAGTAATGGCTTGGCTTTAAAGGCAAAGGGATTTATGAGATGTACATGTTCAGTAAACAATAACATTTATGTACTTGTCTGGGTTTGATGGTGGAAAAGTTGCCACAGGGTTGGCATGGCAACAGACATTACCAAATCTGTGGGATTGCACAATAATGATTTTGTGCCATATACAGAATGGAAATTCTATCTGCTCTCATGGGCCAATTTGCAATGACTTGCCTACCCTGCAGAGCCATGGCAGTATAGAGATCCTTATACAGTGGTGCTAATCTTCTGTTGGTTAAGGATTCTCAGTCAATCTCTTCTCCTGAGTTTGGGCTTTGGGAGTCAGTGGGCCCTGGGTCATGGTCAGCCTGCCACTACCAGAATTACCTTTCCCCAGCTGAGGCTGATTCAGCAGAGTTGCTGAGTTGGCTTTATTATTTTTTTCCTTATCTTGTCAGTTCTGCCAAATTTCCTGGTGGCCCACAGATTGTGCATTCTTTGTGTCTACAATCAGTGGTACACTCTTAATCCCATTGCTTTAGTAACCTCCCCCTGGATCTGAGATCATTGAAGCTTGTCAAGCCCTAAACCTTAACAATTCAGTCCTACCAACAACTAATTTGTCCTTCTACCACCCAGATATGTCTTAGAGCTTGTTAGCTGCTATCTGTTTCATGGATTAAATTTCCTTTCTTGTTGATTAGGCTTAAAATCACACAAAGATCAAACACCAAAGAACATACTTTCTTGAGAAAATTTTATATATGCCACATTTTGCCACACTGGGACACCTGACAACTTGTTTTGGGGATCAGCTGCTGCCCAAGGAAATAAAAAATGGCACTTATAGAATTGACTACTGTAATATGGCAGAACAGACTACCTAAGTGCTGTAGCACATTGAAAAGTGACATGTTGCATTACCTGGGTGACACACTATTACTCAACAACAGCAGCAGCTGCCAGCAGCTGGACAAATAATTAATATGGAGGCAGTTAGGAGCTGCCTATCACCCTTAACTTCTCTCCCCTCTAGGGAGAGCCTCTGCTAATAGTATCCACAGTTTGAGTGATCTTAAATTTCATGATCTTGTTAGGAGCTGGATATGCTGTCCAGGGGATAGGGATGAGAAGATTGGTAATGTAAAAGCAGACAGTTTGTAAGGAGGAGCTGAGTCCTGCTGTCCACAACAGCAAAAATTTTTCCCCTCTCCTTAATTTCCTTGGCACTGTGATGCTTAGTAGAAGATGCTCAAAGAGGAAGGAAAAAAGTTATTTGCCTTTGCAATTAGCATTTGCTGTGCATGATTAAGCCAGTGTACCAGAAATACTTTTTCATTCAAATAACTCCTCATTCAAGGTGAGAGGCAAAACCAGTTCTTCCTCCATGTCCTGATGGGGACACGTGTACCTGTTTTCCATCAGCTGTGATGGCAAAGAACAGATTTGTATTCATTCAGGACAACAAAAAGAGTTTGTCAGCCAAGAGAAAAGTAGTTTGTGTGCTGTAGTGGCTGACCTTGAGCCGAGACCTAGTTCCTCGCTCACTTCTCCCAAGAGGAATGATGGAGAGACTTGGAAGTGCAAAAGCTGAAAACTTGGATTGAGATAAAGAGTTTAATAGGTGAAGAAAAGCTATTTGTGGAAACAAAGCAGAATAAAGAATTAATTCACTACTTCCCATTGGCAGAAGGTGTCCAGCTGCTTCCTGGGAAGCAGGATCTCACCACATGTAACAGTTAGTTGTGATGACAAATGCTTTAACCACAAACATCTCTCCCATTGATTTCATAGTTAAGCACAATGTTTTATGGCATGGAAAATGCCATCAGTCTGGGTAATCTGTCCTGGTTGTGTCCCCTCCCAGCTTCCTGTGTATCCCCAGATTATTTGCTGAATAGAGGGTAATAGAGATAATAGAGGGGCTGAATAGAGACAAAAATCCAAACCAAACCAAAACAACAAACAAACAAACAAACAAACAAACAAACAAACAAAAACAACCGACCCTGGGGCTGTACAAACACTGATCAGAAACATCCAAAGCTCTGGTGTGTTACTAACACTGTCTCAGTCCCAAAGAGGAAACACAGTTGGCTATGAAGAAGTTAACTCCATCCCAGCCAGACCCAGTGCAAGGGCTGACCATGTTCTGCTGCTGCAAGAGCTGCTGTTTTGAGAGGAGAGGAGCCCCTGTGCCAGCAGATATACCTACGGGGAGCCTGATGTGTCTGGGGATGGTGTATCACTATAAATCTACAAATCAATTAAAAATCCATAACTTGCTGATGTCTGATTGATGCAGCCTGTGCTCTCTCCTTGTCTCAAGCAGAGTGAGTTATATATCAGTGTTTCTGTTCTGTTTGCATTCAAGATCCAAAGCAATGTACCTTGATGGACCCAAGCTGTGCTCCACTGCTGGGAAAATGCTTGGAGGAAGCTGGCAGGGAAGCACAGAGCCAGGTGTGTGTATCCTGGGCATGGCTTCCAGGCAGAGGCTGCAGAGGTGCTGTGGCCAGGAGCAGGAGTGGCTCCACAGCAGCAGTGCAGAGAGGGGTGCGGCCCCAGGCATGGCTCAGAGGTGAGCTGGGCAGGAACAGGAGGGCCAGGGTGGGGTGGAAGAGCAGCATGTGTGCTGGCTCCATGCCCAGGTCCTGGCTCCATGCCCAGGAAATTGCAAAAGAGGGAACCAGGAAAGGAGCGACAAAATGACCTTCTTACCCGGGAAACCTAATTGTGGCTCCAGCGTGGGCTGTGGTGATACCTTGCAGGTGCAAGGTGAGAGTGGAAGAAACAGTGAGGGCTGAGGGTGGAACAAAACAGGCTATGAGGAAGGCAAATGTGTGGACAGATTGAGTAAGAGATAGGAAGATGCCAAGTAAGCATAGCCTGATGTTAAAGCAAAATTTTAAATTGGAACTTGCAGCATGCACACCAATAATCACCAGCATCAGTGACTAGGAGGGAGGGTCAGAGAAACTGATGGGAAGGGTGAGACAGCTGCACATATCACTTGCACAGAGAGGCAATGCCTAATGTGACAAAGCCTACCTAGTGTGTGCTTGAGCCAGCAACATACTTGGAATAACTTTGAACTGGGAAAATACTTTTGGCTGGGTCAGTGATTTGTGTCATGAAGGTAAAGTATTGACCTAGTTGTGTGAGGCTCCAGCTCCACTCTAGTGGATGATCAGACCAGAGTGATACTCAGAATAGGAGGGGGAATTGATTTGGTTGCATGAGAACCACATAATGAGAACCACAAAAGAACCAGGAGATTAGAAAGAGCAGTGGAGACATCTAGACCTGAAGGGCGAGCAAAAGGAAGAGGAAGTCTTCATCACTGGTTTACAGCCCACTTCAATCTTTTACTGGATTTTTAATTTATATTTCTTAATGACATATAATTCTCTGTTATTGCTCTCTTAGAAGGACATACTTCTCATTTAACAAAAAATAGCATCAAATTGTTTTCATGCCTATATTCCACTATGAGAATACACCAGTAAAATCTATAGTTGCAACTAAACATGGATCAAAAATTTTGAACTCAGACCCATCTGGAAAAAGAGCTTAGGCTTCTGAATGTGGAGATTACCCTCCTGCTCTTGTGTATTATTATCGTGTTTAGGAAACAGGACTTTGGGTAGATGATTTGCACCACCAGAATATACAGAGATAAAGCAGGTGTTTTCCTTCCAGTGAAAACAATCCAACAAAATAATCCTGAATACTCTAACTGCCTGAGTTAAGGGTAAAAGCAGTTTATGTATACTGAGGTATTTGCAAACTGGCTGAGTAGCATGTTAAATGGAGACCTACTTAACCATATGCTTAATATCAATAATTTGTTAGTAACTTTATGAAAGAAGATCTTGTTCTGCTGCAAAAAGAATGTCAATTGCAAGCATTGTTAATAACAATACTAGTGTAACATATTCATGTGATGATAACCTAAACTATTCTTCAAAGTACAAGGCAATGAAGCCATTGAAGATTTTTCTTATCTTCTATCTAGTCCTCAGTTCCCTGAATATTACTATTTCACCCCTTCCTCCTGAACTGTCTTCCTGATAAAGTGATAAACCCCATATTTCCAGTGCAACTGCATATGTTTACTGAGTTCCTAGATGATTTGAATCTCTTTATTCAGTGTTCTTCCAGTCAAATTGCTAGTGCATTTTTTTCCATAATGTTTATGTGTATCTGTAGGAAGAGTTTGTTTCTCTGTTACCATTACACATAGAAGCCTTTGCAGAATACTAATGAAATAAATTTATCTCACTAAATGGGACATCAAGGCAGGTATCCATTTAAACATTCATGAATGATGACACAGATGTAGACATCAACAGATGTAGAGCTTCAATCAAACTATCAATCTACATATCCTAGTATGTAGCTGTGCTCTGGATAAGTGGCAAATGAGATAAAAAGTATTGTGGTATCTTAGAAAACACAGAGCAACTTTACTGCTCTAATCTGAAGCTCTTGGAATATAAGAATGACAAATAACTAAATAAGTGCAAAAATACTTGTAAAATTATTTAAAAAATAAATCAGCATATGGCATTGCCTTTGAAGGATCCATTATCTAAGAAAGAAAAATTTGGTTTTGTTTATTTTGAAACTCAGGAGAAGAAAGGAATGTATATATTACCAGTTCTCATCTCTTTATAAGTCCCAAAATCACACCTTGAGTCAGAAGGGAGGTTTGTAAAGGCATGCATAGATTTTATGTCTGTGCACTGAAAAAATGTCATAATCTGTTCTGCCTCCTTTTTTTCTTTTTACTTTTTTCATTTTTCCTTTTTTAAAATTTCTTTATTTACGTCCCGCAGAGGCAAAATGATATGGCTAAGTGATCAGGATAATAAAACATAAGCTTATGTTCACATAATGGCCTCCTCCTTTTGAAGAAAATCATGAAGTAAACATAAGAAAGTTAATTTGAAGTAAATCTAAACCATTATTGGAGCAAAATTTACACCTTGTTAAAGTTAATCCTAGACCTCAGAATGTGCAAGGAGATCAAGCTTCAAGGTTTCCAGGGCAGCTTCTCCCTCTCTAACAGGAAGAAGTTAACCCAACACAGGAATGTCAAATGAGGTTGTTGAGATACTTCAAAAGTAATACACTGTGAATGCTACTTGCACATGTAAGCTGTTAGAGACAACAGAAATGGTTATAAATATACAGTGGAGACCTTTAAAAATCTGCAGCTCATGGTAAACTTAGATGTTCACAAGAGTTTTATTACTCTGAGTACAGCTGCTTCCTGGCAGAAGTGCAAAAATGTCTGTGAACCCATGCTCTTCCACACTCCCTTGTAGTGTGATGCCCAGCTGCCAAAAATCAGGGAAATGTATTGAATCCCATCATTTTGTGTGCAAGCAGGGAGGGTTTCAGATCAGGTGCTGCAAGGACCCATTTGCCTGAACTCCTTGGATACTTGCTTTGTACAGTAGAGATGTGATATTCATAATGGGTTTGATTGTCAGTTCACAATATGGCTAGCCTGTAATTCCTTTTAAAGGTGCAATTTACTGTGTTTATCACAGGATTAACTGGTAGGAGCTGTTGACTCCCTTGAAGGCAGAGAGGCTGTGCAGAGAGACCTGGACAAATCAGAGGCTGGGCAATCACCAACCAGATGAAGTTCAAGAAGGGAATGTGCCAGATTCTGCACCTGGGATGGTTCAACTCTGGATGTACAGACTGGGAAATGAGATGCTGGAGAGCAGAGCCATGGAAAGGGATCTGGGGGTCCTGGTCAGTGGCAAGTTGGGCATGAGCCAGCAGTGCCCTGGCAGCCAGGAGAGCCAGCCCTGTCCTGGGGGGCATCAGGAACAGCATCACAGCTGGGCAAGGGAGGGGATTGTCCTGCTCTGCTCTGAGCTGGGGCAGCCTCACCTGGAGAGCTGGGGACAGCTTTGGGTGCCACAGTATAAAAGAGACATGAAACTATTGGAGAGTGTCCAAAGGAGGGCAACGAGGATGGTGAAGGGCCTTTGAAGGAAAGGACCCCCTCGAGGCTGAATCACTTGGTGTGTTCAGCCTGGAGGAGACTGAGGACAGACCCCATTGCAGTTACAGCTTCCTTGTGAGGGGAAGAGGAGGGGCAGGCACTGATCTCTTCTCTCTGGTGACAGTGACAGGACCTGAGGGAATGGCCTGAATCTGTGTCAGGGGAGGTTTAGGTTGGATATTGGGGAAAGGTTCTTCGCCCAGAGGGTGGTCAAGCACTGGAACAGCTCCCCAGGGAAGTGGTCACAGCACCAGCCTGGCAGAGTTTAAGAAGTGTTTGAACAGCCCTCTGAGAGACATGGTGTGACTCTTAAGATTAATCCTGTGCAGGACCACAGTTGGACTCAATGCTTTGGGTCCCTTCCAACTCATCTTACGCTGTGATTGTGTGATTCTGTGATTTACAAAGGGTTTTCTGGATGTCTAGAAAGAGCATGTTTCTCAGGGGCTTATTTTTCACTACATTTTTTGTAATTTGAATTTATGTCTTCACGAATTACAATGTATTTCCAAGGTCTTCACTTTGCGAAGCACATTTTTCCAATCCATCTAAGAACTGACACAGAATGTTTTCATCCAGTAGAATGATCTTGAGAGACCTTAGAAAATGCAGTTACCTGCATATTCCAACATACAGCAGTTGCCTTGCCAGCAAGGCAAGAATCTTGAGGACTCAGAACAGCTTTTAAAGATCCATGTATAACACCAAAAAGCTTTTCCTTCTGCATTTGTTGCCAATTGAACCTCTCCCTGGAGCAGCAGTAATTGCATTTATTGCAGAAAGGCATCCAGGAACAGGAAGTTTCTCTTTAATATTACTGCAAGGAATGGGGTGGAGTGATTTGAATGAAGATGTAAAATAGTTGTTATCAAGAGTGAAGATCAAAGAGAAGGTGATGAATGGGCGGTTTCGGTTGTAATTGCTTTTGAGAGGCGACTGAAGGGAAAACAAAGCGAAACACACACATAAATTGTTGTCAGTAAGTTAAAGGTATTGGTCTGGATTCTTAGCACACCAAGTTCACTCACTCTGCAGCATTTAAAACAATTCAACATTAAGGAAAAGAAACCTTTTTATTCTTTTCTGTAAGAACATAAATAGTAACTCAAATGCCTCTTCCTTTTCCCTAAATTTAAACTGAAATCCCTCCCTGTGTATCCTGGCTTTTCTCCTCTGATTTCTGGTTTCTTTTCAAGCATGTCTCTTGTTATCTTTCTGTCTCATTCAATAGCATAATATGCCATATTCTGCTGATATATATTCTGATATCCATTTTTTGTGGCCCAACAGGCATTAAGCACAGATTTACAATGAAACAGAATAATAATAATAAATGGTAGGAAAAAAACCAAAAGCTTTTTGTCAATCCAAATTTGAATCCATATTGTTTTCTTCTGAACCTATCCATACTATCCCAAGCAGAGAGGCAATGCCAGGTGAAAAAAAAACATTCTTGCCAGGATGTGCTTCTGTGAACACTTAATGTGATTAGATGTGCTCTTTACAGTTTTATTTATCCCTAAAAGGAGCTACCTTCTTCCCATGACCGGAGCATTGCAATCAGAATAAAACCTAAGCCTCTTGTACACCTACAGCAAAGCTCCAACGAGGACTAGATTTCAAGTTTTTGCAGTATTTGCATTGCTGTATTTAAAAGAAAGCAAGTGATCTGGGGCTTCTTCTCAGAGAGGCTAAGCTACTCAGATGTTTTCTGCTTCATTTACCCTTTCTGTGCAGTGAAAGTGCTATTGTTTCCCTGATGCCATAAGGCTGGATGCTTTGGAAACTCCAAACTGACCGATAGAGACTGATGTGAGGGAATGCAAGCAGTTTTCCTCTGTGCCAGATGAGGAAAGCCAGAGCACAGCATACCCCCTTTGAAATTCACTGAGTGACACAGCAGTATAAATTCTTCATAGCCTGTTTCCAGTCTGGGGCAGAAAGTTGAGCACTGTTACCATTAAATCTCAACATGCAGCCATCCAGCTGGACAACACTCATACACATGACAGAATGGTACACAGCAATAGCATGAGGGCTTTTGTTGCTTTTGCTTTCAGTCACTCCTCTTGGTGCCTCACAGGATATCTTGTAGCTGGACAGATAAAGAAGGCCTAAATAAGAATCTTATGATCTAAACAGTTTCATCATAACACCCAAATTTTTTGAACAGTGAAAAATCAACTGGGCAGCTGTCATTGTGTATATGAAATTGGAACAGTTTTCCTCATGTATGATTTTCCCTTGAATTACATTGAGTTTTAATTGATGTTTTATTATGTAGCTAGTTATTCTACAGTCTTCACAGAAAATCCTTTGACACAATAGAACATACTGTGGAACAGTGAGCCAGGAGTGCAGAGAGAGAGTGAGGCAGGCAAGGAAAGTGTGCCCTGGCAAGGCACAATGCCACAGTGCCTGAGCAGGGCAAGCAGAGCAGGTCCTGTGGTGGTCACCTAGCTCAGCCACATGCCAGTGACCACCAGACACACAAGTTTGTGGTGATCCAAGTTCCAAGGCCAAGCCATGTCTCCTCTGGAAGCCATGAATTTGAGCTCTGTGGTAGGAAGTTTTTTCTGCCAAACCTTACTGAGTGGCAGAGCCTGTTAGCTTAGACTGGGTAGCTGTGACTCTCAAGCTCCTGAATTTGGCAGGAGCCAATCCTCTGTAGAGCTGTGTGGAGCTTTTATGGGTTTTGTGTTTGTTTCTATGAGTTGTTGAACCTGTCTAATTTAAGTCTGAAACAAGAGATGCTGATTTCATTAAAGAATACTGAACATTTTCTGAACTGGATCCAAAAAGTAGCCACTGAAAGATCTGTTAGATTTGTTTAGGCTTTAAGTTTGTGTGTGAATCAACCACATATGCTGAAACAACTTGTTTCCTGAGTGTTGTTATTGATGGTGATTTAAAGGATTGCTAAATGAAGTGAAACTGGAACACTAAACTGCTGAGAAGCTCAGTGAAGCTTTTTATGTCCATATCTTCGCATGCCTCTCATTGAGTCTTCACATTTGACAAATGTGAAACTCTTTGGGGAGGGATAGGGGGCAGTCAGTTCCAGCTTGTAGGCACTTTAATATCCTGTCTACATGTCACGTTCCCATTATAGTGAGTGGAAATCCAGTCAGTATAGCTAATGGACTCTGGAGGGGGATTTAGATGTCTCAAAATGGGTCAAATAGCTCTACAGTTTCTAGTGGGATTGAACATAAGCATTCAGTGTTCTACAGAACATTGTACAGAAGCACAAGGCTGGCACATACAATGTGGGGTGTGTGGGAGATCCGTGTCCTTCTGGAGAAACAGCTGGAGCTCAGGCAGGATGCCTTACAGCACCTCAGATGGCAACTAAGCAATTGAAGCAAGCCCCTCCATTCAGATACCTATATATACATATCTCTATGATCTGGAGCTGAATCCCACACCTGAGATTTGATTGTTAAGGAATTTTAAATCATCATGTTCATGTGCCAAACAAAAGTAGACAGAATCTCTCACGAAAAATGTTGTTTTTCTTAACATAGTTTCTGCTTTTGCTTTTTCCCGTGTTCTGACAACCACAGGAAGTACAGAAGTGTTCTTCTAAGATTTAGAAATCCAGCTATTCAGGCACGTCTTTACACTGTCATCATGGACTGGCTTTTGGTAGGGAACTGTAGACAAATCTGCTCATCATCACCACACCCTGAAAGAAACCCTTCTACCCTTTCCTTGCATTTGTGATAGTGAAGATGAGAAGATATAGCACAGCAGCTTTTCTGTCTCCAGTTTTTAGAATGCTGTGATCACTCTGGAGTTTGGAGGTCACATGGCTACTCATGCTATAGTGACAGCATCCTTTTCACCTGAGCCTTGTCAGCCCCTTCTACTTGAGAAATCCAATGCAACTGAATTAATAAAGCATGAAGAGAAATTTATTTTTTTATGAGACTTTGCAGTTATTTGAGGGATGAATTTGGTTTGACAACTTTACAGTTCATGCAGCAGTTGCCCACACAGGACTCCTACAAGTATAGGGATTGTCAGCAGGAATGGTTGAGTGGTAGGGGCATGGGCACGGGTCCAGTCTCACCTCTGGCAGCATAAATAGGCACTACCAGGGTAGTATATCTTCAGTTTTCTTTTGCCTTCCACATTGCCTCTCTGTGACTGACTCCCAGTCTAGGTCTCTTCTCTCAAATTTGTCTCATGACCCATCACTGATATATGAAATAAATGAGTCTAAGCATTTGAAACAAATTTGAAACTTCTACAGCCAGAAATGTGCAGACAGATAGGGAAGGCTGGGTGGCCTACACTTCTCAGCCACAAAAATAGATGCTATTAAATGATCATAAATAGGAAGGAAATGTATTCTTTAGAGTTGAGCAATACATCTGGTGAATAAACTAGAGGATCAAAATAATAAACTATGACTCTTTCTCCAAATGCAAGAACAATCAAGCACATAAAAACAAGAATAATAAGGCATAAGTGCCTGTTGCATAAAGGTGCTGTGCCTTTTTTTACATATCTAACAAACCAAATGTATTTTACTATGCTAATGATCTGGGGAAAACAATACATTAATTGTCTCCTGAATTTATTCTGAAACACAGAAAGGCCAAGAACTGTGCTAAATGAAAATGCTTTTTTTTCTATGGAGTGACTTTATAATTAAAGGACAGCATTTAAGTGTGCCATTCTTACCTTAAGCTTCAATAGCACCACAATTCTGTTTGGGGAATGGCATTCTTCCAAAATGTGTGCTCACCTGAAAGGTTAACTCATCTTTTATAATTTAATTTGTCAAGCCTGTATCTCAGTCAGGAAATCAGCTCAGTTGCGAAAGAACTGTGGAGCGTGTTCCAGACGAAATGCATGTTTATGGAGCTCCCTGCATTGGAATAACTGCCTGTGCCCTGGGACTGTACAGAGAACCCAGCTGGCATGAAAAGGCAGGCTTGATTATTCAGTGGTCCTTCTCAGGGGGGTGTGCCTGTTCTGATCCCAGCTTATTCCTCATTTTGATTTCTCCAGGTCTGTCACGGCCCCTAGTGGCTCAGAGACACCCAGACACCACCATGGGCTGGCACCCCCAGCCTGGAGAAGGGTGAAGTGCTGCAGGGCAAACTGTGCAAAGGGGTGAAGTGATGGGGCCTGGGTGTGTTCAACAGCTCTGTGAGTCAAAACAAGTTCCAGCAAATCCATCATATATTTCTTGCAAGATTGGCCATGCTTATAATTTTCAATAAAAACATTTTTGTTGACTTAGAGAAAAATGTTTTGATTTTGTATTTGTTTAAACATTAATCTTGTGTTTTTATTTAAAGAAATCTATATATCATAACATTTTGAAGAGGCAGATGGTTTAATTTAAAGACTGAAAGTATGACACAGTAAGCAATTAATTTTTAAAATTACTTTTGTTTTATAGTTTATCTTGTCTGGCAATCTGAGTGAAAGCTTTTCTTCTTGTCTATGGAATTGTTCTTGTTGATCAGAGTTTACTTCACAGCTCTCTCATTGTTCAGGTGGGCTTTCACTGGCTAAAAGTTTATTCTATGGGCCCTGCAGACTGAATTAGGGATATTAGAAGTCCTCTGGCATTCCAGGAGAAATGTGTTTATGCCATTCCAGTTATGGCATCTTTAGCTTTTGGAGTGTCTACATAAATCCAAATTCCTGTAATTTATATACTTGGTAAAAGCATTTTTGTTTTATCAGTTCCCCAAGAAGAAATGAATCTGCAAATTCATATTTAATTCATTGTTGGGAAACAGCTATTCATAACTAAGAGGAAAATACAAGCTCTCAATTACACCACACAATATTCTTGGTAATAACTGACTGTTCATCCATCACAACTAACCCATTTGCTCAGAACAGGAATTATTGAAACAGTGTTTCTACCGCGTTTTTGTAAATCCAGTGTAACTTTCAACTTCAAAAGTATAATTTCTTGGTCGCCTCTATTATAGGGCTATCCAATACAGAATAAAAAAACAATTCTATGGGTTTTTAATTTTTTTTTTCTCCACCCTGTCTCTTTTATTCATTGCTCTCCATCCCAAACATCTACTGTGACTCTTTTTTAGAGTGATTACCCTGGGTCTGCATGAGAGTATTGAAATTTCTGTTTTAAACTGAGAGCATTGATTTTTTCCTCAGCTTGCAATAGTCAGATTAATACCTCTTGGCTAAGCTGAAATGGAGTCCTAGGACCATGGGCAGGAGTTGAGAGAGACCCTGGGGGAGGCTCAGCAGGGACAATAAAGTCTTATAGTGACCTCAGGGCCCTGACATCTACTCTAACACCCATTTCTTTGAACAATTCTGTCCATCATACCTAATAATGCTCATTTTAAAGTAATTTTTCTTTTTCCAAGGGAGATTATAATTTTTCTGTGTCATATTGTACATTCTTTGGACGGATAAAATTTCATAATAATGTCTGATAGGAACATTACCTTTGTTAAAAATAACTTACAAATCTGACTGCCATTTCCAATCTTTTTCCAAACTGTTCTGAAGCTACATCGTAGTAGTGCAAATATTACATTGAAGATCCATCCTTTCACTGTGGGTGTCTCATTCAGGGGCAGTCAGGCAGAATATTCTCACATGCTTTCTCTCAAACCTCCTGAAGGACTGCAAGTAAGACTTGGAAGATGAGGGTGTTGAGAGCCATTGAGGAAATTCTCCTAGCATGTGGTTGTTTTGTTGAGAAGGGCTGAAGTGGTATTTTGCTGACAAATGGTCCTTCTGGGGTCACTTCCTCTGGTTTGCTGACTACTTCTTTACCTACATGATTAAGATTGAGGATGAGGTCTGATGGCCATAATCAGGGTCAGATACAGTCACTGATGACTGGGCATGTCCACAGTGACAAAGCAGGACAGAGGTCCAGCCAGGAAGTCATTCTGCAGCTCTGGGTCCCAGCCAGTGGGGTCTATGGCCAAGGACAGGCATGGCTGTGGGACCAACATAACATATGACATAACTGAGAGGGCCTGAAGCTGCAGGGTGGAGCTGTGCCAGGGTGTAGGACGTGGACTGAGGTGAGGCTGGTCAGGGCCATTAAGGTCTATGAGTGCCCTCAGGGCTCTGACCTTGATACTTGGTGCCCCTTGTCCTCCTCACCATATCAAATCTATCAAATCACACAGATGCTCGTGCTTATGGGTAGGAAAGATTGAGTATGGATGAAAGAGAAATCTATTTCTCTGAAATAGGTCTTGTTTAAAGTGAAAAATTGCTGCTTTCTTCTCTGTGATCACATAGAGGGCCTTGTCACTTTTATTGCTATAGCTATACTCCATTTCTTCAAATTACAAGAAAACAACTGTGCTTGAATAATTTATTTGAATCATTTATCATCTCTCTCTCTCAATCTCTCTCAGAAGGACCTCTGATTTTGCCACAGTTCTAGGGATAGTATTATTACAAGACAACTGAAATTTTAAATGTCTTATGATAAATTTCACAAGGTAGAATTTGTTCCTGTGTAAGAGGAAAACTTTTACAAACCCCTGGCTATTTCTCAGGCAAGCCCCTCAGGGTGAGAGGACACCAGAGAAATTAGAAAAGTGGTCCAGAGCCCTTGCAGGCTCACAGATCTCCAGCCTGGAGCTCCATCCTGCATTTTACCTTGTACTGTGGGACACAGGACAAGGCCCTTTCGACTTTCTTTTTTTCTTTCCTGGTATATGGACCTCTTGGCTAATGAGTGAATTAACTATTAAAAAGCATTAGCATGCTTTCATGCTTTTCGGATGCTTTTAAAAGCAGTCATGGCAGCAGCATAAAAAGTTGTTTTAGAAACAGGACAGCAAGATATTATTTTCCTTTTTTTTTTCATTGAGGATTTATGTCTGTCATGACTCACAGACTACTGCTGCTGTTCTGTTATGAAAGAGACGAGCCCTGCAGGCAAAACACAGACCAGGTGAGCAAAGACAGCATGTTCAAACACAACACTTTTACTGTACATTTACTTAGGAAAAGAGTAAACTTACTCCAGTGCTGCAACAGCAGCAGGAGGGTTTTTGCTTGTTTGTTTTTCTATTACAGGCAGACATAAAATGCTCAAACTGGCAGCTGAACCCTGTGACAGTCTGATTGTGCTAGACTGGGACTTTGTTTTGTATGTCAAGGTAATGTGCTGTAACTGTGGGAAACATGAGCCATCCCCCAAAGCACATGCTTCGGGGTGGATCAGCATCTCCTGCAAGCAGCTTTTTATTACGTAGTTTTGGGCAAAACCGTTTTTGTTTCAAGAATAAAACCTTCTGTACACTTACTTATTCATCTGCACAGCAATAAACCCCTAGAAAAAAACATTGCATTCAAAGCTGTAGCTGAGAGGAGAGATCTCCCTGGGGCATATTTAAGTGAGATTTTTCCATTCCCTCCTGAAATTAGTAACTTCATGGATTTTAAAGAGAAACCAAACATTTCTATGATCACAGGTTTCCCTGATCTCATGGAGGAGGGAAAACATCTTTCAGTGATACACTCAACATACATATGGCAAAAGTGGAGCTAATTAAGAGACACTCCCTTTTCCCTTGGCTTTGTGGAATTCCAAACCCTCATCAGAGACAGCAATTATTTTGGGAGTCTTTCACTGTTCCCCTCATCAACGTGTTTACTTCCGTCTTGTGCCATTGCATAAATGTGTCTGTAATTTTCTCTTCCTGATGTGGCACAATAATTCCACAGCCTGTTTTTGTTTTTAATTCTGGGTGCTGATGAAGTGCTAAAACTGACTCAGCGAATAGTTTCTGACCGCTGAAAATCTGCAGAGCAATGCAGACCTTCCCGCTGGGAGGGGTTAAAAATTGGTGAACGTGAAGATAGCGTAATACAAACCTGCAGGTTGGTTAAATCTAGTTTGTAGAGAGATATGTACCTCTTAGGGTTAGGAGTTAGAGTTAGGGTTAGGGTTAGGGCTAGGGTTAGGGTTTAGGGCTAGGGTTAGTGTTAGTCTTAGGATTAGGGTTAGAGGTTAGTTAGGGCCTCCTGATTCCAGTTCCAGAGTACTCACTCCAGCTCTGCAGTCCCAGTACAAGAAAGACACAGACCTGTTGGAAGGAGTGAAGAAAGGCTGAGAGAATTGGGATTGTTCAGTCTGGAAAAGAGAAGGTTTTGGGGTGACCTAATTGCAGTCTTCCAGGACCTGGTGGAGGGGTTTACAGGAAAGCTGGAGAGGGACTTTTCATAAGAGCAGGTAGTGATAAAACAAGGAGGAATGGATTCAAACTAAAAGTGGGCAGGTTTAAATTAGACATTTGGAAGGAATTCTTCACTGTCAGTACAGTGAGGCTCTGAAACAGGCTGCCCAGGGAAGCTGTGGATGCTGCATCCCTGGAAGTGTTCAAGGCCAGGTTGGATGGGGCTTTGGAAAACCTGGTCCAGTGAACTGCGACCCTGCCCATGGCAGAGGGGCCGCAACTGGATAATCTCCATCCTATGATTCTGTGATTCCCCCACACCACCACATTGCTGAGGACAAAATTTACGCCAGCACTAAGCACACATCCCTTTCCTATTACGACTTTATTTTTTATTTTTTCCGTTTTATAATCCCGATCACAGCGTATTTTCCTTGCTGCGGCACCAACATGTTTTTCTGGGTTATCCTCCACAAACCTAGACTTTAGTTAAACACGCGCACAACCTCCCCACGCTGGAGCGCGGGGGCCGGGCCGGGCCGGGGCGGGGCGGGGCGGGCGGTGGCTCCCGGCGGCGCTGCCCGATGACGTGCCCGATGACGCGCCCGATGACGCGCTCCGGCTGCGCCCGGCCCCGCCCCGTGCGCGACCCACGCGGGGCGGCGGAGCAGCATGGGCCGGCCCGGCGGAGCTGCGGCCGCGGCCGCCTCCATGGACCCCGTGCGCAGCTTCGAGCGGTGGAAGAAGAAATACAGCCGGCGGACGAAGAGGCTGCGGCTGCAGCGCAAGGAGAGGAAGCGGCCCGAGTGGCAAGTGGAGCGGGAGAACATCGGCCGCCTGGTGCAGCGCTACCCCGAGGTACGGCATCCGGGGGCTGTGGAGAAGCGGCTCCTCTCCTCGCGTGGTGTGTGCGTGCGGACAGACCTGGGAGCAGGAGGGATGGTGTCTGTGTGTGGGTCCTGGGCAGGCGTGGGGAGCCCCGCTGCTGTGCAGGGCTGTTGGTGGGTAAGAGATGTGTTGGGTGGCACTGCTCTTTTAGTGCCACGAGGTGCTCTGTTCTTTTATCCCTGGCAGAGAAGGAGGGGCCGGTAGTCGCAGTTCCAGGGGTTTTGGTGGAGGTGGCTGGACGGGCTGTGGAGCCGGGGGCAGTGGGACCCTCGGAGGGGCGAGTTTATGGCTAGGAGGGCAGCGAGGAGGAGGAGGAGGAGGCTGAGGCAGGTGCTGGGCAAGGTGGTAACCAGGGACACTTAACCCTTCTCACCAGGCAACGTGGATATCTCCGTTGTTGGAGGTAGGACACCTTTGTCTCCACAGAAGACGCACGACAGGCAAAGCATCAGTATGAATGAACGTGTTGTTTAGCCTCAAGTTAGGAAATAGGGCTTTGAATGCAAGGCCTTGAATGAAGTGAGTGGTGTTGCTTTTGTCACCCAGATCCCCTTGAATTCCGGCAGGAGATAGTCGGCTTTGGAGTCACGCTGATCAGTGGAAAGCGCTGCAATTGTGAATAACGGGTTAGGTGTGTGCTGCCTGTGGTGCTGCTCATCCTCCTGCCTACTTTTGCTGAGTTTGCAGGGCAGTTGTACTTGGTTATGCAGCACTTGGCACAGCTGGTGGTAGTGGCTTTTTGGTGATTGTCATTTGGTGTAGAAAGTGTAGAAGAAACACATCTGTTACCATAAATAGGTTGTGTTAGCTCCGTTAGTTAAGATTCAGCAAGTTAGTATTCTTGAGTTTCACTGGATCATTTGCTTTGCTGTTTGAAAGCAAATGGCTTTCAAATGGCCTTGGCTATGTGAATGTCTATGGATGTTTCCATGTCACTAATGTGACTGCACATGCATCTGTTTCACTGTGCATCTTGGGGCAGCATAGGTAAGGATTGGATAGTGGAGGGTTGTGTTTGTGTGTGTTTTTAGATGTTGAAGAAAAGAGGGTGTAACGTTCAGGCATGTTTTCATCAGAATTAAGGAAGAGTAAACATGTGTTAGGATAGTTCTGGGGACTCTTGGTCTCACCTCTGCTGGGGTTTTGCTGTCCTTTTGCTCCAGGATTCTCTTCCTGCGTACATTTGAATGCCTACTTAACTTTCTGTCTTCAGTCCTTCGGATATTCTTTTCTGGTCCCTGACAAGGTTTTCCACTGGGTCTCTGGTGTTTCTTCCGTACTACCTTGGATCTGATTAAAGTGGGAGTGGTAATTGTGAAGAAGTGCTATGTGCTTGGATCTTCAGGGGTCTCCAGTGAGTTCTGCATGATGCAGATCCCTTAGGAACAAGGAAAGTAGAAAGCTCTTGGGTAAACTCCTCTCTGTGAAGAGCAGTGGCTGGGGTCTCTGGCACACAGGCTGTTCGTGGGTTAGATTTACCTGTGCATGGAATAGTGGTAGAATGGCTGATGGATGCAAGGTGATCCTGCTTGGCCTCCTGTCCATAATTTCATGTGTGAGAATGACTGGGGTGCATAAACAAGACAAAATTAATGATGAGTACTCAACCACTATACGTTGTTCCTGGATTTTTTTTTCCATTTGTTGACATGTGGCAAGCATGTGGCAGCATAGATGGAAAATCTGAAATTTAGTTTCAATGTTCTATATCATGGGACCATTTTCCTGTCTTATATGTTTGTAGATGAGCTGTTTTCTGTTGATTCAGTGACTTTGTTGCCTGTCAGGCAATTGATTAACCTGGTCTTTTCCAAACAATTGTGCTCATGAGAAGCGTTAACAGCCTAAATGGTGTGCTGGGGAGCTGTTTGTCAAAAATTCTTTCTAGTCTGCTCAATTTCAAATTATTTGAGTTAGATCAGAACAGCATTTAAAGTATTTGATATGAGCTGGCTGCTCTCATATGGAGGTGATTAGAGAGAGCTCATGGTTACAGGTTCCCAGCAGATGAGCAGCGGTACTAACTTTGGACAGGGAAACAAACTGAATACAAGTTGGTGGTGTTTTCCACTGGTGCATGAAGATGTGGAATAGGACTATCAGAAGATCTACCTCACACATCAGTTCTTCTTATGCTTTCCATTTGGACACGACTTAAAAATATATCAATACTTTCTGAGTTTAAGGGTACTACAGTGTAACATTGCTCAGCTCCTGGAAGTATGTAGGGCAGAGAAATAATATAGGAAGCTTTGTGACGTGCCTTTTCCCAACATTTCTTGCTCTTTTAATACTGCTCTCACTTTTTTCCCTTGGATATGTTTGAAAGAGCTAGGGTTATGCATGTAATGATTTTTAAATTGATTTAGAGAAGTTGAAGGTAGAAGAGCAGAACAATTTTTGTCTTCTTTTTTGATTAATACATCTGTTCTTACTCATCTAGAGTTAAAAAGAAGTTCACTACTGAAGAACTTTAGTTATTTAGAACAATTTCAGATTGCTACAATAACCCATTTCATGTATCACAAACCTGTTAAAATCCATCCCCTTAGTTGCACATAATTGATTGCATGAATATTTTTTTGTTGTTAGTAAAATACTTTTCCCTCCTGTAGGCCTTCTGGTTTTCTATGCAGAATCTCTCTTAGCTGAAATTAACCAGAAATTGTATACATCACTGAGTTGTAAATATTTAGCATGCAAAATAGTAAGACTGAGAATTACCAACTGAATTTGGAAGTACTTGTCAAGAATTCCAATTTGTTTAGATTAGCTCAAAATAGTGTAGAATGCTTGACTAGCCAAATTGAATCAGGTCATACTGAGCTGCTATATATTTATGTTAGCACCAGCTTGTAGAATGCTGTTCAATTCCTCTCTTATGGTTGGATTATAAGCAATGATTAAAATTACTTTGTTTCAGATAAATGCAAGTGAAATCCAAAGATTTTCAGATTTTCCATTGTCAAAGAAAACCCTTAAAGGTGAGTATAGAACTTTTCTTTGGAAAATAATATAAGGAAAAGGGAATACATTGCTTATCTGAATCTGAACAATTTTTTTTCTTTAAGTTTTAAGTGAGTATTACCATGTACATAATTTTCTAAACACAGCAATGCAGTCATGGGCCAGACAAAATTAAATAGGTTTTTTTCTTTCTTCCTTTTTTTGTTGCTCTTGCCCTCCCACACTCTCTCTTTTCTTCCCACCCTACACATACCAGGACTGCAGGAATCTCAGTATCGTGTGGTAACAGAGATACAGAGGCAAACCATAGGTTTGGCTTTACAAGGTAAAGATGTGCTTGGAGCTGCAAAGACTGGATCAGGCAAAACGTTGGCTTTTATTGTTCCAGTAAGTAATTTACATCCTTCTATTTCTACTCAAACCAAGTTATCTGTGAAATATTGGTGTCAGCCAGATTACATTAGTGGATGCTGAGAGAAAAGTTAAAATTCAACTGATCTGAGTGTTTCGAAAGCCAAGATACTTAGGAATTAAATAAAGCTGCTTGAACTTCTGAAAGAATTGTATTTTTTGTGGCAGGAATATTCTGTGACTTAAAAGTTTCATTTTGATCCTTACATTAGGAGACCCTGTGTGATTTAGGAAGTGCTTTGTTTTTCTCTCAAGGATGCTTTCCTGGTGCAGCTCTAGTTGTCTAATTCTTCTGGCATTTGAAAACTAGGTGTATGAAACAGAATGGTAGATTTTTAGGTCCTTAGATGTTTTTAGTTTTTTAGTTTTTCACTCCTTTAAAATGTTACAGTTTGGACCTTATGTAACAAAGTTAACATTTGTGATTGTACACTTCCTGTCAACTCCTGAGAAATTACTTCTGGGTGCAAGCAGAAAAGTGGGATGAAAAACCCTATCATGGATGTCTGACAGTTTTACTCAAAGCATCATGATCTGCATTTCATTTCTTCAATTTGAAAGCATAATTGAGACATGTGCTTAAAGTGCACATATAAGTGGATACAAACCCCAAAGGGGATAATTTTTTTTTCTTATGGAATTGCTCTGTGTTAAACATTACTTACATTTTTGTAAACATAAATTTCTTTGGAGCCTATTTCGTTCAGTAACTGTGAGAACAGTAGTAGGTGTTTTGAATACTCTCTCTAGTAAAGAAGATTTAAGTGTTATGCTTTTTTTTTAAAAAAAGAATCTTATTAGTAGAGAGTAAAAAAAATGTATGGTGGCTTCAAAAGTCATGTGAAATTGAGAAACAAGTGAGATTGCTCTATTATTTAATCTAAGAGTAGAAGTCCTTTGTTTTACAAACCTTATTTTAAAACAGTTTTAGAGAAGAGGGCTAAGAGGGGAGCTGAAGAGCAGAAAAAAATTAATTTTGCAAGTATGCTTACCAGCTCTCAGTATTTCAGAAGGCTTCAGATGTTCATACCTGTCAAGTCCTTGTGGTAGGATTACCTGACTAATACAGTGTTTCTGTACAAATCCATAAGAGGAGGAATAATCCTGGTGTGAGGTGTATGGCAACTTTAGTTGGAATGCTCTGTATGAAGTGTATGGATAATACTGCTTCAAGTCTATAAGCCAGAACTAAAGCTTCAATAATTAACATTTTCCCAGGTGCTCATTCTGTTTCCAGTACCCACAAAACCTTATGAGCAGGGAAATTTCTCATATTTTTCAACACTGATTCCTATTATCATATAAATGGCCTAATTTCCAGAATTTAGCAGAGTAGGATTAATTGTGCAGTGAAGTGTTTATGGTTTCCTAGCCATTACTGTCTGTCATAGGTTGGTACTGAAGAATTTTGCTACAGGAAGTATCATTACTGTTAGTTAAAATTTTTATATCATCAACTATGTGAAAAGTGTGCTGCATCTTCACATCATTATTTCAATTAATGTACCTTTGTATTTTTTTTTTTAATGACACACTTTGCAATTTGTTGTTGTACATTTTCCTCCTGAGATTTTTGTGGCAGTAACGTGGTGATCTCTTTCAGGCTTTGGAACTCCTCTATCGCCAGCAGTGGACTTCAGCCGATGGCCTGGGGGTTTTGATAATATCGCCTACCCGGGAGCTGGCGTATCAAACCTTCAAGGTTCTGCGAAAAGTGGGGAAGAATCACGAGTTCTCAGCTGGCCTTATCATTGGAGGAAAGGTCTGTGTCTTCCCTTGGAGTTTGCTGGAAGGAAGCATAGTTGAGTGCTGTATCAAGTGCTAGTTTAGGAAGAAAACCCTGGGCTCGAAAAGTCAAGGAGGAGAGTATTTAGTGGGAACCTGTCAGTGGCCCACTCATTTTCTTGTGTGTATTCTGTGTCCATTGAAGCTTTTTGAAGCATATTTAAAATCTTTTCAATGTCTATGACTGGATGGACCTTCCTGCCAAGTCTTCCAGGACTATCCTGTTAATTTAGATTACTCTGAAATACATTTTCCTCAAGCCACAGGTGTGAGCATGCTGAAGAAATGGTGGCATATCTGTGGGAAGAGGAAAGGCCGTTTTTTCTAAAAGCTGTTAATAGATTAACTGGCCTGACTGTCTCTGGTTCTGGATTTCTAGTCTGAACAACTTAAGCTAAGCTGGATTAACTCCATTTCAGGATCTGAAAGAAGAGTCTGAAAGAATCCACCACATAAATATGCTAATTTGCACTCCAGGACGGCTTTTACAACACATGGATGAAACTTCATATTTCTATGCATCTGATCTGCAAATGTTGAGTAAGTTTTTTAAGTACTTGAAAGTACTTGGGAATATGTTGTAACAGCTCATAATTGTGTGCAGCACTTCCTTGCATAAAAAGTTTATTCTTGTCATGGTATGTAGATGAATGGCATTTAAACTTGCACATGTTAAGTATAAATTAGAAAACAGCAAAAATCACATACATGTACTTTCTTTGAAGCCATGCCTCCCTTAGGATAATAAGAACAAGCAGGGGATTTAGTAAGGAACCCAAACTCCAATGCAGTGCCCCACATAATCTTTTGCTTTTGTCTTTCCTAATGCTAAGCTTACCTTTCTGTCTATGGCTCTTGTGTCTTCCCTGACATGATAATTAACTAGCTCTATAGGATATCCACTGCAGTGTTTGGACCAGTTGTAGCATTTTTCTTTGTGTTTTAAACTAATTTTATTCTTTTGTTTGCATTGTTAAAATTATTTGTTTTCATCCTTCTAGCCTGAACAAAAATTTTCAGTGTAATGAAAAGATTTGCCTGCTAGTTAAGAGCTGCATAATCTTTACCATAGCTGGAGGAACTTAGAAGCAATTAAGAAGCTAATGAAGCTGATAAATATGAAATTATGCTTGCTACACTTAGTACAGTTCATGGCAGTTAGACAAGAATTGCATTAAATGTAGACTCTCAAAGCTTTGTTTCTGTGCTACTCGATTTATACCCTATATTTCAATGGTAAATTCAGCTTAGGTACAGGAGAGTGTTTTGCTCTGTAACAAATACTACAGCACTGTTTTACATTCTGTGCTTTTATTTCAGTAATAGGACAGGGAGTGTGTGCAAATTGCCAAACTGTTTACTTGAGATGCTGATCTTTTTGGTTCTGCATGTGAAACTGAGGGCTGGAGTGCATAGTTTATGCTATGATTTCTGTTGAGGGTATTTTTAAAAATATGTTTTAAGAAGTACAGGGATTTCTAAAGAGATTCCTGTCATGTACAGTAGTTAATTTAATCTCTACATTTTAAGTACGGATAGAATTTTGTGCTGTGTGGATGTAATGTAGAGTTTTTTAATAATTAAATGTAAGACCAGTTTTTTCTCAAATTTATCTTTCAATCCAGTTCTTGATGAAGCTGACAGAATTCTAGACATGGGGTTTGCTGATACAATGAATGCAATAATAGAAAATCTACCTAAGAAACGCCAGACCTTGCTTTTTTCTGCAACACAAACAAAATCCGTGAAGGATCTTGCACGGCTGAGTCTGAAAGATCCAGAATATGTTTGGGTTCATGAGAAAGCCAAATTCAGGTATGTTGGTTTTTTTTTCCCCCCCTAGGGAGGGTTAGATAGTGATCCTATTTCATGTTTCTCTGACAGTTCCCTGAATCAGAGGTTTTGCTGTGCAGCCATCACTGGATCAGTGTCTGATCCTGCTATGTGCCTTCCTGTGAAAGCAAGGAATTTCCAAATAAGAGGGAACTAGTTCTGATTGTATCACTGCAGGGGGCTGGAACCTGTGTTTGTCTAGACTACTCAGGCAGCTTCTCAGACTGGAATTTTTTTCCTCAGTAGGAAGCTGCAGAGTGGATTATAGCCAGTATCCTGAGCCTAGCAGCACTCAGCTCTGACTAACTCCTTTTTGTTGTTCAGCTTCCTTGCCTCCCACATGTGTGTGCAAAACCACCACAAATACAGTTTGTGTGCCATCTGGCTTTCCAAGGATGTGCTTCCCTCTTGGGAAAGTGCAGAATGACAATCTTGCTTGTGTATTCAGTATTAGGTGCCCCAAAGAAACCATGTGGTGTTAGTTCACGTGTGGTAACTCCCAGGGCTTCCTGATGTGCTCTATTCTCTCTGCATGTTTAGGGTTCTGGCTCTGTGTGCACAAAATAAATTTGTCCTGCCCTGCAGTTTGGAGTAGGATGGGAGGCCCTTGCTGGAAGGGAAGTCTGTGCCATGCTCAAAAAATTTAATGTATCACTAAATGAGTGTTGCATTTTGGCACATAATTTTCTTTTGAAACTCAAATGAAGAATGTTATTTTCCATTTCTGTGGGCTTGATCATCTGAGTGTCAAATTACTTACGAGCATGGATGATTCTTTTTCTGCTCTCCTATGAAATATGCATGTATTTCCATATGTAAGATGCAGAAGAAAGGTGAAACACAGAGATAAAAATGGCTTTCCTGGGAGCAAACCAGAAATCATCAGGAAAATGCATGGCAGAACCACATTGAATCTTGAAGAAGTTTTTACTGTTTGATTTGATTATCTCTGTATTGTGCTGCAAATACCTTGTTTTAATCAGTAGTGCTATCAAAAGCATCTTCCATAAACATGATTGCCAGAAAAAATTGTGTGGTTAATACCCTCTTAGCAGAAGAGAATGTAAAAGCCTTGTATGTAGTCTTCATTTTGGTGACTATATATTTCACAGATCTCCCATGATTGGTAAAGTCTATTTTAAAGTGCATTTAATTTTATTAAATATTTGGGAGAATGCAATTAGATAACAAAGCAAATTAAAAAAAAAAAAAAAATATTAATTTGTTTTAGAATTTAGTGCCTTAGGTTATTGCCTTATAAATGCAATTTCCTCTGAAATACTTAGAAAGCATAAAGTGCTGTGGCGTAATTCAAATTAAATAACAGAATTAAAACTGGAGGAGTCTCTTGTAATTTCATTCTCCCAAGTGACCACCTTTAGAAAATAATTTTGAATACCCACAGTCTGTTTAGACTGAAGGAGAGGGACTGTAAGAGATTAGCATTTAGATGTGTTTCGAGGGCAAATATAGCAAAGAATTTTTTTGTTGTTTTATTTCTGCTTTTAAGAACAGAATTGTGAGTTGAGATGACAATTCAGAGCCTTAGAAAGTCACTTTGTAATCAGTAGAAATACATCAATGCTCTCTTTTTGTGCATGATTAGACTCTGCTTTGACATTGCCTTAAGCACAAATGATGCTTTAATAGGACTAATAGACAAAATTGCATTTTGAGCCAAGGGAATTTGAATGTTGCTGCTTAGACATGGAAAGAGTTTGCCTTGCTGGAAGTAAATGAATTTAGAAGTAATGTCAAAAGTCATCTGTCCCACCCCACTGGCTTTTAATAAGGGAATTGATGTAGCTTTCAAATGAAGCTGCTAAGACTTGTTTCTCAAAGTGGGAGAGCTTTCCAGCCTGATTCCTTTTCTTTTCTCCTTTTTCTGAATATATATAAGACACTCCTGGCTTAAAATAAAGGTGAGACATTTCTGTGATTTATCTAAATGTACTTTTTTGGTGTGAGGGTGTTTTCTTTTTTTTTTTTTTTCTTTTTTAGTACCCCAGCAACTTTGGATCAGAACTATGTTGTCTGTGAGCTTCAACAAAAAGTAAACATGTTATACTCTTTCTTGAGAACCCATTTGAAAAAGAAGAGCATTGTGTTTTTTGCAAGCTGTAAAGAGGTATGCTTTTTTTTTTTCCTCCTTCCTTCCACCCCAGAATTTTAAAACTACTAAAATGAAGATATTCATATAGGTGTCAGTGCATCAGAGAGGTGAGATTGTGGGCTAATTTGCAACAGGAAATTGGAGGAACAAACTATCGCCTCCTGCTGCATGTCATTCAGGGCCTGGCTTCACAGTGGCCCAGGCTAAATGCAGGAAGGTTCTGGAGACCTGAGTGTTCTAGCCATTTTTGTGGTCTGCTGTTGAAAATGAGTGCTAAAAGTTAACGTCAGTAAGGCCCAGCTATTTCAGTTCTGTCTTTTGGCATGTTTTATAGTTAGCTTACAAAGCATTTCTGTAATTTTACTTGCTTTCCTTACAAGCTGCCTGTTTGAGAAGGTGTGGTTGTGAAATAGTAAGTAATAGTGCAGGCAAAGGTTTTTCTCACATAGCAGGTCATCCTTCAAGTACCTGCTTGTGTGAGTGTCCTGGGACCATTCTGTTGAAGTTATTTGCAGGTGTTTGTTTGGCACAGATATTTGTACCAGCAGTTAGCTGCATGTGTCAGGTATTTTACAGTACAGGTATTGCTTGCTAGTATAATGCAAAGCTAGTATTTTACAATAATAGACCATTTTACAATGACCTAGTAAACATTCATTGCATTTCTTTCACCTGTGCAAGAGGTTGCAATAGTTTGTTGTTCTGCAGTTGACTGGTGAGTACACTGAAGTAGTCATCTTATTTGTATGGAAGTTCTCAGAGCTGCAGTTGTTCCTGCACTATACACAGTTCATGTAACTACTTTCTTAAAAGGATGAATGCTGCTTGCTGTAAAATAATGCTGCATCATGGGTACTGTAGGTAAGAGTAAACAGGCTGATTTTGTAAGGGAACCTGTTGAATTAGTAAACTGAGACTGTAGACTGATTTGAGTTACAAGTATGAAACACTACTTCCCTCCAGTACTGTCTAAAAGAAGTGCTTCTGATGGACTTTTCATACTTTGGTCCTTTGCATACAGCCCAAGTACTCACATCTCAAATTGTTCTTGGTGTTACCTACTCTGGTTTCCTTTAGGAAATGCCATCAAAAGGCATGGCAATCTTTTGCCGCAGTTGCTTTTGTCTTTCAGTGCCTGGTGTGTAACAAGGTCTCAATATCTTTTTTGTCTGATGTGGAGAAAAGTTTATTTAATTTGATGTACCGTGTCAGTTGCTATATACACTGTATATGATCTTAACAGATTCAAAAACAGTGCATGGTAATTCTTTTCCCCCCTGATTTGTTGGGTAGGTTCAGTATCTGTTCAGAGTGTTCTGTAAGCTTCAGCCTGGTCTTCCTGTCCTGGCACTCCATGGGAAGCAGCAGCAGATGAAGAGAATGGAAGTCTACACTTGTTTTGTTCGGAAAAAGGCAGCAGTGCTTTTTGCTACAGATATTGCAGCTCGTGGCCTGGGTAGGTACCCACAGAAACAACAGCTAAACCTGTTGAGGCTCTATCAGACTCTGAACACTGACCCAGTTTTTGAAAAATGAAGCTGTAGTTTGCTTAGGACCTCAAAATAGAGATGCTTCTTTGAGTTCTGCTGTTTCTTTACTGAAGAGGCCCACTTTGCTCTTTTCATTTTATCCCCGAGAAACATGTGTGGATGTATTTGTTTACAACGTGCTGGATTTACAAATCCAGCAGTTTTAAGTATTTCTGATATGTCTGTATCCTGTGGGTTATTCTAAAGGATGTGAAAAACTGCTAACCTACTGGTATGTGGAAATAGAAACCTTGGAAATTTTGGAAATTTTAATGTCTGATATATGAGTGGCATTGTAGGACTGTATTGATAAGGAGACAAAAATAAATGAGGGTAAAAAGATTTTTTTTTCTTTTAATTCTTGGAGGCATTTAAGTACAACACAAGACTTTTCAGGAGTCCAGTTATTCTTCAAGATAGCAAACTTTTGTTGAAAATGTGAGGTTTTATCACTATGTTACAAAAAGAAAGAAGGCCCTCTAAAAACTGAAGTCAGGAATGAAAACTGGTTCTCATACCTTCCATACTGCTGAAATCTCACCAGTGACTATCTAACTTGGGTATGGTTAATTTGGCTTAGAGTATGGGTGTAATTCTGGAATACATTATAGCTGCAGATTTGGTTTGAAAGTAATATCAGTGCAAAGCATGCTGCTGCTGAGTGAAGTGCAGCAGTTAGAAAATGCTTATTATTAATACCATTCACAATCAAGGTTCACTTTTGTCAGGCTTGGTCACCCCTTCCCATCTTTGAGGGGGTTATGGTGTTTGTGTATGTGACAGCTGAAGTGAGGCAGCCTTAGCCCAGCTGACTTCAGACCTCAGTGGTGTAGGATATTAAGAGTAAGGGTGAAAAGTGGGTCAGATATGGTTATATAATTGTTAACCATAGGGTGTTTTATCATCTGTGTGATACAAAGCATGTCTGTTCTTGTCAAGTGTGAAATTATGTTCCATTCATCGCACTGTCATAATTTAGGAAACAAACACACAAATTAATTAAACTTTTTTTGATGAAGAGAATGGTTGTTTATGTATGCTTATACATGCAACTATTTTTTTTTTTTCAGAGATTGCACCTAGTGTCTGTAAATGGGTCCAAGTGATGGTTCTTACAGGAATTAATGCTCTTAAATAGGAGGGTTTTGAGTCCAGTGAACTTACTTGATGTATTTTTTCTTTACACAGATTTTCCAGCAGTGAATTGGGTCATTCAGTTTGATTGTCCAGAAGATGCAAACACATACATCCACAGAGTGGGAAGAACAGCCAGGTTTGTTTTCACTTTTCTTTCGTATTTTAATGTTTGAAATGAGTTCACTGTAGAGACAGATCATTGACTAAAGATTCACTTGAAAAAAAATGAAGATATAAATTAGAAAGAAAAAGGCTGTTATCACTAAAAGCCCCTTTTGATTAGTTAAATATAATGATTTAATTTCATAATTTCTTAGCTTCAGAGACTTGTACAGCAGAAAAAAATATCCCTGATTGTTCCATCTGATTAGGGAAGATTAGTGAGGAAATAGAAAACCATTTTCTCTTGGGTGGATTACCTCAAAGGATGAGTTGAGTGTGTTTGTGGGTGGAAAAACTTGTTTTGCCACTGACATTTATAGATAAATAAGGTTTTACACTGTGGATCCAATTTCTTTGTGTCATTGGAGACTCTTCAAAAGGATGGAAATATTTCTTCCTTATTTTAATTTGGGAGGAAGGAATCAAATGTTAATTACAGGTTATATTTTTAATTTTCTAAGTCTTTTATGGAATTATATTCTTAAGCACAGCTTTAGTTAAAATATTTGTGGCTAAGCCTTTATGATGGAAGGGAGTTACCCAGATACTCTGTTGAAAACCAAGTCCTTCATCTCTGAAGTAGATTTTTAAGTGAAACAGCAGCTGTTACTGCATATAATTCAGGAGATCAAAAACTTCATGCAATTATCTGAAGGATAAAATGTAAGAGCTAGCATTATATCTTGTCTCTAATTTAATTTGTTTGTAGTAGAGCTTGCAATATAGGCAGTTGTCTAACCTAATGACAGGGCATTTGCTTACAAAAGGATTTCAACACTTTAAGAATTTGAGATCTGTTTTCCTGGATCAGCACTCCTTTCCAGCACTCCTTCAAAATGTAGACGTTTTTGCCATGTTTTTATTGTAATTGGTAACATTTCTGCCCCATTCTGTCTCTGCTCTCTGTTTTCTGATCTTCTACAGTAGAAGGGAATGCTGAATTTTGAAATGACTGAAAAAAACCTGTCACTGAACAAAGTCAGTGAATATTGTATATAATTAGATAAAACACGTAGCTATTTAGCTGATTTAAAATTTAGATGTAATCTTATGCATACCAATTGAGAGAAAAGCATATAGGCTTGGTTAGAAATCTGTAATATTTGCTTTTTCGTCTTCCTTCTTTTTTTTTTTTTTTTAGTCTTATGTGGCTTCCACAGAAGGCTTGTAATTTTGTCTTTTTGGCATACTGTCATCATTGAAGGAAAACAATGTGTTTGGCACTGTTTAATTGGCAGTGTTTAGAGTACTGGTTGAGCTCTTTCTGAGCAGTGTCACTCAGTTACAGCACCTCCCTGGAGCTGTAATCCTCAGGCCTTTTCCCAGTTCTCATTAGGAGCTAAGAAAAGCCATTGTAAGTTTAGCTTGTGAAACAGCTCTAAAGAGGTGCAAAGACAAACAACTCCCCTTTGTCATAATGCTTTTTGCTCTGAGAGGACTTTCCTGGCAACCTTTAGGGTCTGTCTCCTGTGGCCTCTGAAGTACAGCCTTGTGTGATTGCTCCAGGGACAGATTTAGCAGAAAATTGGGGCAGAGTGTCTGTCTCAGGGGCTCTGGGCTGTGCTGGATGCCTTACTGGGGTGTAGATTATCTTTCCTTCTATGTGAATTTTTCAGTAGGGAGGCCTTATGGAAATTGGGAGCACATCTGAGCAAATTGCATGAGCTGGAGGGTGTTGACTGATGGTGAAAGCAAATTCCTTCTGTAGGAAAAGCTTCATGGATAAATTCTGTTTCCTAATCTGATACAAAGATCAGCCTGTATTGAGCATTCATTTTGAAGAAACATACAGGCTGTCTCCATCCATAATATAAAACGGTCCTGGAAGGAAATTTGTTTAGGAAACTAAATAGCGTAAAATAAATCTTTGAAAATAAAACAAGGGAGATGTCTAATAATTTTAAGTAAATACTGTACAATAAGTAAATAGGCTAATGCAGTTTTTGATATGGATAATTGAGAATGTACTTCTTATTAAAATCTGAGTGTTGAGTAGAAAGCTTCACTTGTTTTCAATAGCTACAGTTTGTATGAGAAGCTAGTGTTTCTTCTAGAAACTTGATAAAAATGAAAGGAACTACAATTTAGTAGTCCTCATTAATGAGGTTAGAGATAATTACAAATTTTCATGGGTTATGAGAATATAATTGCATAGAATGAAAGCTAAATTAAATATCTAATTAAGGGGCTGTGTTAAATTGTAATTAAAACTGGGATGCCAAATACTGTTTACTTTTAAAGTCAAATTATTTTGTGATACGAAAGTAAGTATGGAAGGGGAGAAATTATGCTGGGGAAGGGGCTGGAAAACCTTTGACTAACAGTCATGGATGTGTTCCCACATATGTCTTAAAATTTTGCAAAGTTTGATCTAAGACGAGAGATAAATAATAGTTTATTTTTAAGTGGATAAAGGCACTGTGTTCCCTAAGAAGCATTTCTTTTGCATTTTACCCTGCTGAAGACCATAAATTGCAACTCCTGCATTTTTGATTTACAGTAAAGTAAGATCAAGAAAATCTGGGTGCGGTCCAGTAATGCTTTTACTTTATAGTAGAATTGAAATGTATTGGTGGGGCTTTTTTAAATCACCCTGAAAGGTATGCATGCTACAGTGACTGGAGCTGTTTCTTCCAGTTGCTTTCAAAGTCTTAAATAGTTCACTGACAGAATTTCTAAAATACTGACTCTATCATGAGCAGTCCAGTAAATAGTTTCAATGTTATTTTTACCACACAGTTTCTTAGAAAAATCAGTGGTTTAAAATACTAGATTGCAGTGTTTCCTGTGGGATTTCATTTCAGAAACTAAATAAAAGCTGCTTGTAGCAATTGCCTGCAGAATTAATTTCTTCTGGCTTTTAATTTCTGTTGATGCCTTCTATTGTGTAACCTATGAAGCCTGAAAGTATTCTGTGATGAAATAAACTACAGTGCCACTAGGGGACAGTAGAAGATAATAATAATTTTTGAAGCACCCTGATGCTCACTTTTTTCCCCAACTGTTTTTCCAAACATAATATTTAAGTTGTATGGCATTAAAAAAAAGTGTATAGGGATGTTTTTCTTCCAGTCATAATTGCATTGGTGAGACAAGACACCAAAAAATTTATTTTATCTTTTTATTCATGCATAAATCCCTTGAATTTTGGATGTACCTATATCCTGGCAACACTCAGTAATTTCTTTCTTTTTTGGCATTACATTAATCTCTCCACTTAATGTTTAATTTCTTTTTTTTTTTTTTTTTTTTTGTTTGTTTTTTCAGATGTGGCTTAAAAACTGCTGCTTGAGTTTAGTGATTTTTCTGTTAGGAGTCTTTTTTTAAAGACACTGACACTGAAATATTAAACAGAATAAATATTTTTGTTCTGCAGTTTTTATATGTGATATGTACAGAGCCTTATTAGATTTAGGTCTGACTGGCTCAGACTTCTGATGGTATTTAATCCAGCCTAGCTGGTTAGGTTTCTTAGGTGCTTACACTGATTTGGAGAGTAATAGTAATTTGGTTGTTGTCATTAAACATAGTGAAAATGCAGGCATGCTTCTTTTCTTTTAGTAAATTATATTTCTGAAAACAAATGGAATAATAAAACCCCATTTTCTCAAAGCAGAATACTCTGTTACCTGTCATCTTTGTAGTGCCTTGTATGATGCTTAGATCCAAGGAGGTATGCCTAAAGACTTTTAAGAAGAATGTGTTTTTTGATGCTTTGTGAGTACTAGAGAACACACACATCTGTCAAATTATGGACAGGTGAAAGGAGCAGGTTGTAGAATGGTCTTATTCTGCCATGTAGTGTAAGCTTTGAAGCTCATTGATGCTCATTGGGGCTCTCCTTAAGTAATTACACATTATATGTGTGAAAGTGAGACTAATAAGCCTTAAGAGTGATGTGACAATAAAGCATATAAAAATGCAAGTGACTTAATAGTACTTTGTCAATGGTGGAAGCTTGATTTTTATTTATTTTTTTACATGGGAAAAATATTTCAGGGGTATATGTCTTGGGTTCTGAATAATCAGGACAGCCAAGAATGACAACTGCTTGTTTTGATTATTTTCCTGTTTTTATTTTGACTCACTGATGTACTTTTATTGTTGTTTAAAAATAAATGGTGTATTAAGACCATCTCATATTCTTTTGCAGTCAAGTCATCATCCTAACTCAGATTAAGCAAAAATGGCTGCCAGTGGAGGTCACAAGACATTGTTGACACCACATTTAACCTGGAATTCGTTTTATTAAGTTCTCCAAAATTAAACACTGTATCCTAGCTACATTCTTGACAGTGGCCTCTGATGCTGCAGTTGTACTGGCTGGCACTGTGTTATCCGCCAGAATTCTCTTCCTAATGAAATGGTAGGAATGTTCCTGTGCACTGAAAGATTAAGTGGCCAAGGTTATTACCTGCTGAGGTGAAGCTATGCTGTAAGCTGGAATAACAAAATAAATAAGCATGTGTATTTTAATTTAGCAGAGTGGACACAGCTGCTGTGGGGAATGGATTGCTGCCTGTATAGGCTGGAGGAGTCAATAACCTCTCAAGGCATTTTGAAATCAGTTTATTCTAAGACTAACTTGATAAGATTGGTGAGCCACAAGAGCCAATAATGGCTCTTGTCCATTATTTCTTGTGGCTGGCAAGCAGGGACCCAGTGTGACAGAGTGAAGGGGATTGTGGTTCTGTGGGTAAGGGTAGAGTCCAGATGGTTCTCTGAACTCACCAGGAGGTATAAGTGGGCTGCTTTTCAGACAGAAAAAGGATATTAAATGGTCAGTGGAAAAGAAAAAATAAATTGAATCAATCTCTGACTTCATAGCAAAATTTACTTATGATTTTTTGGGGATGCTGAACTACAGCCTATGCAATGGAGAAATTGAAGTGAACAAAGCCAATTAGAAGTGATCTAAAGCCAAACCAAACAAATCAAGCCAGTTAACGTTTTGTTGTCTAAATGCTCTGTGGGATGTCAGACTGTTCACAACCCATGGGAAGAAGCTCTTTTTCCTGGGTGAATTGAGGACTCAGAAGTGTACACTGGCTGTCTGCTGGGGTAGGTCAGCTGTGAATACTCGACTCTGGTCTCTTGTAATTTTTATTGGCTGCTTTGGTAGGACTTGCTGTAGATGATACAGCACAGTTTCAGATTGCAGTGCACACAGATCTCTTGTTAAAGATTTGTTGTTTTAAAGAGAAATCCGTATTACAAAAACAGACCATTGATCATGTAGATGGGATAGAAATTCCAATATGCATTTATTTTCTGTGCTCATTTGTCATTAAAAAAAACAGAACAGCAAATTACCATATTATGAATAAAACCCAGCAGTATAGAAGTCATGATAAATTGTAGATAAAACTTTTCCTGGGCCTGGAGAAATAATGTTTTTTTGGTTTGAAGCTTAGATATCACCAGTCCTCATTATGTCACAAGGCCCAGAAGGTATTATGATTGGAAATAAAGCTTTGCCTGAATTGAACCTGGTATTGGAGATGTAAAACTGATACTTTGTTTAAGAAATATGTTTAGAAATAGTACCTTAAATCGTCAAATTTGATGGTTGAGCTTTAAAAAAAAATATAAATTATTATATTGCTGTAGAAGCCCTTAGGGGTAGACATGGATATTATTTTCTCTTTGGTAAAGGACAGTGTGTGAGTGAACAAGTTTATTTGTTATGTGTATCAGATTGAAACAGATCTGCTCAGAATAAAACTATCCATTCTGATATGTTTTGGATATATTTTTATAGATGTCTTATATTGTTCCATTGCACAAAAAAGTGCAGCACAGACAAATGCCTGCATCAATTGAATGTTTTTTCCTTCACTACTGTAGTTTTATAAAAAAAAATTTACAGTTTAAAAAGTTTAAAAATTAAATATAAATTGCATGCTGGAAATACTAGAACTTGACATACTCTAACTTTTTTCCTAATCCATCTTATATCAAACATGATTGTTAGGTTATTAGCTAATAATTCACTGCCATTTCTTTCAGTCTTTGCAGGGGCAAATCTTTCTCTAGAAATAGGAGTCTGTGTTGCTTTTTGTATTTTGCTTCCCAGTCTTTCCATGTGAGGAAATCATCTTGTTCTTGATTCTTTATGGAAACTGAAATTATGTGCAAAGGTTTAAATAATGTTATTTTTGCAAAATCAAGTGGTCCAGATTATTTCTCTTCTGTGAAGGGTGTGAATGGTGTGTAGTCAATAAATGATTGCCTTACATAGTGAATAACTTGGCTTCACAGTGGAAGTCATTATTCAATATTTTTGTATTTATGGTTTTGCAAGTATGTATGATAAACAAAGGTCCATTAGAAGAATGAAAATACATAACTAGAGTGTATCATCATGCACATGCAGAATCAGGCACATTTATTGGGATTGGTTTTAATGCTATTCCAGATGCTTGACTTATTAACCTTAATGTTTTGAGGAGAGCAGTCTCTTGCTTGCTTCTAGTAAATCTCTAGCAGATTTGATCGGGGTGAAAAAGAGGCAGTTGAGCAGTTGATCTGGCTTCCCTGGTGCCTGATTTCCTTTCTCTGAAAGGATTTACTTTGGAGAGTTTCTGCAGTACTAAAGTATCTAAAGATGGCTTGTTGGCTTGGATGCAGTACTTTTGGGAATGGGTTTTGATTTAAGTTTTGCAGTGATACATCACTTCCTTCAATGCCTTTTGACTGATGAGATGACAGCATATGCTGGTGCTAACCATGCTGGCTCAGGCTAAAATTAGTTCTTTAATCAAGTCAACCCAGTAAAGTCCCATTCAAGTTATAGACTAAAAATCCCCACAAAATAATTTTATGTGTATGGTGGTAAATGTGTGACGTCCAGAGTATAAAAAAAACTTACACTTATGGCTCCTGCATGTTCATGTGTGGTAAATAACTTCAAAAACATTATCACTTCCTGTATATTGCATTATCTGTAATGGGAAATATTCTAATTCAGGAAACTTATGCAAGTATCTTTATATCTGCAACCCTCCTCCCCCAAATTTTATGATTATCTCATCATCGCAGTTTTCTCCTTTGCCAGTTTTTAAAATAGACTATTTTTTCTTGCCAAACAAAGCAAAGATACTGCCTTTAACTCTGGAAATTTGGCATCAACTTATGTCTTCTGAAATACAAATGTTAGGGAAACATGTTATAAAGCATCTGTCTGAGACAACCTGTATAACATTTCCTATAGGGTCTGCATATCCATGCACCTTATCCTTACCGTTCCCTTTCCATAACTTTTTTTCCTACTGGATATTTGCTTTTACAGCAGAACACTGGTGCCTGATGAGATGGTTCCCATTCCTATTTTATTCTGTTGTGACCACAACTCATGTCACTGACAATTAAAGTGTGGTCCATTTGACTGAACCATATGTTACAATGGTCATGGCAAAGATGTAGAAGTACTCTGAATGTTATTAGAATGAGCTCAACTCTAGCTGCATGGCCAGGTAGAATTGATTAATAACCACAGTATGCTTTAATATATTGCCTTTGTTGTTTGGTAATGTTGTTTGCTTTAGTAGTATTGTGTAGAAGTATATGCAGCTGTTGACTGGATGTGATCAAGAATGGGTTAAGGTAGACACTCAGTTATTGCCTAATTTTAACTATTCGGCCTGCATGAAAACCATTTTTTTCCTCATCCTGTCTTCACTGGACTTTTACCATTCTATTGCTTCGTGTTTGATTACCAGCTGTTGGCTCAGGGTAATTTTAGCAGAAGTTTAAGATAGATTTTGTCATGGTGCATAAACTATCCTCTTAATTTTAGTGTGTGTTTTTTTTTTAATTATTCAAGTGAAGCTATTTGGCAACACTTTGTGTTTCTTTTCTAAGGAAATGGTGTTCTAAACATTTTAAAACCATTTTTCTCTACTTGTAATTAGCCACTACCACATTGTCCTGAGTAATTTATCCCACTTCATTTTTGTCTGCCTTTGGCACTTGCTCTTGATTGTAGGCATCTTTCTTTTTCTCATCTGCAGTCCCTGTAAATATAACCCTTTGCTTTATAGCACTAATGATGATTTTCACAGCTTCCTGCTTGTAAGTCGTGATTGAGTTGCAGAGAGGTTGTTTGCCTTTTTCAAAATTATTGAAGTCAGTAGACTCAAGAAAATAAGGCAGATATGAACTAGAAGTGATTTTTTTTTTCCCCCCAAGGGCTTTCTACAAGTAAGATGCAATTTTCCATGGGCTTGGAATAAATCGTATCTTGTAGTCTTAGAGACTGTTAAGATCACAGTGCAAAGATGAGTCCCTTCTCTGGTTTCTTGATCACCTTGAGGAGATGACAGGATATAATCAATTCCTACCCAGTCCAAGAAAATTTGATTACTTTCAGGTTTTTAATTTACTTTTCTTCAGCAGAGTCAAAGTGCATACTTGTTGAATAATAAATCACCAGAGTAAATTAGCATTTTAGGACAGATGTTTGGTTTTGGTGATGATGGACTTGAGGGCTGCAGTCAGCAAGAATAGGGAGAACTTCTAATATTGTATCATCTGCTGAAGTAGGCCTCCTGCTGAAGAACTGTAGTAACCAAAGGTTCCTGTAAGGAAAATAGGGGGTGTTCTTTTTCCCTGTTTTAGGCTCTATAATGGAAACTAACTGTTTATGCCAGTTTTTAGTAGTTTATCCTCTCCTAAGTTTGCCAGTATGGAAGCTTTTAGCATGAAATACACAGAGAGAACACTTTGGAAAACTTAAATCTTCCACTGAAGCCTCTCTTCTTGAGATTATCTTTTAATGCCATATTTTTCTGATTAGCATATTATGAGGTTGGTTTTTTTGGTTGTTGGTTTTTCTTTGAGAAATAAGATAATACTCTGCCAACTAAACCTCCTTTTTTATAAGCTGCATTTTGGTTTCTTTAACTAAACATCCGCTGAACATATACAAACCTTAACCTTCCCAGATGGTATTTGAAATAATTTTTAGCTTTATCAATTCTGTAATGTTTTCATTTTCATGTTTAGATCTGAAGAACAGTGTTGTTACTAAACTGTTTGTTTTAGTTAATTAAGTCATGATTATGGTATAAAATGGGCAAAGTTGCTCCTTAACATCAAATATTTTTAAACTATTGGCATTTAAAAGAGAATGTTTCCAAAACATGTACAGAATAGGACTGCACTGCATCAACACTATATCTTTCAGTCCTTTAGAGTTTCTGAAGTCATAGCTCTGAGAAATATTTCTATTTTGCTTTTTAAATTCTTAGTAGGTGGCAAAAGATGAGAAAGTATAGGAGCTTGAAGACCTCTTTTCTTTATCTATATTTTCATGTGATTGTTTCTTTACTTAGCCTGTAGTACTACTTTGTCTACATAAAGGCTTTGCAAGACTTAGTGTAGACATTGAAATAGTTATTGTCCATAGATACCAGATATAATGCTTGGCATTTTTTAGTGAATTACCTGTCAAATGTGCCTTTAGTATTTTTTACTTTCTGAAGCAATTGCTGTCTCAGCATGCATTGAGTATAGCACTAATAACAAAACCAACTTTTAAGGATCACAGTGAAGGTTTTTCTGATCTTGTATCCTGTTTTAGAGTGACCTCTTGGATACTGCTGGAAAGCTATAAAAACAAAACAAAACAAGCATAGAATGATTTTTCCTGTACTGTATCCTTGCAGATTTTGGTTTTGTGGCTTATAGAGAGGATATCTGCACTCTCTGGCCTTTGATGAGTATTTCTTCTGTGATTTCTATGACACTTGTCTCTCACAGTGTTTTGCACACTAAATAAAAGAGATATAATAAAGAAACAGTTTAATAATGCCCAGTCAGGCACTCTGGGATACGAAATACCACAAGCAACAAAACTACGCAAAATCCATGCCTTTGGGTAACTTTAAGGGATCAGAAAACATCGTTTGTATGGGTTTATATAGTACAATCAAGACTCTTCTTGACAAATTACAATTGTTAAGAGATTTAACAGACATTTTTTGCAGATACCAGATCATTCACATAGCTCTTGTTGGAGTCCTTTCCTTTCACATCATCTGCTTTGGAGAGAAAAGCAGAACTGTGTTATTCTGTGCTCTAAATTGGTGCAACTGGTATTGGCAGCAATATTATCTCTGTCTTCCTGTCTGGTAGAGAAAAGAGAATATTTTCATTCTTCTTTCCAACAGCATTCTGAGAACTCAGGTTCTTTTGATGAATAATTGGCTGTCTTGATGATCATACTACCAATTTTTACAATAAGATGCAAAGTCCTCAAAGGTTCAGTGGCTTTCTAGGATTTCATTGCTTGTTCAGGTAGTGGTGGTGTCCAACAGGCAGATACATCATTTGTAATTTGGTTGGGTTGAAGCATATAGAACTTTTGCAAAAGGTGCACTTGGTCTGTGTAAGCAAGTTATTCGCAACTTTATTTATCGTATAAAGGGTGCAAACATTCATGGGATGTTTGGTCAGCAGTGACAACATCCTTGGTAAAGATCTGTATTGCTTTAGAACTCTTTTTTAGAAAGATTGTACAAGCTGATATTTTTGTATTAAGAACATTTTAGGTCTGCTAATGAAATGAATTTAAATCAGTATAGGTTTTGTATGGTATCAAAGTACTCTTATCAATCCATGTATAATCAGTAAATTTACATTATGTTGGCATGTAATAGAGATTGTTATCTTGTATCAATTTTATTTCCATGTAAAATTTCAAAATCTAGAAGGTTGAGCTTTAAATTCAATGATGAAAACATTTACTAGACATTTTTAGATTATCTTTAGAAGTTGGTATCCAAACCCATCATGTATAGCATTGGGGAAAAAAAAAAATCCCAGGCATCCAAGAGCATTTTGTTGTGATTTTTCAAATTCATCAAATGAAAGCAGAAAGCTGTAATAAAAGCTGTCAGACTGTTTTAACTGCAGATTTTGTTGCTACTTACATTGCTTACTGTGCTGTGACAGATAGTGTTTATAGTTTTCAAACAATTCTGCAGTACTGTTTTTGCCAAGTGATAACTGTTTATCCTTGGAGAAATGTGGGCTCCCTGTATTCCACTAGAAATGATCTTTATCAATTAATGGTATTATTCTTGTTTGGTGTGCCTGACAACATCCTTCTGCACTCCCTGGCCTTCCTAAAGAAGAGAGTTTAAAGCTGCTCTACAGAACAACTCACCAGTCTTGTTTTGCTTTGTCCTACACATTGCTCTCATCAGTTGGTTATGAGTTGAATTCTGTCCAATTCTGGCATGTTTCTGAAATTCAGTTGGGATCTTTTTTGTTTGTAATGAAGGACTGTGCAGTGTTTTCCTATCAATCTGTACTCTTAAGAACTATTTGTAAATATAAAGGAAACAGTGTATGTGCTACAATGGATACAGACTTAGTGCATGCAAGCACATCATTACACACTTCAGTAGAACTTAAAGCAATTATGTTGTTTGTTTGCTAATGCTGTTGGGTGATTCTTTTTATGTGAAAGTCCTGAAGTCAGTAGATGTGCCAAAAGCAGGAACTGATACTTTCTTGCACAAGGAGAAAATGATCATGAAGATGCTTTAAGCATAAATTACCTGATTTTATAATGTCTTAGCTAACCATGTATCTTGAGTAATTACCAGCTCATTGTATCTGTTTTCTTTTACACCTGGAAACTGCTTCTGTAAATGAAAGAGCTCCTGTTTTTTATGCTTTTCTTTTGGTGATGCCACTGTGACCTATTAGCCTTTACTGAACATGTGAGAAGAAGTTATTTGTGACCTAAGCAATTACCCTTTCAACCTTTCCCTGTCTTTGGCTTGCAGGATATGCAAAGGGAATCAGTTTTTACCAAGTGTTAAACCTTGCCTATTGGCAAATGGTGAATACAAGTAGCTGGATTTTCTAGTACTGTAATCAAAGTACACTTTGATCAAATGCCATTTGTTTGCCACTAATACTTCAAACTGAGGGAAGAAAAGATTCACTGATCTGAATCCATGTCTTAGCCCTAGATGTTTAGAACACTAGGTGTAGTTTTAAAATCAGCTCAAGTAGGGATATTGGCAAGTCAACCGGTTTGCCTCTTCTTTTCCCTTTGTTAAGTGGTTTTGTCTATTCTTTGGATTACTTATAAGGAATCAAATGTAAATTCTCATTAGCTGTTGAAAACATCAGCAAAAACTGTAATTTTTTTCATGTTTGCTTGAGGGTTTTTTTTTTCTCCTTTTGATCAGGTACAAAGAAGGTGGTGAAGCTTTGTTAGTATTGCTTCCTTCAGAAGAAAAAGGCATGGTGGAACAGCTGGCACAGAGGAAAGTACCTATCAGTGAAATCAAGTAAGTGGCTAATGTCTGTTACTCAGCCTTCTTTCTGCAAGAGTAATGTGTGATGAGTCTGTGACAATCTTGATAAAGTGCTTTAATTGCCTGGAGCTGGACAAATCAAAGAAATGAATTAGTTTTGGTAGTGTTGTAGAAGGAGAAGACCTTGAGAGGTTACCTATTTTATTGCTGTTCCCAAAAGCAGGATGAGCTGCACAAATCATACTTATCAGATGCCAATTAATATATTCACAGTTTCCCAAAGAGACATCATCTGTACTCAGTTGTTACTACCATTAACATTTTTTTCTTCAAGTGTCTGATAAGACTTGTAAGTAATTTAAATGAAATATTTCTTTTGTCTTGTGCCAAGAATATATGGAATGCAATGTATTCTCTTACTCTCTGCAGCTACTTTTTATGTAATTGAACATGATAATGGCACTTTCTCTTTTGCAGATTAAACAATTACAATTTCTTTAATCTATCCCTGTATGTTTTCATTGGTGTTATCATTTTTGTTTCTCTTATCTGTTTTTTTCTTTAGCTCTAGACTATTTATCCAATTTGTCATGACCTTTCTGAATCAGTTAGTTGAAGGACAGGAAGTAAAAGATGGTCATTTTACATACTAAAAAGAGGTTTCCAAGGGAAACCTGTAAGGAGCTATCATATCCGTACAAATAGAACTGACTTTGAAGGAGCTGCAGAAGCATATAACAATGCCAGGTAAAAATAAAAAAGCATGCTTCCATTTAAAATGGAAGAGTAATGGATACGTATGTATTTTTAAATGCAGAGTAATGGATATGTAGGAAACACAAAAAACCTAACTGTAAAAATACTAGAAAACAAAAGATTACCATTGAAAAAATTGATGGTCATTTCTTATTTAGCAGCTATAAGTAGAAAGGAGTTTACTGTTTTTTCAGCCTGTCAATCTGATATTGAATTAAAAGAGAAAAGAGAATGTGAAGGAAATGCAAAAGAAGAATTGAAAACAAGCCAGATGATGTGATACGACCCCGACTCCATTTTTAACACTTAAAAAGGTCAGATCATACCATGCCAAAAATTATACAGCAGAGATAAAAGAAATCAGAGAATCATGGTAAGGTAGAAAATAAAAGTTTCTGTATGAGTGGGTATGAGCAGAAGTTTTACTTTGAAAAGTTGTGGCTTGCATGTGAAGATACAGATATCTAAGCAAAGAAGAGAATTAACTGTACTGAATTTCTCTGTAGAACAATTGTTTGTGAGAAGAAATTAGGATGAAGCTTTAGGTGGCTATTTACATCTCATTGCTTAATCTTCAGATTTGCTCAAAATGGACAGGTTGACATTTCTTCAGAGAATAGAAACATGCATGGATTTAAAGTGGAAACTTGGTGGATTTAAAGTTTAGTTTTACTTTTTAAAGTATTTTTGTTGTATAGGATATCCATTTCAAAGGCTCTTCTGAGCTGTATTTGTGACTGCTATTTCTGTGTAACAAACTGAGTACACAGCAGCTGGTGAAATAAATGCACCTTTTCTGGTCAAATACATGTATCAAATCCATGTAGGATGTGCATGAACTTCAAACACAAACAATTTTTGAAAACAGTGAAATAAGGACTAGAATGCAGTCCAGCAACTATTTAATGACAAGCCCAAACAAAACCTCATCAACCAAATGTGGATAATATCAGTAAAGAAACTGAAGTCTGATATTTTCTTTTTCCTTAAGCATCACAGTGCTTTAAAAGGATCTCTTGTATAACCACTGCAGTAAATTCTTTCTCTCTTTCCAAACTTCATCTTTTTCCTTCTTAAAATGGTAATTATTCAAGTAATTTATCTTATTTTATATCCAGCAAATAATGTCTGATCTCATGCACATTGTAAATATTTCCCCTTTCGTTGTTGGCTGACCTTTTAACTTTGTAAGTAATGGTGTCAATTGTTTGAACAACTTGTCAAAGGAAGTGGTAAAAAAATTCTTTAGGCTGTATTTATCCATGTAAATAGAAATCCATGTTTTTATACCGGGTCAATAATCCAATTTTAATAGGGCAAATATTTCACCCCTGGGCCTCTGGAGAGACATAAATAGCTGCATCTCTTAACATATATGTTGTTAATCTGATGTTATTTTAATGGAAAACTCTGCTTTTTTTTTTTTTTTTTTTTTTTTTTTTTTACCAAGCCACTAGGACATATGTATTGTAAATACATTTAAGTAATATTCTTAATTGGAATCATTATTGGAAAAGTCAAGGGTTTTGATTAATAATATATTTTAACAGCCTGTCCCAAAATCCAGTTTTACAGTCTACAAAACAAGCTAATAGAATTTGTAACATCATAATGAAGGGGAATGCTTTTACTTAGAATTGTCTGCCTAGTGTGTAAAGGTTTAGAAGACTTAGCATTGCCTTGTAAGAGGCTAACTAAAATCCTTAAAAAGTTATTCTTGTAATTACTTGTTGATTGCAAACCAATTTAATTCAAGAAGTTTTTATCTACAAATTTTCTCATGCTGTTTGCTTCCAGCCAGTTTCCCAGTTAATACAACCCCAGTGTGATTTGTCAATTAATCTACTGTTTAAGAAGTTGCATGAACCCATGGATGATGTTTCAGGTCTTGTGGTGAAGTCTTCTCGTTGTTGTTGTTTGTACTTACTCACCTAGGTATAGGTTCTTAAGAATTCTAGCTTGAGAATTAGAAGATAATGAGCATTGCTCACTGCTAGCAGAATTTAACTCTTCAAGTTTCTGGAATTCACTCTGGAAGCTTTTCTTCAAAGGCTTGTTTCTAAAGCATTGTGGTCTATTCAAGTGTTTGTTTTGCTGTTCTTATTAACCTGTTGTCTGGTATAGTGGTAATAAGAAGACTGTTACTTTTCTGATTTTGTATTTTTTTATTTGCAAACTATTTTTAATGTTCTTTATTTCATATAGACAGACCTTTTAAAACAGTTCCATAATTTGAAAGTAGAGAAAGGAAGGACTTTTCTGTTTTCCTTGATACCTGTTTGAAAGACTAGGGTTTAGGTTCTTTCCTTAATTTTCAATCTTAGATCTAAGCTGCATGTAAAGGTTTTCAGTAAACTAGTCCATTCTAATCAACACAAGCTTCCAATTTACAGGTACACTGCTTTTAACAGTACATAACTTCTTAATTGTTCAAACAGAGCAAGAGAGACTGCAAAATATGCAGTAATAAATATGATATCTTAGAGCATTCAAATATGGCAAAAAGGTACTCTGAAAGTAGTAAAAGGAGTCTGTAATCTCCAAGTTTTCCATTCAAGCTGTAAACTTAAATTATTTTTGATAGTATTTTGAAGTTACTTTGTCGCATCCAACTTTGTTGGGTAAAAAGAGCTTCTTCCTCAAGGGTTACCATAACAGATTTTGTGTCTAGAAAATTTTACCAAAGGAAGTGCAAGTGTATAGATACCCATGATGTAATATAGTTTTCTTTAATATTATGGCAGAAAAATGTGTTTTATGAGGAAAGCAGCAATAACAACAACAAAACACCTTTTTTTTTTCCTTCTTTTTTCTTTCTCACAGTGGATAATACTTGGATGTGTATTCCACATGTTGGTATATTAATATAGGGGATCTGTTAAAACTCACTGCCTCCCAGTTGCCATGGTTACTGTAAGACAATTCGCTGGTGTCACTATTCAGTGTGGTCATACCCCTGTGTGTGATCTGCTGGGGTGAGCCTTGCTTAGGTGCCAGCCCTTCCCTCTCCCTCCAGCCTTTGGGTAGTCTGTGTAACCACAGGGAGCCACGGTCCAGACTGAGAACACAGTGCAAAACCTGCTGCTGCTTGGAAGCTGGGTGGAATATGGAAACTGCTTTGCTACATCAGGGCAGCAGGGTCTTTTAGGTGGTTGTTGATCTTTTTTGGTTCAATTCTGTTTTGGAGAAGAGTAGGGAAAAGACAATGTCTAGTTAAAACAGTGCTTGTATCCTAGTATTAAAACCAGGGAAAATGAGAGGATATCAAACTGTGTATCAACCAGGAAATTTGGAGATTGCTGTCTGATCAATTCATAAGGTCAAGCAAGCTGGGTTCGTGTTTACATAATAGCACAGTCAAGTGTGGCCATTTATGCAACTTGTGGGGAAAACCATAGCTTCAGAAAGTTGTACTGCTCCTTAAAGGTAAGATGTGTGATCACAGAGTTGGAAAAAACCAATCTGCTTCAATGGCAGACGAGGTTATAAAATCCTCTTCTAGCCTTTGCCTAGTTGGTTTTAACTCACTGGTTCTTAGCCATTTAGGCAAGCTTGTAAGTTATGATGATTCATTTCAGTGTTTAGCTTTTAGATTTGCTTCTCCTAATAGTCACATGTATACAACTTATTGTAAAGTGTTTTATTTGTTCAAGAAGAAATAACATGCAAACTCATTAAAGCCAAAATCCAATTTAATAGTGGCCAGCTTTTTCATTCTTTAAATCTCAGCATGAGAGGATGATTATAGTGGGTGACTGTCATGATACGGTATTGGAGAAGAGAGAATTCAGTACTACTACTACTCTTTTTTTGATAGTGCTGCAAATCTGCTCATTCATTAACAAACACATAAGCTCAAAATGTGCCTGGAGTACCATGTTCTTTGTTGACATTGCTTAGATTTATGCCACAATATCTAGCCATGCTTTTAAATGTGAAGTATATTGTGGGTTTGTCTTTTTCAAACCCTTTCTTGCAAATTTCAATCAAATTACCCAAAATTTATATGCGGTCTACAAAATGTTGCTGTATTTTGTCTAGAATTGTTGTCTGTTATGCTTGGAGCCTCAATGACATATAGTCTGTTTTAAACAATGAATCATATTCCTACAACAATCAAGTCATAGAAAATAATGAGTAATAGCATGTCCAGGTGAAAATTGGAACTTCGTAAGCAGTTTGAGTTTGACAGTGGCAGCAGGGAGTAATTGGCAGTCTCAGCTACTCTTTGCATAGTGCTCCAAGGCCATTTTTACATTACTTAAAGATTTCACTAAGACCATGTTTCCCTGTTTTATGAGAATGTACAGCTGCCAGATGCTTTCCTGACACCAAATACGACATCTGTTGTTTCCTTCCCATTCTTAAAACCTGCTAATGCTGCTATGGAGGATAATTAAACTGATGAATCATATTTTGCTTCTGACTAAGCAGTGTTAGCTGTTGTATATTTGCTTATTTTCTTTAGGTCCTTACCAATTGCTCTTTTTTTTTTTTGTATCACGAAAAAGTTAATTTTTTAACTTTCTTCTTGGTCCCTTTGAATATGAGCACTGTATTTACATGGCCTGTTTGATAGGATTCTTTTTCCTTCATCTCAGAGGAGTTCTTGAGGTTAGATATAACTGTGACTCCAAGTGCTTTTACTTTCTCTAGTTGCTATGGAGCAAATTTCTTTTACCCAGCTAATTTATCGGAGTGCTTGGCCTCCCATGATTTGTGATTCTGGTGTGAGCTTGCACTGTGCTGTAGCTGTTGTTAGCTGGCTGATTGCAGCTGCCACTTTGAGTGGAGACAAGGAAAAAAGGCACTGGCTAATTTAAGGGCTTTGAGGTCATCTCTTTATAGCTTTCCCATAGCTTAGCAGCAATCTGGAATTTCTGGACTGTCTTACTACTGGTGTTCATATTAATTTTTTTATAACTCATGCTATCCTTTCTTTACTTTTTGTATCATTATCTTTCAAAGATTTGTTGGTCACTTTGTCCCCCACTCAGGATTTCACACTTCTTTTTTTCTGTCTTTTGCCTTTACATTTTTAGAGCCAATTATATGCTGTCTGGAAACTGGAACTCATGTATTTTGGTTTTCCACTAAAACTGTAGCTAATAGTGCTTGTGTGCACTGTAGTTTTCCCTTGGCTGTATCTGAACAGAGTGAAGAAATGGAAATTGTAAGGGAATTAAGTTTGATATCTGTTTTCATATTTAGTAAGAATAACCTCCCACCATGTTTGCTAGGTTGTATGATACACTAGGGTGGCAGTAGCAGCTCAAAAGTAGATGAGAAGACATCTGGGCAGATAAACTTGCTATAATGTAGGTATCACTTGAATAAGTTTAAAAATTCAGAATCTGGGAGATGACCTGTATATCTTTTTAGTAGGTTTAATGGCAATTTCTGTAGTGCAGTCAATATTCTTTATTTGCTTGAGAAGCTCTTAAATCTGTTTAATCTCAATGTCCTTTATTATTGCTCACCTGGCTATTCTTTGTAAGAAGGACTTAAATTTCAGTATTCCTGGCACAATGAATCTTACTTAAGCTTTTAAAAATGCTGACAATTTCATTATGAAGACTTTTATTTCAATATAAAGTAGTACTATAATTCATTATGCTGTTTCTGCATTTTTGCAATATTTTTATAAAATAAAGAAGTTATTTTCTGCTGATTTCTGCTTTACTTTGAAAGAAATTTCACCACCTTCTGTGAAAACTGTCTGAATAAAACAGCTGCTATTTGTCTTTTCTGTATTATTTGTTTGAGGTAATCTTCACCCTTAATATGGTTCCATTCTGTGCTGTGTCAGTGCTAATAGCTCTGTGCATATTAAAACAATGCAAAAGATGTGAAGATGCTCCTGAGAACCTAATAGGTGTTTATTTTGGCATGTTCTAATAATTAAAGCTTTTTCTTTTTTCCTTTTTTTTTTTTTTTTTCTTTTTTAATTAGAATTAATCCAGAAAAACTTACAGACATCCAGAAGAAGATGCAAGCGTTCTTAGCTCAAGATCAGGAGTTAAAAGAGAAAGCTCAAAGGGTAAGTCATCTGCTACACTATAATTCTTGGGGCATGTTAGTTGAATAGAACTGCTGTTTGAATAACTGACCAGCTCAGACATGTCTTAGAAGCAGTATTTGGAGCTGAAGAACCACCAGACATAATTAAGCACTTGGAGAATCTCCTGTATTAGGAGAGAAACATAAATTAGAGAGAACCAGAGTCTTCTGAGTGATGCCCAGTGACAGGAGAGGAGTCAACAGGCCTCTTCATACAGATTTCTATAAGAAAAGCTCAATTTAAACCCAGGAAAAGCCTTTCTTGTGAGAGTAGTTGAACACTAGAACAGCAAGACTGTGCAGTCTCCAAATGCTGGTTATTAAAAACTGGGTACCTTCCTGGGCATCCTGCCCTGGCTGACCTGGGCTTCAGCAGGCTCTTGGACTAGATGGTCTCTGAAGTTTCTTCTCAACTTCAACTACTCTGACTTCTTGAAAAGCTGATACAGAAAATTTCAAAATAATGCTACTAATAAAAAAGGTTATTTAAAAATAGCAGATCACATTACTTGACTTGAAAAGTTAGAAATATGAAACCATGTAGGCCTCAACATGCCCACCTTCATCAATCTTTCATTGTTATATATTGTCATATATGTCATATTGAATATATGTGACAATTGGTCCTTTCTCAGGGTAAAATCCAGTGCATTAAATTAAGCATTGTAACTTTTATGTAGATGTAAATGAGCAGCAAAATAGCTTAGAATAGCTCTTCCAGGTAAGGTGGAGAATTATGTGAATGGGTTCATGAATGGGATTTCTTTGCTATGCTGGTTAATGCTGGGCAATTCCATGGATAATATGTGAATTTTACCACGTGTTTATCAGGTTTGGGAAAGGTAGGGAAACTTCAAATAACTAAGTAGGTTCCTGGATGAAAATGAGCTTGGTTTTAAAAGACCCTTTCTGTGAAAGGTAGCCTGTGAAACATTTTTGGAAATTGTATTGCCTCTTGCCACCACTAAACATGTTTGCTGACCTTTCTCTGGTTTTATAATATTTTCAGGCCCTGAACTCTTTGGAATAAAGCTTAGTACTTGTTTTATTGAAGCACTGCAACATGTTGTTTTTCTGAGACTACTGGTTTGATTTTTTTTTTGTTGATTTTTTTGTTTTGTTTTGTTTTTTTTTTTTTGTTTTTTAACTGTGTATATCATTAGCATGTAAATTCTGTAATTGTATCAAGCCTCTTCAAAACTATACAAAATCAAAAACTCTAAGATGCAGGGAAACACAGTTGGAAGGATAATAGGCAAATCTTTCATGTCATTTTTTTCTTATATATGTAGGTCAAATTAAAGGAGTACAACCAAAGGCCACGTGGTGAGAAATCTAGAAATGCCAAAGCCTGAGAAATACATGGTTGCAGAGATTCTGGATTAGTGTTAATAACTTTTTATTTGTATGAACTAGTGTGGGCATTACTGACACTTCAAGGTATACTGGTAAACCTGAGTGGTAGGGTAAAATGAGAAGAGGATTGTGAAAGCTTAGAGAAGCCAAGAATTTTAGGCTTTCTGTTGAACTGGGATGTAAAATGAGTCAACTTGAAATATTTAAAACTCTAGGTGAGATTCATCTCACCTAGCTGTAGATGTCCTCTGTGAGTTAGTCTGCCTGAACTTTTATTTATAGCTGATAGGGTGGAATAAGCACTTCTACAATGCCTTCTGGCACAGATACCTTAAAACCCCTTTGGGATTGATGGATGAATGGTGGTTTCTTTGTGCTACAGAGATAGGCTGTGTGATGTGACCTATCTTGCAGGCCTGCAAGGGACACTTAGTGAGTCAGAGGAATTCCAGTCTTGCTTTCCTAAACAAGGAGATTTAAATCAAAGTGCCTGAGGAGCTCTGTGGGAGCTTTGTGAATAAAGTGTCTAAGGCAATGTTCCAAGGGAATGCTTTTAAAAACTATTTTTGGAGTTTAGGTATTCCAGGTTTTTGTAGTGCATAAAGCATTACTTGAAGCAGTGTGGAATGTCAGTGTAAGCTTCATCCTGGTGCTGCACAAACCAGAGGCACTGGTGACGTGTAACATTCACCTCCAGCTGCCATGGGAAGTTGCAGTTACACCAATTTATGTCAGAAGTGACAGAGCAGCTGGGGGAGGATGAGAGTAGGAGGAATCCAGCATCATATTTCTTGGAATGAAAACACCAACAAACCTCTGTTTCTGCCTTTGGCTTTTTAAAATCTCTTAGAAGGCAGAGAAGGATCATTCTGAATTGAGCAGAAGAAGATAATGATAAAGTTTCATAAAAAGCCAAGAATAAAATCAGACATGGGCTGTCTGTATTGCAGATACATACTTAAACTAGTTTTGAAAAATTTTAATTGCCATATAATTTCTCTTTCAGGCCATTTTTGTTGCAGTTTTTAATTTGTGGATAGCAGAGAAGTGTCATTTTTGCAGGCAAGCTGTAAATACATTCAGCTTTTGAAAAACTGGAAGTATGGACAAATGGCTTATCACAGAAGTGTCCCTCCCAAGGGTTAACTGTCAATGTTCAGACATACTATGCAAATATGCCCAAGCAGTCTCACATGTCAGTGTGAATAAAACAATAAAATTAATGCAAATGAAGTCCTTGGATCCTTATGTGAAGTGCTGGATTTCTCAGAGGCATGAGTGTTATTTTGTCTAGCCTGTCTGTTGCAAGCCACCACGTTCTTGACATTTGTAGTGTGAAAAATGAAATCCCAACCTGAATGGATGAGGTAGCAGTGAAACAGCACAGCTATGCACAGAAGTTCAGGTAGGATGGTACTCTGTCACCATGTGTTGAGGGCATGAGGCCTAAATTATTGTGTCCTCTAAGCTTGTTGATTTACTTCAAGGTGCTTTTACTTTCTTTGAAAATAGAAAGTTCTTGATTACTAATTGCTTCAACAAACTTCATGGTTCATTTGGTAGGACATGGCTCCCCTGCTGTTGCTTGGAAAGACAGTTTCAATCAGATTGAGGCTCCTTTGAAACCTTTGCTATTTTTCACATGGACTGATGCTGCCTCTTGGCATTTCTTGTAATTTTAATATTTAATATGTCAGTTTAGCCAGTTCTGGAAAACAGTTTAAAAAAAGAATCTATTTTTCTTGCTAGTTTGAATGTTACTGTGGCACTGAAGTGATGTGTGTCCATGAAATTCTTTATCACACCCACAGGGATGTGCAGGGTGTTACAGCCTGAGATTCCAGCCACACCATGTTACTTTTAAATTACTGTCAAAACAGCACATCAGAATTGTGTGCATTTTAATACTTAAAACAGTTATCCAGGAAATAGATCAGTAAATCAAAATTTATAGCATGGTAGTTTTTCCTTATGTATTTCCAGTACTTGTACAATAATCTCCAGTGCTTTTGAAGACCTGTAGATACAATTGTAATAGAACTGTAATATGTTAATAATGCCCAACCATAACATTTTCCATAGAAGTTAATGTATATAATATTTTTGCAATGTTCAGGTATTTCAAAAAAGCCTTGAATGTGGTATGAAACAGCAGATATGGCAGGGGACAACAGCAATTGTAAAATAGCTGGGAGAAAGTTCATACTGACTAAATTAAACTTGTTCTCCCTTATAACTGAATAAAATCCAACTGAGATGACAAAATTTAAGACAGAGGTTGAAGTGAATACACTGAAATCAAATTAAAAAAAAATCAAAGTAAATAGCTTGATTTCTCTTCTTGTAAAGTAAAACAACTCTTTTATGCATTTGTTTTGTGTTTCATTCTTAGTTATTGTAGGGCTTGAAAAGCATGAAAAGGTGTGTTCCTTCTGCCCTTTATAGTTTGTTAATTTCTAGACCATGTGTACCAAATATATGCTAGTAAGGTAAGTGGATAGCTTTGTCAGATATCCAACAGACATAATTAGATTTCAACCCTGTAGCAAGCAGTGACTCATGTAGATATTCAGATCTGCAAATCTTAGATTCACAGGAAGGATACTTCTTTTTTAACCTACTTTTTTCCATCTGTCACTGCAGAGAAGAAAGTGGCTTTCATTGATTTTTGTCACTTGCTAGACAACAATAGATTAATGAGATCTGTCAAATTTGAAGCCTTTTCCTAAACATTCTAATAATTACCTTTGTAAAATGATTAATAATACAATATGAGCCAAAGAGTGCCTTATTCCACATCTCAATCTTGGTAGCAGCTGAATGAATTCATCTCACTTTCCACGGCTAAAATTAATTGAAAGACATAATTGGGAAGGAAAACCCTCAGCATTAGGAAAAACAAGCAAATGAAAATTTATAGTGAAGCAATGGGCAGCTTGCAAAGTGTATCTCTTTCCTCTACATACCTTGCAATCAATAGTTTTTATTTCAGTTCCCTCAAGAGAAAAGAATGAGTTTATAACATTGCTTAATTTACTCTCCTATCTCTCATTTCATCTTTGAAAGTGTTTTTTTCTCTTAGAAGCATTTAAAGAATCCCCATCAGATATCAATGCTCCTGTTGGGTGTTTCCTTCTCTATCTGAGGTTAACAAGAAATATATTTTTTTGTTTTAAATTCCACATGAATTATTAATACAGTAGTTTTCTCCAATAGATGCATAACACTGTACATAACAGGACAAGGGTGTGATTATAGGAGGCTTAAATGTAACTCTGTCAGTGTAACTTGCTGTTGTTATTAGCATTTGATGGTTTAAGCCTCATGGTAGGAGTTCTGGCACTTGTTACAAATAAGGTTATCAGCAGCAGAAATCCAAGCATCTTTTCTGATACTTGAAATTTTCCAGTATTTATGCTGCTGCTGCTAGGTAGAACTAGACTATGTAAAAGAAGCATGAGAAGAATAAGAATCTTTTCTTTTTGGAAGGTCAGCAGGAAAATGCATTACAAGATTAAGTTATTCTCTTATGCAGTGCTTCCAATTTTTTTTTGAGAAAGTCTGTGATTAATTGATACTTCAACCTTGGTCTGGTCTTAGTAGGTGTTGTATAATGAATTTGTCTTGGGCAGCTGAGTTGTGTTCATTGACTGTGTGCATGTGATGAGTTGATGGTAAATGCAAAGTAATATGAATCATCTTAGACCACAGTGAAAGGCAGCTATATTGAGCTGAATAACTTCCTGCTCGTGGCTGAGATTAAGTCAGGACACCTCAGATGGATAGCAAAAAAGTCTGTTCTAAGTTCCTCATAATTTATATATCAAAAACTAACTGATAGCATAACAACATTCAGAAAAGCTAGGAGAAGAAAAATCAAATTGAATCAGTGATGTTTCCTTAGGACTAATCTGTCATATTTTCATTCTAGGAAAATATAACATGACATACTATTGGGAAATTCAGTCAATTCAGCCAATGTGAATGTAATGAAATATTTGAATACTTGAAGTTGCATCACTTCTGTAGCAGTGAGAAATTTTGTCTGATGAGTATTTTGTAAAGAATTTCAGTCTGAAATTGATGTTAGACCACCTAATAGGGAAATTCTGTTTTGTGTTTAAAGCAACAATATGTTTGTTTCTTTTGTTGGTAATTGAATGGTGTCTTTTTAATTTTTTTTTTTTTTTCAGTGTTTTGTATCCTACTTGCGTTCAGTTTACTTAATGAAGAACAAAGAAGTATTCGATGTTTTCAAATTGCCTCTAGCAGAATATGCCCTGTAAGTATGGCCAACTTAAAATATGAAAGCTGTACAGTGAGAAGTTTTGCAGTCTTTAAATACCTGTTTTGGTTGTGTTAACACACAGAATTGGACTTCTAGTCTTCTAGTGTAGTTTCATATTCATGCTGAGCTTTTGCATATTTTCAAAGAACATTCTAAAGGGAAATTATGTATTAAAGAATTTATTGCTGTACAGAGAAATAATTTAGAGCAGAAGGTACATTTGCTATATACACTAGGAGACATAACTTCTTAAGTTAAAGGATAGGGAATAGTGTTTTGGTGTTCCCCCCCACATTTGCTGTTCAACCTTATAGCCAAATACCAACCTGTAAAGTCTATTATTTAAAAATGAACTGGAGTATCTAAAGATGATATATTGCAGTCTCTTTTTGAGTGTGATTTGGACACTTCTCCTTGGCCATCAATTACTTTTCAGAAGATTCAGTGCGTTTGGTAAAGATGAAGCATCTGCACTAGACTGAATAGCATCTATTTTGCTATGTCTATTTTTATACCTATATGTGAATCATTCTGTATTTTGTATGGAAGGGAAATTAATTTTGACAGGTTGACTTCACAGATGACAGCCCCCTGAAATTGTTTTAAGATGTGACGTTTTTGAAATCTTGTGGGACATAGGGTAGTCATAAGGGAGCAGGAAGGTGTTCAAAGGTTCCTAGTAAATTAATTTGATATGTTTGAAATTTCATAGAGAAGGCTAACTTCCCAGCATGTGGCATAATGAACTAAAATGTGACAGATTACTACTAGGCTCTGGAACACCTGGTCTTTCTGTGCTGTGCTGCCATGATTATGTTTTTTTAAGATACATAAGCCTATTATAAAATACGCTTTTTATCTTCATGGACTAAGACATTTTGAAAAAGGACAACTAGCATAAGCTCAAAATTTTTTGCTACATGCAATGCCTGCCCCTTCTCTTGTGTGGTTTGTCATCATCTTTAAAATCTGTTGTAGGTCTTACTGTGCTGTGAATGTAAGGAATAGCAGCAGAAGATTAGGGCTAAGAGGGATAACCATACAAATTCAACCAGTTTAAGAAACAGACTAGCAGATGGTGGCAGTGCTGAGTTTTCAGAATCCCAGTGCCTCTTTCTGGATTTCAGCATGGTGTGCAATCTAGGATCTGTACATGGAGTAGTCTGCAATTCTGTTCTTCTCAGGTTTGTGTGCCAGGATTTGGACCTTCCTCAAAATAATTCTGAGTCCTAGCTTTGGAAAGCTACTAATGTAATTACGGTAATAAAATGCAAGGAATGGGTCAGTTATTTGGAGAGCACAGGAGAGGTTTAGTCAAGGCTGTGAAATATGTGGCAGTGTAATCAAAAAGTCAGAAGATAATAAATCTGGGAGATAATATGGAGATTCTGTTCTAGTTTGTTGGCACTCTTCTTCCTTGCTCTCCAGACTTCTAGTCTACCTAAATACACCCAGCAGTTCCCGAGCTTTCAGTTCAGTGCACATCCACTGATACATGGATCAGTCATCTTCATTTATATTAAAGTCCCTCAAAGTCTGATATGTTTGAATTTTGCATCCAGAAGCAAACCTTGGTTTCTGTTTTGCACACAAACTTATGGCAAAACCTGAAATGAGAATCCTTTCTTCCCTTTACCTTCTGTGTGCATTTTCTGAAAAGTACTTCAGCCTTTCTGTGGAGATTTGCTGCTAGCTTGATAGATGTTACTCCAATAAAAATCCTGCAGAGAAAATAGGCTGCTTAATGCCCCTGTCAGGTTTGTGTTGCAGGCTGTTGCCCACATTCCCTCTTGCTCTCCTGCTTGGCAGGTCTGTGCACTGAGATTCTCTTAAGCTCTGATGATTGAGTCTGCAGAAAAGCAAGTCTTTTTCATTTTTCTATGTTATATAAGATCATATATATAAATATATATATAGTACATATAAAACAAAAGATATAAAAAATGTATGTATAAACACACACACACACATCTATTCTAGCGATTGATCACCTTTAAGCTATGGTGCATTATTATTCTCTCATTATAAATTGCTATCAAGAGTAATTTGTGGGAGGAAGACTTGTGTAGGCCCTGTGTTAACATAGACAGCCTTTAAGTCTGATGAAGGAGAAGATGCTTCATTAAAAGGAGAGGTGCTTGCATTAAAAAGAGAAATTTGTCTTTTGATTGCAAAGGACAGCTTTGAAAACAGAAGAAAATGTAAACAAACAACAGGGTGAAAAGGAATAATTACTTAGTCTGGTCTCCTGGAGAGGAGGCAGTGTTTTGAAATATTTTCTTTCTCAGGCACTTTATGTTGCTAGCTGCTCTCACACACACACACACACACATATATGTATATATATACACACTGTTCTCTGTCTCCAGGGGCAGATCTCAGCAGTTGAGTGTGCTGGATGGACAGGTTAATCACAATTCTGAGGGGCTGCCAGGGAAGGTAATTCCTTTGTGACTGTCGTCATGTCATTCAGAAGAAATGCAGCATATTTTACTTTTTCTCCCTATATCAGTACACAGAGAATAAATAAAAAAAGTTGAAGCCAAATTATTGGAAAAATGTCAGATACACATTCCTTAGTATCCAGATAGTTTTGCAAGTGTTGCTTGCAGATCAGTATTAAAAAGTAGTAGGTAGTTGCAGGTGCTGTCAGGACTGAAATGGGCAATAGCAGAATACATGATCCATCTGTCTACATCTGTCTGTCCTTTTACTAACCAGAGAAATCACCCACTGCACACTGATCCTCACCCCTGGCCTGACCCTTACTGCATGGTCAGGGCAGAAGGTTTCATTTGTTACCTCTCTCAGAGCTGCCTGTCCTGTCCTCAGGCAGTGCCCATTGAAGGCTTTGCACATCTTGTCATCCCTTTGTTGCTTCTTGGCCCTCCTTCTGGCTGTCCTTACACTTACTATTTCTACATGCTATTCTCCTAACTAAAAAGTTGGCTCCTAATTACTTTTCCCCTGTTGTTTCCAGTCTTCATGCATCTATAACCAGACTTACTATTTCCCATGCTGTTGCCTGGTTAGTGTCAGCCTCGTATGTTATTGCTCATACAGACCCTGGCATTCCCTGCAGTATTTGCAGAGTTTGGGTGTTCTTCACTGAGCTCCTCCTCAGCCACCTGAGATCCAGCTGTCCCTTCCTGTGCTTCTGTAACTCTTTCTGTAAACTTCTGCCATACAGTTTTCTGAAGAAGCTGCAGTCTCCTCTTTCCAAGTCCAGGGTCATTATTCTCTTAGTCATCACCCTCATTTCTTCTAGGATCTTGAGCTATCTTTTCTCATTCTGCAGCCAAGCTGGCTATTGACCTTCACTCACCTTAGAACTGAATGTTCTTGCATATGCGTGAATAGAAGTTCCACTAGAGTGCCTATCTGAGTTGGCTAAGCCAGCTAACTTGGAGAAGGGGTTTTTAAAGTGCTCTAGAAAACCTTGTTTGTTGTGATCTGCTGTGTTGCCCTCTGAGCAGGTGTCAGGGTGGCTCAGGTACCAAGGAGCACCAGCAGGGTTTGGAACTGCAGTGTTCCTTTTTCTTTTGTAAGGAAGACTACATCTTGGTCTTCTGAATTACTAGGTTGCAACAATGAGATCCTCTTTGTTCTCCTTCTCTTTGGTCCTGACACATAAAGTCTTGAATAGCTTGGCCCTCCTTATTACTAATAAAGTGTCAGGCATTTGAGCTCCTTAATGGAGAGGAATAAAGCTGGCTGGTAAAGTAAATAGCACAGCAAATAAAAATTCTCTGTTCCTTTTGGTTATTAATCAGACCATCTGGAAGCCTGTTAGTTCAGATTTGTGTCTTTACAGTTGATGTGATTTCTCCTGTTTCCAAATGGTTGCTCATCCTGGCTTCTGATAACATTTTAAATGTTAAATGTGGATGTAGCATATATTTCTAGGCAAGTAATACATATTTCTTCTCTTGAAATAGCTTCTGGGAGTATTTAACCTTTTTCAACCTATTTTAAATCTTTGTCTGAACCTGTTCTACAGTAAAAGTAAGCTCTGTGCTGTGTTTTTGTGTTCAGATCATTCTGAAGTAGTTCACTAATGGAATATGTCTATATTTAGTAAATGTACTAAGTTAATACTAGACTGAATCAGTAACTTGTGTAAAATTGTTGTGCAGCAGTTCAGCAGACATGACCTTAGATTCTTTACAAGCTGGCTTGTGTTTTAAAAAGGCTTAGTAATCTTTTAGGAGCAAATTAGGAGAATTTGTCACACTTTTAAATGTAAAGATTTTACTGATCTTATATTTCTTTTTTGCAAGGATAGATTTAGCTTTGAGTGTCTAAGGTTTGGTCTTTCTAAAGAGTTGAGAGATGTCCAGTTGTTCTCTCTTCCCAGTAGAGGCAAAGTAAACTTAACATGTCAATACAAACACACTCCAGATCTTTGTATCAGCACAATTAACAAATGTTAGAAGAGGCAGTATTTTAAGTCTGTAACACCATTCATTTAAGTTATTTAAAAAAAAAAGTTGATTAATGTTTGATCTTCATTATTCACTAGAAATGAAAGAGGTATTCTTAATGTCGTACAGTGTTATTTCTTTGCAGTTTTACTCTTTTCACTGATTTCTTGAAAGTCCTTGTGAACTTGCTACTAAATTTACAAAGGTACTTGAGCATTATAGGCCATTTGTTTAGTTACTTCTATGCATTCTCTAATCAGTGTTAGGGAATGCTGATGTCTGGCCACCTTGGTTTCAGTTGAGGAATAAAACTGTCAGCTCTACTTTGATTTATAGCAGCAAAACACTTCCTTGGTTTCAGTATTGCCTTTAGAAGCTGATTTTAAATGTCTTTCTAGAAGGGCTTGCTATTAAGAAGTCATTGCATTTCACACCAAAATATGATATAGGATTGTTTGGTTTGCCAATTTAATTGTTGTTGCCATTCAAAGGCTGCCATTGTGGTGTTAGTGTGTTTTTAGTATTGTTTGTAGGGATTTATGAAATCTCACTGAATAACTTATCTGCTTTCTGTCTGTCTGTCAGAAAACCCTGCACATTTCTTATTCCAGGTGAGTGTGTGAAATAGTAGCACTAAAGTAAAAAAATATTTACAACTTCAGTCATAGTAGGATTGTGGTCTGAGTGGCATCTAATGAATTATTGAGAACTAATAATGCCCTTTCTAGTTTATGAAAATAAAGGCTGGTTCATGCATTGAGTTGTTTCAGTATGACTGAACTGTAGATTTGGTGAATAATTAAGAAATAGTTTCTAAACAACTGTCAAATCTTAAAATATGGGGAAGATTTTAGCAGTAGTACAATATCCAGATTTTGTCCTAGATTTTTCTCCATTTGGAATATCCTATGAAAAAGAGGCAGTAATGAGCCAAAACACTGACATTTCTATGAGAAGTTATGCAATTAAAACTATTAGGGGATTGTTTCATACACTTTTTCTAAGCTTATCTACTATTACTGTCTTACCAAATAAATTTGACCTTCTCTCTCCTTTCTGCCTGAGATCTGTGTTCTTTTGGAAGTAATTTGAATTCTGATAGCACTGGTCTGTTTTGGTAGGCTTGCTAAGCAGTGTAGAAAAATTTGCCAAGACTAACTGACAATTAATTTTATTCAATTATTAAAGTAAGACATCAGTGTGGTACAACAATCTGGAAGTGGAATTTCATAGTTGAGTGAAAAAAAAATCTGTAGTGTGAAGTCTTGTCCACATCATGGACTGCTCTTTCTGCTCTGTAACTTTTGCTGAACAGATAATAGTTTTTCACCTTGTCATACTTTTCTATGCATGTGTATTCCTGGTCTTTGGTGCTAGAAAATCTCTGATAAAATCAGAGTTTTCAATCCTGTGTACTTTGTGCTTGAGAAAGACAAGTGATTGTGTAGTTGCCACACAGTATTGCTGCTTGCATTGCTTTGTCAACACTTGACAGCGATACTCTATGTAGAATAATGTGAAATCTGAAAAAGTAAAAAACTGTTTCTCTTGCAAAGGATTTGATTTTTGATCCCTTGCTGAAGAGACTGAATGCAGCAATCTCTTGATGTGTGTTTTACTGTGCCTGGTGTTAAGGCCCAATTCCAGGTTTGAATGGCTTCCAGCTGCTGCAGTGAAGCATTACATCTGCTGTTTGGTTATTTCCATTACAGTTAGTCAATAGGCCAAACTTTAACAGATCATTTCATTGCAAAGGTAATTAGTGTTTGCTGTCAAACAGTAAAACAAGTCTAAGATCGCTAGTTGCTCCAATTTCAGTCCCCAATGGTGTTATCCTCTGCACTCTCAATAAATGTGCAAAATACACTGGATAAAAACTTCCTTTGATCCTTTTTAATAAAATTCTATTTCCTTTGTTATTGCTGTTAATAGCATGTAGAGCAGTGCTGAATTATCAGAAACACTAAACGAAAATTTTTACATTAAAAATAAACTTTATTTGTTGGAAGATTTGTTCTTTATCCTAACAGTGTGTATTGTTGTTTGAGTTTGTGTTTACTTTTAACTTCTGGCTGATACCAAAAGTGCCCTGTTTAACCACAGGTGTGGCTACAATTGGGGTTTTTGTTTGTTTGTTTAAGCAGGGCACTCCTTTTGACTACCCTTTCCCATTGGCTACCATTAAAAGTTCAAGGCTCTCCAGGACCTACAGTGTACTCTTGCTGCTCTGCAGTATCTTTTGGGCGCTTCATTGACTGTTCATAATGACATTTCTGCTGAGTAGTACAGATTAGATATTTCTCCTATGCTATGACTGGGTTCCTTTCAGAGGCTGTGTAGTGAAAAAAAGAAATTATGTTATTTACTTGAACAGCATTGAAAGGAAAGCTGGTGTCTAGCTGTGCATGTTTTGAATTGAAAGAAGCTAGTCTTTTACAGGTGTGGGTGCCTGTGTATATTTGTAGTCACTGTAGTTGGTTAAATCCTTTATTCCTTTGTTAAGTGTATGTACAAGCACCAAGTACTACTTTCAGTTCTGTATTGTGGGTTTTCTCTGCGTTCCTTGCACCAATACCAGTGTCCCCTCATATTTTTTATTCCCCTAATGAGAAGGCTCATGAGCTCTGAAAGAGTTAATTTTCAAAAAATTTGGATTTGACAGGGTCAGGTGTAGTAACAGTGGACAGTTACAAAGTTTACTGAAGTGAAATGGGCTGTTGAAGTCCGGGTTTCTCTTCCCGTGCAGTGCTTTCCAGTATTGTTGCTAGACAGGATTTTTGCTTTTTCTGCAATTCTTGCCCCTTCATATAATGCTTATTAACATAACTCTGAATTGTCATGAATAACTGGGTAAAATAATAGTTTTGCTGGCACTGCTAGTTACATATGCCATGGAGGTAAAGCCTTGCTGTAGAGAGGTGAAAACAGGTGAGATTGCCTTTAAGGGAGAAATATCTCTCCCCTAGCTTTTTCTGCAGTTAGTCATTCATCCATACCATTTTTTTTTTCTCCTGGTTTCTCAGTCACTGTGAGGATGGGGGAGATAATGTTCTGGGTGTACTTCCAGTAGTGAAGGATCTTGACAGATCAGTATTACCTCAGTCCTTGAGATGAAATTCATGTATTTTCAATACCAAATTACATTGGTTTTTCATCTGCCATGTTGTACTGTGAATCATAGATAATTAATTATCTACAACTTACCAGTTTGCTTTCCTTCCTGGGAGATTTGTAATTGTTATTGAGAGTTCTCAATATTATGTATTAATAAATGAAATAGTTACTTCATCTTCCTTCCTCTTCCAGTGTTCGCTTGTACTTTTCATGCTAGATTTTTCTAAATGTGTTGATCAAAATATATCAATATGAATGATCATAATTGAAATTGAATCACTTGAGCCATCAACAAGGGCTTCTAATTGAGTCAAATTTTGTGTATCTGCCTTTCAAATTTATTTGGTTAATTCCATGTTTTAGATCACTTGGTCTTGCAATGGCACCTCGTGTGAGATTCCTTCAAAGAGTTCGGAAACAGCTGTGTGCCAGTGAGGCAGCCAATGGGACAGACCACTTGGAGGAGACAGAGCAAAACGAAAAGACCCTCAGCTTGATAAGCAAGGAAACTGTGGAGAAATGTGGAACTAATTTCAGTGCAAAAACATCTGTTAACCAAACAAAGGAAAAGCAGAGAAGAAGAGAAACTGAAGAATGTTCTGCTTCCAGTGGCAGCGCTGAGGAGAGTGGTGAGTCTGAGGATGAATCAAAAGAGCTGTCTGAGGAGGAGGAAAAAGAAGTTCATGTACCTGACAGGGTACCAAACTCAGACTCCATGCAGTTCTTTGGAGATGATGACGATGATGATGACGAGGACGATACTGAAGGCCTTGATTTGCTGACAGTGAAACAACGGGATGTTTTTGGTGTGGAAGCTAAAGATAATCCAGCCCCGGTAAGTGCGCTTTATTGTAAGGCTCATGAGTCTTAATCATTTTTTAACTGGACTTGCTCCAAGGAAGGATACCTGCTTGAAGTCAGATGTGTTGTACATATGTATCAGAGGTGATAAATACTCCCAAAAGATAAGTGGTGGGACTTAGCTTTTATCATTTTATGTAGTTAGTGTAGTTTTACTTGCATAACCAATATCCTTGTTCTCGCTTTAATTTATAAGTAATGTGGCTCGAAAACCTGGGAAATTTTGACAGTTTTAATTCTTATCCCTTCCTAATTTGCTTGTACCTATCTGTCTAAATAGCTGCCACTTTCAGTCATAATTTTGATGCTGAACCATGGTTTATAGCACTGGGAGCCGAACTGCAATACATGATGAGCCACTTCCCGACAGAAATCATAGGAGAATGATCTTTACGAGAATGTAACCTTCAAACAATGACTTTTACTTTCAGCAGGACCATTGCTATTAAGAATTGAGGCAGTATCAAAGAGAGATAGGAAGTGCACATGTCTCTTGTAAAGCACAGTTATAAAGGTTTATTGAAAGTATTCATGTAAATCTCTCAATTCCTTGGCGAGTAGCTTTATAATTTCGATTTCTTTGCCCTTGGTGTTCTGAGAAATGCTTCTTTCTTTTAATCTTTGAATACAGTACAGTGTTACAGTAAGGGGAGTTCTGGTGGTTTTTAAAAATTATTTTTGTAATTTCTGTAAAGCAATTTGGTATGTGCATATTGGGTTTATTTTTTTGGTGTATCCTTTACTATCTAGCAATTGTATTTCTGTAGTAAAAAGATACAAATGAAATAACCATCTGGTTTGGCAAGGTGTTCTTGTGAATTTAGATGTGCTCAAGGAGAGCTTCCTGTTAATAGATGCCTATTTTGCTTTGAAAAAACAAAGTTCTTTTCTACATGAAACTGAAATTTATTAATAAATGTAAGCTAATGATCAATGCATACCGTAGTGTGAAGGTTTACTACTATATGATACTGTGAAAATTATTGATAAATTGTGGGATGCTTTAAGTGTATGGATTCTATTTTTAGCAAGAATAAGAGAATAAAGGTTTCTGTCACTAACCACATTAACTTTTAAAGTTTTGTTATAGAAATACAACATAGTAGAAATTACATTAAAAGACACGGGCATTGTGCATTTTTTATTTGACATAACTCTGGACGTTAAGACAAAATAGATAATGTGCAGCAGTTTTAATTTTTTTTCCATGTCTTTATTTTCTGGGTAGAAGTTCTGAAGTGATTATTATTGCATTAAGATGGATAAGTTTATATTTAAAGCATTAGTATTCTGAGGTGTGAGAAGCACTGAGCAGTGTGAATGCAGTTTTCCTGGTGCTGTGTCTTGCAGTGTCCTTCTAGGAAGGACTCAGGAACCAATTTGCTGCATTTATAGGATGAGGCAGTGCATTAATTAATATTAAGAAAAGCTGCAGAGAGTCTAGGAGTATGAACATAGAGTGTATACTCAGCTGCATCAGTTAAGAGGATTTTTTTAGAAAATCTGAGTGCAAAATGAGATAGGAGTCCTTTGCAAACACTGGTATGTGATCATCTAATTGGGGGTTCATGAATATGCCCACAAAGACCGAATTCAGTTTGCATTTATGCTTTTAATGTGTAAAACTGATTGTGCAATGTCACTATTCTTGTTTTAGGCTTCTCGTCGACAGCAAAGCAGTCCTGCTGTGATTATTGAGCTCCAGGACATTTTTTGTAAATGAGAACATTAGGTTTTGTTTCAGGTTTTGAATTGCTGTTCTTCTAGATACCATTGCTTCCTCATCCTTCTCTCTACCCTAGTCCTTCCAATGGAAGAAGGAGCAAGGGGAAGTGTTAGGCTGGCTCTGAGTATCCTCTGGGATGATGTAGTGCCCTAACCTTTGGTTGCAGGTGAGGTTGGCTCATCCATCTTTGTACCAAGGGAAAGGAACTGGTCAAAAAGAGCAGGGGTTATTTAAATTGATGATGGATTAGAAGGGGATTTGGGGATTTTCGTAGAACAGTTTGTTTTTGATGAATGTGCGTGGTACCCAGCCTAACTGTGGGAGAGGTTATGGTGTGAAGTGTGACACATCCAGTGTTAATCTTTCTAACAGTGTGACTTGTGGCTCAGTTGCATTCTTTCCCTTCCTTGGTGTATGTCCCTTGACTGTAGGTATACTTTGTCATTTTGTGACAACACATATGAAAGAAAAATCTGTTTTCTGCATTGCTGTATAAAAGGAGAAACATTGGATAAGGTGAAAGACCTTGGCAGATACTGCAATTTTATTGTGAGTTTCCTAGTTCATTTTTTTTAAGAGATAGTCACTGGCTGCTCTATTTATGAATTTTACTTTGATATATCAGGATTTTTAGCTGGTGGTCTAACTCATGGGAATTATTTAGATAAGTACAGTGTTCTTATGCATAAAAAGAAGATCAGCTACATGCACAGAGTCATTAGCAGATAGGCAGTATTTAGCTGTTGTGTTAACATTATGGAAATTATTCTTTTAAAGTGCATTTAACAGTATTAGCACTATTGATGTTGCGAAGACTGTAAGTATTCCCTGGTTACAAACTTTATTTCTAATGCTAATTTTATGAAATTGATTTTTGCATATGGCAATTCAAAGATTATACTTGTTCAACTTTTATCATTATTTATTTTGAGAACTAGAAGATTAAACCTATAATATTTTATCTTGGTTTTGTTTATATTTTAATTTTAGTCAACTTGTCAAACATATTGCATGCTGTCAGACTTCTGTTCTTGAATTTTCTGTTTTAGTGCAGAAAATACATTCCTGAAATCTTAGGATTGCTCTGGCTTCCTCCCTGCTCCCCCATCCCTTGTTTTATGGACTCCTAAGACTTCTCAAATATATTCAATAATCACTGCTTGGAGCACTGTAAGAAGCAAAAAGCATACAGAGAGCTGCCTTGAATAGTACTTGAAGGTTCCTTGGACTTGGTCTGACTCTTGAAGAGCCTGCTGCTTGAATATTGTGGCTATGGAAGGAAATTATTTTATATGCTGTGATTCTGTGTGGGCTACCTTGCCTTTCAACCCATTATTGTTACATATGGTGAAGTTTTCCTTACTTCTCAAACACATAAAACAAACACTGTAAACTGACATATTATGGCCTGGATACGTACATATTGATAAAAGCAGGAAAGAAGAGACAAAGGTAAATCATCCTAATTAGCAATGATGAGTGAGTCTATACCAAGAAGCAGAAAGTAGTAGCTCCTTGTAATGTGGACTTTGCACATGACATAGATCAAGGAAACATCATTTAATATGCACCAAAATAAGAACATAATCCCCTGGAATTTTCTTCAGTGACATTGAGAAGAAAGGCTGTTAAACTCCACAGAAATCAAAATTAATTAGAGATGTGATTTATCTAGATCACTTCTCTTACATTGTCTTTTCTCTCTGAATGGGATTTCTTTCCTTCTGTTAAGTATTATAAGAGAACTTTTCACCACTCTTATGTTTATATATTGCTTTTTTTGGCATGAAAAATCTTGTTCTTCTCGCCACCTCTTACTAGCTATTATTATTGTGCTTTCATATGAATATATTTGAAACAGTTGACTTTGTCTCCTTGAAGCTTTTTGGAGGCCAGCAAGATGAAAAATACCCAAAGGATGGAAGAAGCAAGGAAGCAAGCTGGCTGACTCTGGTAGTGGCATTTCCCTTAGGGGTAGCTTGCTTTGCTCCTGGTGTAGCAGTGTGTTGTGTCCAAGAGAAGAAAGCTGCTCCGGGCAGCCTGCTGGCTCTAAAGAGAGCATTATTCCTTGGAGAAGGTTGCAAAGTGAGCAGTCTGGCAGAGAAAATAGAGAAGTTACTTATTTGTAAGTTAAATAAAAGTCAATGCTGTGATGCATTACACACCATAAAATCTCCTTCCCTAAAGAATGTGAGTGCTTTAGGTTCTCAGCTCAGTAACAGAGTGCTTACGTATTTCTAGCTGAATTACAGCAAGTAATAATTTATATGAAAAGCAAAATATTTGCATACAAGTGAACTAGGCCTGCATTTAGATATTAGCCTAAGTGCTTCAAGATTCCAGTATTAGAAAATATGATCAGCCATGAATGGAGATGAAAGGTGCTGATGATACCTCAAGCCTCTTTATGCAGAGCAGCCATCACAGAACACATTCTGTGAAGTGAATAGAAAATTTTAAAGAAATCATGTTTTCTTTCAAAGCAATTTCATTAACTTCCACACAACTAAAACTTGGTTTTTTAAGGATGTTTATGATGTCCAGTTTTACATTCCTATGTAGTTTTTAAGAGTCCTGTTATTCAGGACTGCTTCTGTGAGCTACAAAATGACAGACCAAACCCATTTACTTGTCTTCTTGGACAACCTTTACTTTTTGGATTTACAGAAAAGTTAATTCTCCTGGCTCAACTATTTTTGAGTAGAGCACTCATGACTTGTTTGCTAGATTAAACTGTGCAACAGAGGCTTTTGGGCAGTCCCTTGTCCCATCCCATTAGCTACAATAAACTCCTGCTCTGTAGATCAGTCCTTGGTTTAGACTTTCTTCATTCCTTTTTTCTCTTCAAATTTCCCTCTAAAGATTTCTATTTCAATTGCATTTTTACCAACTTACTAAGAACTTCTGTAGTTTATGGAAAAATCACTGTAAGTTTTTAGGTTTCTCGTACCTATAAGACAGCACTCCAGGTATTTTTGCTAATCCCTGTGATGCTTAGGTTAATTTAAAAAATCTACAGTTAAAAGTCTCTTGAGTTATTGGTAAACTGTGTATTTGAAATAAATGGCTGCTATATATTCCTTAAAGGATATCTGTTCAAGACTGTCATCCTAAATGCTTTAATCATGTTGAAAACCTGGATAAAAATATGGGGTTTTTATGAATATTTTTTAATTTTATGTGATATCTGCTCGTCACAGATATTAGCTTCCTGTATCATTGGCTATGGAGTACATTATTTTGATGTGATGGGCTTTGCTTCTGTGGAAAATTTTGACATGTTGGGGTGCTTTTGAACCACTGTGAATAATGGTACTTTTGATGCCCACAGTCTGTCCTCTTGGCGTTTGTTACTCTTGTAAATAGGAGTCTGGTGTAGAATGATGGTAGATGACTTGGAAACCTACTTTGAACATTTATATTAAAGATATTTGAGAGAAGCCTGATTTGACCCAGGAAAGGCCTCCCCAGGTCTGGTGGGAGTTGTTCACAAGTCAGTGGCTTTTCCACCTGGCTGAAATGTAGTGCTTGCCATCTAGAGCAAGGAATGTTGACAAGTTAGTAGCTGCTCTAACACACTTCTGGACTAGGCAGTGCCACCTTTTTGTTTCAGTACTGAAGCCATGAGATAAACTCCTTAATTCCATGTGCCACCTGAAGCAGCCTCACAAGTTGCCTTCACTCTGTGGGACCTGCTGAAGTGCCACATCATTTACTGCCATAAGGAGAGGAGGCTGTTTGGCAGCCTGTTTCTGTGGCTGATTTCACTGAAGTACTTTGAGACTTGTGTGTAACAATCTGAATTTTGAACCTGGACTGGAAGGTATACTAAGCAAGTTCCCAGATGGAGCTGCTCACTCCCTCCAAGGCAGAGAGACCTCAACAAAATGAAAGGACTGGGCAATCACCAACTATATGAAGTTCCACAAGGGAAATTGCTGGATGCTGTACCTGGGATGGGACAACCTGGGATGTACAGACAGACTGGGGAATGAGATGCTGGAGAGCAGAGCCATGGAAAGGGACCTGGGGGTCCTGATCAGTGGCAAGTTGGGCATGAGCCAGCAGTGCCCTGGCAGCCAGGAGAGCCAGCCCTGTCCTGGGGGGCATCAGGAACAGCATCACAGCTGGGCAAGGGAGGGGATTGTCCTGCTCTGCTCTGAGCTGGGGCAGCCTCACCTGGAGAGCTGGGGACAGCTTTGGGTGCCACAGTATAAAAGAGACATTAAACTATTGGAGAGTGTCCAAAGGAGGGCAACGAGGATGGTGAAGGGCCTTTGAAGGAAAGGACCCCCTCGAGGCTGAGTCACTTGGTGTGTTCAGCCTGGAGGAGACTGAGGACAGACCCCATTGCAGTTACAGCTTTCTTGAGAGGGGAAGAGGAGGGGCAGGCACTGATCTCTTCTTTCTGGTGACAGTGACAGGACGTGAGGGAATGGCCTGAATCTGTGTCAGGGGAGGTTTAGGTTGGATATCGGGGAAAGGTTCTTCACCCAGAGGATGTTTGGGCACTGGAACAGCTCCCCAGGGAAGTGGTCACAGCACCAGCCTGGCAGAGTTCAAGAAGCATTTGGACAATGTGCTCAGGCACATGGTGTGACTCTTGGGTATGCTCCTGTGCAGGGCCAGGAATTTGGACTCTGATCCTTGAGAGTCCCTTCCAACTCAGGAAATTCTGTGATTCTGTAATCTTTCCAGGTTATTGATAATTCGTGCTGTACAGAGTGCTCTGAGCAGGCTGGACTGTTACTTACATGCTCAGGATTCACCATCTGGTGCAAATTCAGGCTGAAATGAGGTGCGTGCTTTCTCTCTCAATTAAATAGACCCAAACTGACTGAGAGAGATGCATGGTCTTGTATGTCAAGGAATATTAGAGTACGACTTGTATGACTTGAAATAATTCACTAGAATCTTGTTAATTTAATACTTCTACTAGGTTACTCAAGCCTGCAGTCATACCCTCAGTTTTAATTGTTCTTTATGGCTGATTTATAGCCTTGTTTAATATATTGCAGCAGTTTTATAGATAAGGGTGAATGAGCAAAATACTCTGCATTAAATCTGCCTAGTTTTAATCAATATTCTCTGAATCTGTAGGATTTGTAAATTATTAAAAGTCACAATTTCCTTTAAAATCCTTAGTACCTGAATGATTGCTGAGTGATGGCATTGGAAATATTTATAACTGTGACATAATTTTGAGTAAGTGTTCTAGAAGTTGAATGGTAAAATTATGAAATACTACTAGAAATTATACAACACTTTTTTTTAAAGGAAATGCTGCTTCCTAAAATAGTAATAATACAGACCCAGTATTCAGTGTGTATCTGGACTCTTCTGACTGTCAGCAAAGTTACAATTTTGAGAAATATTCTTTTTTGTATAGTGGCCTCTCTGATACAGACATCTGCTACTGTGAGCATTGCTTAACAAACTACCCATGAACAATATTTTGAGGCACATTTCTAAATTTGTGTCTGAGCTGTATAATTTTCAGTTGTAATAGTTTGATAATATGAAAATAAAATTTGTAGGTGATGATTCATTATCTATTAACTAAAGCTAGTCCTGGGGTAATTCATCACAGTGGTACTAGCATTCTGCAGATAGTACTTTAATGGTTATTTTAGAAAGAAAATATGTGTATGCCTTTTCAGAATAGCAACCAGCTGACTGACCAGGAGCTAGGAAATCTGCTTGGTTGCATGGAGCAGATATTCCATGTTTCTATGAGACTGTGGTTTGTCCCAGCTGTAAGGAGCTGTACTGTTGGCATCCCAGCTGGGATGGAGTCTCTCACCTTCTGCAGCCTGGTCTCTCTGCTCCCCATCTTGGAAGCATCAGCTGCATCCTCTGGGGATAAAATTCTCTGAAATGAGCGTTACTTTAAATGAGTGAAACGAAATTAAACCAATTAAGACTGCAGCCTCTAGCTTTATTTCAGTATAAAACAAATTAAATATAAATGTCTTTGGGCTAGCCTTGTAGGGAAGTCTTAGAGGTCTTCTCATTCTTCATTACCACATCATTCCCTGTGGTAGTTTTCCTCATATTTCAATGCAGGATGATTTCTTTCCTTTGCCTGCGCTACATGTGTGTTTGTTCCTCTTGCTAGAAATCTTCATCTAGCTGATGCTCACTGGATCAAGATAAACTGCTTTGCCTGCTCCTTAAGGCCCATGTGGTCTGTATGGACCTCTGTGAAGTAACAGGGTTGTGCTTGAAAAGAGAGATGGCTGGCAAACATGCCTGAAGAAAATGAGATGCATTAGTAAATCCCTCAGAAAAGCATACAGATGAGTGCCCTTCAGTGGGAAAACAAAATGAGACAGGTACCTTTTTGAGGAGCTAAATGGCAGTATAATTTTCTTCAGATTTTTCCCTTATGTGACCAAGACCACAAAGAATTTTTTATAGCTGTCTTTCATGGTATTTTTCTGTGGTAATATTGACTGTGCATCTTGCAGAGAGGCTGTGCACATGGGTCAATGGAGAAGAAAAGACAGTGTCAAGCCATGAAACCACTAGTATTGTGGTTTTTGAAATTAGTTTTACCTGCTAGAAGAGTAGAAGAGGAGTGTTTGAGGTACTTGTGCAATGCAGATCTTGCTATGAGTTCTGTGGCAAGGGAACACAAGACAATACCCATTTTAAATATTAGCTAGTACTGACGTTGTTCATTTTGAGCAGGAGTTGCTGAAAGTACTTTTCTTGTTTCCATAATCTCTACATTGAGAAAAATTAATATTAGTTGATGTTTTGTTTTTGTTGACTCTTACCTGAGCCTGACTGGGAGAGTCACAAAACACCAGCTGTGTGGTAGCAGCTTTCCACCAGATTTGCAAGAGACCACATCTTGCTGAACATAAAATGACACTATGTGTTTCTTTCTCCATAGGTCTGTATGCATATACATATAATGCATATACTTCTGGGAAAAATACTGCTTTTGCAGTCACTATTGCTCCCTTGTAAATGCATACAGTTCTAGGTCTGAGTTTTTTGTCTGTGCTTCTGGGTGATATTCTTGCATTTGACTACTTCAGATTGCATTAATGCAAAGCAGGGCTCCTTCTGGCAGAGTCACAAATCCCAGTGTTAGCCTCAAGCTGTTTTTTTTTTAATATTTTAAATGGAAGGGAAGAGAAGAACAAGCTGATAATACTAAAATGTATATTAGCAGCTGCATCTGAGACTTGTTTGCATTGAGATGCACTGAATACCAAAATGTACTTCAGCCATAGCTATTTACATACTTGTGAAGGAATAAGCACATTCATTCATTCTGTTCATTCTGTTATATTCCAGCCACAGGAACTCACTGATGTGGGCTTGCAGAAATGGGTATTTCCTCAGTTTGTGTATTTTGAGAATAGCCTGCAGACCTAGAATCACATAATTTCTGCTAAATGTGCAAACTGCTGCTGTCATTTCCTGTGATATCTGCTTGGTGTGAGATTGAGCATGGGAAGAGAGCAACTTTGAAGAAGTTCCATGAAAGTTTACATGTCTTGACTCACAGATGAGTACTGAATCTACAAGACAGGTCTTCATTGTGTTTCCTCATGTTCTCTTTCTTGAGATTTCCACTTCAGGTTCGAATTTCAGACTTGCTTGGCATGTATATGGGAAGAATAATTGCAGAATAAAGTTAAAATTTTGGTTGTTTTCATGGTGTTTTAATTGGCATTTGTGGAAGAATGTTACAGTCTCAGATAAAATACTAGAGGTTTTATTGGTTATTTAACAGCTATGGGCTAAATAATTTGTTACTTTCTCTAGCTGTTGTGCCAATATTTTCCTCAACAATGTTGTCTGAAAAGTACAAATAAGTTCTTGTTCATCCATTCATTTTTGTGTTGGTCACAAAAAGGTGAAACTTTTAAAAAATAAATATATTGTTGGGAGTATATTTAGATGCATGTTATGTGCTGTAATGAATTTCTGTGGTAACAGGAAAATAAGGACCAGTAGCACAAATCAGAAGGTTCTATCAATGGTAGGCTGTGGTAGGTTGGTGAGTGTTGATGCAAAGGGTATTTTGATCAGTGGATTGAAAAGAAATACTCATCTTCAGCTTTGGGACACAAGTTCTGAGTGGGAGTTTCTAGCACATGTAGCTCTTACACCAGTTTAGAAATAGTGTTTGAAGGTGGAGGCACATTGTGAAGAAAAGCTTTGTAAGTAGGTGTCACAGAAGCTATTGGGACTCATGCCAAGAGGGGATTGAAGCCAGAAAGAAGTATAAGGTGAGAAATCTGAGCTGAAAGGCTGTAGTTTTGTATGGGTGTGACAAATCCGTGAGGTGTCTTTAAAACCTGACCCTTGGTGAGCCCACAGGATGCTGTCTGCAAGTTCCTGTCTTTCTTAACATCATGTTTCATAAAACTTATACCACCTCTTTTGCAGTGATATTTCAATTTATATTAGTGTGTTGCTCACTACCACAGTTTTGAATATTGACTATTCTACTCTTAGGTGATTTCTTTTTCTGCAGCTTTTTAGTGCTATAGTAACTGCATTTTATAGATGTAAAGGGAAGTGGTCATCTGATCTGACTTCCCTGGGTATTATAACCATGTTGTGTTACTCAATCACTCCTGTATTGAATGCAAAACCTGAATTTTGCATAAGTATGCCTTAGCATCCTTTTTCAATCTGGAGGGATGAAGAGATAAAAAATCCACCACAACTAGTTACTTTTTCCAGTGGTTTAACTCATTTGTTCATGTTGTATTGAAGAGGTGGGTATGGGATTGAAGAATAAAGACAACAGGGAACATAATGAGAGGACAGCAGTGGAGAGTAAAGACATTCTAGCAAATACTCCTTTGGCCTGAAAGAGAGACTTTTTATTTTAGCACAGAGAAGAATGTGAGAAAAAAATGTGATAATGTTATGGAGGAGGTGAATGACATGATATAAATTGAAAATGCAGTGTACAAATCCAAATTAAGGCAGCTTCTAGTTTATGGACTATTTGTTGCTGAATGTTAGCAAAAGTAATTTGGAAGGCCTCCCATAGTTCCTTAGGTGTAGAAAGGGTGGTGTGGGAGTTGAAGGTTCTGTGTTTTGACTGAGTGAACTTGAGTCAAATTTCTTCTCTTTGCTGGTTCAAGTATTATAATTATCTTAACAAGGCAAGTCTTAAAAGAAAGAGAGAAATTTATGTACCACATGTGCAGGTAATTTTTCTCTCTTTGGTTGCAAGAGTAGCATTTACTGTAAGCCAAGGAAATGTTACATTTTCATTAACCAATTTTATTCTTGTGACTACTTTCACAATCCCTTTATAACATGGGAAATTTAAAACATAAATTACTTTGACTTCTCTACATTTTCAAGAAGTATTTTATTATTTTTTACTATAGATTAATTTTTCAGTGGGTCATTGAAGATAATGAATCTTGGAATTTCTCTGTTACTGCTAATCTTCTGTTACACTTGGAAAAATAACATTCATATTTTATTTTTCCTTTGAACACTTTTGAAGCACTTAAGAGCAATAATACTCTTCTAACATTTAATGATGTAACGTAGAATAGCTGCTGATGATTAAAACCAAGATGGTTATAATGGAATATTTACTTGGGAAATTGAAAAGAGACTAACTGGTAAATAGTGGTATGAGAAATATTAAATTATTCTAGTGGAAAAATATTGGAGAATTGGAATGTAATTTTAGCTTGAGTCTTTTATCAAGTGTGAGCATTTCATTGAAATGTAAGTGTTGGCATGTTGTTTTCATTTTTTTCTTCAGTTAGTGAAATATTAGTTAAAAGGTATTTCAGATTATGCTGTTGTTACATGCTCAACTTAATGTAGCATGAGTGCTGTGGTCTCCAAAATAGATAGAGCTGTCCTGGCATCCACACTGTGCTGGTGTTGGGATAGGAGGTAGTTGATGCAATTGAAAACTGATTGCACTTGTCCTGCTTCTGTGGGTCTTCAGCTAGATGAATTCCTGGTTTATGTGTCAGTTCAGGCATCTCTGATTTCCTTTGCCTTGCATTATATTCTCTAGTGTTGTAACTTCAGGACTGTAATATCCACAGAGCCAGGCAATTCCTCAGATGTTTTCTTGAAGAAAGGATGTGAAGTACATTGGAAGAGATTTTATTTTACGTTATGATTTTCTGCTTGTCTGGACCTTAGGAGGGAATCTGAAAAAGGCAAAGTTTCGTGCTCGTGCAGGATGCTGGCTGCCAGCCAAGGTGGTGGGAGGCAGGAGCAGGATGGGCTGCAGGGGCTGTGCTGTCCTGGTGCACATTCCTGCTGCAGTGACAGCTTCCAGCAGGCAGGGCTGGGGCTTTGCCCAGTGACTCGAGGCTGCTGGCTTGGGGCTGGGGCTGTAAGGGCTGAAACTGGTGCTTGCTCTCTGGCACTAAAGGGGTCCAGCACCCCTGACATAGGCATCTCTGCTTCCTTGTGTCTCATCTCTGTCTGCTGCTTTACCTTTTTTCAGGAACAAAATGCTGCAGCATTCCCTCTCTCCGGAGGAGGTGACTTTGTTACCTAAGTCCTGATGGGTTATATGGTAACTCTGAAGGTAGGCACACAGTGAGATAAACAAGCATTAATTGCAAGGACTTGAGCATTCAAAGTGCAGGAATAGTACTTGTACTGCTGTTCCTCTCTCAAGTCTGAAGGCAATAAAGAAGCTAGGTGAAATAAAAAAAAATTCAGCAAATCCAATTTTTTTTCACATATAACTATGTCTAAAGATTTTACAACTAAAGAATCATTAGCTCTTCTTTTCAGTTAATCATCTAGTTAATGCAGTGCTTCTAAAAGACATACTCCCAACTAAATTTATTCTCATTTTTGCAACAGGAAGGCTCAAATCTACATAAAAGTATTTTTAGCAAGATTAAATATAAATTCATATGGATGTTCAGTACATATTTGGGAGGCTAATGCTTATATTAACTATTCTGACTTTTAAAACTGAGTTATTGATTTTATGGTTTAACCCCAGCTGGCAACTAAACATTTCATAGTCACTTGCTCATTCCACCTCAGTGGAATAGGGGAGAGAATTAGAAGAGTAAAGTGAAAAAACCTTCTGTGTGCTAAACTATAGAAGATAGTTTAGCAGGTAGCAAAAGCTGTGCTTGCAAGTAAAGCAAACCAGGGAATTCATTTATCACTCCCCATGGGCAGGCAGTTGTTCAGCCATCTCCAGGAGAGCAGGGTTTCATGATGCATTCCAGTGACTTGGGAAGACAATCACTGCAAATGTCCCCTCTTCCTTCTTGGTCCCTCAGCTTTATATGCTGAACATGATGCTGTCTGGTTTGGAATATGTCTTTGGTCACTTGGGGTCAGCTGTCCTGGCTGTTTCCCATCCCATCTCCTTGTGCACTCCCAGCCCACTTACTGGTGGGGTGTGCTGAGAGGCAGGAAAGGTCTTAACTCTCTGTAAACCGTGCTCAGCAGTAACTAAAACATCCCTGTGCTACCAACACTGTTGCCAGTACAAATCCAAAAAGTAACCCCATACTACCTACTGGGGAAAAAATTAATTCTGCTCCAGTCAAAAGCAGCACACTGGGCTAAAAATGTTGCCACAAAATCAGTGAAATAGTGGGTATTTAGTTTCCGAAAGCCACAACTACTAAATCTGTTTCAGGAATGAACCCAAATTTCATATTCTTAATTCTCTTACACTTTTCATCAATTCCCTTAGCATTTCATCCTCCTTGAAATGTGGTGGGCAGACATTTGTGATTCACACAAAAAGTGCCATATGTTGCCGAAAGCTGTAAATACATTTTGAAAGAGGTGCGAAGCTCTCAGAGCTCAATACTGCCTTTGTAGATGTCATTGGCCAGGGTTTAACTTGAGAATGTTTAATGAGATGGCTCAACAGAAGAACAAACCAGTTGTTAAGATAAGGGTGACTTGAAGTTCTTCACAAGTATGGCTCTGTGTTTGATCATTATGGTATTAATGTATGGTGACTCAAGTTCTTCACTCATAAGAGCATATTATAGTGGTTAGGGACATTTAAGGTAATGGGAGAAACCAGGTTATTTCTAACTATAAAGCTGTAACTTGTTTGTTTTCCTCTATTTGGTTTGTTTACTCTGAGCAAATTCTATGAGCTCAATTTCTATGCTGTGTTGTAAAAATAATTTTTTTGTTGTTTACACATTGGTTACTTAAAATTCACTGAGTACTTCTGTGTACTTTAATGTCTGGTATTTGGGAGTTGGGTCTTTGCCTTTGCAAAATTACAGAAAACTGCTGAAGGTGAAAGCTTAGGTCTCATGATAACCTATAATCTGAGTTTGAAGAGTGCATTCAGGCTTTTTAAACTTACCTTTTTTATTTACTATTTCTGTATATAACATGGAAAAGCTTTAGATTTTATCTTTGGAGTTCTCTGAAATCTTTCTGTCCTGCATAAATCAATGACTTATGAGTGAGATTCACTGTCCTGAGACAAACTTCTGCTGTTCTCCTATGTTCAGGCAAGGGGCTGATAGATAGCCCTAAATTGCTCTTGTTGATGGTTATAGAATAAACTTATTTTTGCACACAAGCTGTGCCTCACTTTGTGTTCCCTTCTCTCATACTTCCTTTATGCTGTTTTTGTTAGTGCTGACTCTATCACAAATGCAGGAATTAGCTGACATGGGAGAGAGAATTTCTCACCAGTCTTCTTTGTGCAGAAAGATAAATCTGTGGATTTTGCAAGTCTTGTATTTAGTCTGAATGTTCATTGTCAGCTTTTCAGGAAAGAGAGTGAGTTAGCTGATACCATATCGAGCTCATTTTTGTACGTAAGCAAGGCTGTATGCAAAGGTTTCCTATTCATTCCTAACAGTGGTAGGAATTCCTGAACCACTCTGCAGAAATTATTGTAATGTAAGCAGTCCACCTTACCTTCAGCTGTACACTGAGAAGTGGAGGGATATGGCTGTATGTAGTAGTGAGTAGCTAGACTTGAAGAAATCCAAGTTATCCCTTTTGGGTCATTCAACCAACGTGATTTCCTTCAGTGTATGTGGGTTTGGTTAGTACCTGGAACTTCTACAGATGCTCACTGTGGGCCAAGAGCAGCAGAAATCACCTAACTGTTACTAAGCATTAGCTCCAGTTACTCACATGGAGGGAAGGGATTTAAATTTTTTGCTTTTGTTTTGTTCTGGGCAAATTTCAGAGAAGGTATTGTTCAACCAAAGAAATGTACAGTAATGATATAAGAAAAAGTATGTAGATAATAGACTTCAAGAGAGAAGGCAAAACAACACTGGTATCAAACAGATATGGGAGCTTACCAGTGCAATTAGAATTCTTTAGTTCTTTGAGGACATGAGCTAATTTAAAATGTGTGAATTACTTCACCTTTCTATTGTATTCTTTACTTTGTGTTGGACATGCTAATGGCAGTTAAGCCAGTGAAAACCTACTTTCTGTTCTATCAGAAAGCTGTTGTAGTTGTTAGACATTACTTTATGAACATCTGACACTTTTAATATTGAGTTGGCACCCCCCCAAATTTTTAATGAATAAATGAATTCTAAGATCTGAATGGGTTATGCTTGTATTGGAAAGCTTTGGTGGCTAGCTGCATACACAACAGGCATCACTTCTAAATACTGGGTCTAGACTAATTAGGTTATTCTAATAGATGGGTTGTTGATGAGAGCACTTAGAACTTCAGTTGAAAGAATCTTCAAACCAACAACAACAACAAAACCCTATCCAAGAACTCCCTCTTGAGCTTCAAATCAAGAAGTGTTGCTAATCCCAGCTGTGTAGTCAGAGTAATGTGCCAGCTGTCCCAGACCTGGATTTCACAGCTGACTGCTGTAGGCAGAATGACAAGTTGTAGACAACTGTTGAGACAATTTTTGGTAATGTCTGGGGTGGGGGTGGGGGAGTGCACAATTTTTTTCTTTTTCTTTTTTATTTTATTTTTTTTTTTAAATGGTTATTCGGCACAGAATGAGGAAGCACTAAGGCAGCAGCAGCATCCCTTACTCTCCACACAGGTATTGGCAAACTGAGTGCATCCAATTGCTGCATTGAATAAGTATTTTTTTTTTGGGAGATGAACTGTTCAGTTCTTGAAGCTACAGAAGGGGCTATTAGTTTTTTTGGTGTTTTTCAAGGCATTGCAATACACTGGTTAAGGTGGGTGAAATTTTTTGGGTAGACACAGAGGTAAAAATGATAACTGCTTGAGAAGGAGAGAAAATTTGCCTTAGGAAGTGTTAAAGTCCTTCAGTAGCCTAGAGCAGGTCAGCAAATCCTTCTGGCCCTTTTGCAAATTATTTAATGTATTTGCGAATGCTTGGGTGGTTATTTCTCAAAGTGCATTCACAGTTGATTGTAGGGATGAAGCACCTTTCCTGTGAGGAAAGGCTGAGAGAACTGGGTTTGCTCAGCTTGGAGAAGAGAAGGCATGGGGATGCACTTACTGTGGCCTTCTGGTACCCAAAGGGAACCCACAGGAAAGCTGGAGAGAGACTATTCACAGGAGCGTGTAGTGACAGGACAAGGGGGAGTGGATTCAAACTGAAAGGGTAGGTTTACATTAGATATTAGGAAGAAAATCTTTACCATCAGGGTGATAGGACAGTGAAACAGGTTTTCCAGAGAAGTTGTGGCTGCCCCATCCCTGGATGTGTTCAAGGCTGGGCTGAGTGGGGCTCTGAGCATCCTGGTCCAGTGAAGGATGTCCTGCCCACGGACAAGAGGAAATAGCCTCATATTATTAAAAAAATTCTGCCTGGAAAGTGTTGTTAAGCATTGTAACAGGCTGCTCAAGGAAATGGTGGAGTCACCATCTCTGGAGGTGTTTAAAAGACGTCTTGATGTGGCACGTGGGGACATGGTTTAGTGATGGACCTGCCAGTACTGGGTTAATGGTTGTACTCAATGTTCAAGGTCTTTTCCAACCGAAATGATTCTGTGGTTCTATAAATCAGGTTCATAAATCAGCTCTGTGACAAAGGCTGCAGTACTGCAACTTATATAACAAATAAAAATAATACATCGGTCTTGGCAAAGTGGAATACTCATAAATTGGAAAACCAGTCTGATCTTAAATGCTGAAAGGGTGAGGCTTGACAGACTCCTGCATGTGTACTGACTTTTGCAAGAATCCTTAGCACTCAAACAAAGTATACTTGTATGTAAGTAACTTGAGACTTGAAAGCTCCTCTCTCTAAACAGTCTCAACTGCCCAAAAATGACTCAGGACTTTCTCAGAAGGTTTTATTCTTGGTACATGAACTTGCATCTTGGCCTTAATCAGCTCATTTGGCTGCCCTGTGATTTTGAAATAGAATTGGTACTTCCATCTGAAACAGGAAAGTTTAAAGGTGATATCTAAAGACAATGATACCAAAAGTGTGATTATTCTCACTTCTGAAGTGCTTCTTAATGGCTGTGGTAGCAGCCAGCTTGAAGCAGCTATGGGTGCATTTCCTTGCATTCACTTGAATGTGAAGATGTACTTCAAATAACCCAAAAGTTTTAAAGCACTTTGCACATTCAAATTTTTAGGAAATAATTGAGTTTGTAATTTCATAGTTTATGAAGACTCCATGAGTATACTTGTCTTGGCAAGATGTCCCAAGAGATCCTTTATTATTTCTTGAATGACAATCTAAATGCGGTGCTCAGCCACCCCTAATGAGTGGGCTGAGCGTGTGACTGGAGAACAGAGCTGTTACTAACAACCTGTTCCCTTTAGGTTTGTCTAGGGCAGTAAATAAAAGGTACATCATTTGCATAAGCCTATTAAGTGGTATTCTCAAGGGGAATAACAATAATTTCTAATGCTGTTTTCAATGCTGACAGTTGATTCATTTAAAAATTAGATACTGAGAAGGATTCCAGTGAAAGGAAAAGGTGGAATTGTGGTTTGTGGCTGTGCCACAGCAGGGTCAGAAGATGCAAAAAATGTGAGTCCTTCTGTGAGCAGTGAGTCCCCAGTCTTATATGTTTTCTGGAGTGAATGGAAAAAACAAGCTATACCAGTACAGTTGTTTGAAGATAAGGTAAGTCCAGAGATTTAAATGCAGGTGGAAAGAGATTAATGAGCGCAGTATGAATTCCATGTGACTATCTGTTTTAAGCTAAATGTATACAGATGCTTGTTTTTCTTCATGAAACCAGCCAAAATGAATCACAATGAAATTGAACATATGTTATTTGCACTGGCTTGTTTAAATCTGTTTCACAACAAACATTTATTCAAGCCACTCAAATTTGTGTAGAGGAAAAAATACTTTTGTGGTCTATGTTTCTTGGAGTGGCAGGCTACTACATCATCCTTGTAAAATAGAAAGCTTCTCTTATTTAAAAAGGGACTTGTAGAGTAACTTGATTTGGTAAAAGTGTATGAAAAGATAAAAGTAAACTTTACTTTAAATCTTTAAAACATAGTTTTTAGTTTCTCATTTAGGTTTTCTCTATACAAGTCTATACAAGTCCTCACCTTCCCGTTCAAGAGGGTGACACAATGGTATGGTTGGTCAAAGTTTCAGTGTGATTCTGTCTCCCAAGAGTAAAAATCATTTGTCAATAAATAGTTACAGAATAAGTATATTAAAATCCTCCCTCTTTGTTCTGAGATGGAAAATTAGTGTATCCTGGATTATGGGAATGCCAAAATGTGCTCCAAATACAGCTTTAACATTTGTTTGGGAATTTCAGGAACAAATGTCCAGTTTTTTTTGTCTCTTTACGCAAATGTGTAAAAGTGTTTTTGGTACAAGTAGTTTTGAAAAATATTGACTGGTGTAGAAAAGTGAGGTCTAGAGAAGAAAAGAGAGAAGATTTGTACTGTATTAAGCCCCTTCATTATTCTAAAAAAATATTTGTCATAGCTTAAAAAGCAGATTTTAATTTGTAGACTAGTCAGTGTTATTCAAAGTCAACACTGGATTGTGTTCCTAGGGTTTGAGACTATTATTTTATTAAGGCTGTGTAATTAAAATGGCAAATGGAAAATTAGAACTCAGTATTTGGGGGTAGTTTTATTGGTATATTCAATGATGTATTTTATGTGCTTATCTAGCCTGCAAGTGTGCATAACTTCTTAGACTTTTGACAATTCCTTGAAACTTAAATTAGTGAAAGCTTTTTTGAAAGATATTATGAAACAGTAGTAGTAGGTATTGACTTTGTGATAATGGTTCAAACTATAATTATCTTTGGTCTTTTCACACATTGTGAAATATTTGCATAAGGGTCACAGAAATCTTTAGCAAGTACAATGTATATTTGTTGAGTACTTTCTGGTTTAAAAATGTGGTGCTTTTATGCCTAAAGCTAACAGATCAGGTTATTGTTGCAGCAAGTTTTCAGTTCTGTGCCAGTAAAGTCGGCAGATTTGATTAGCTGTTGCAATGCAGTCAATAGGATTGCAGTTTGTCACTTGAGACTGCTTTGGTTTCAGTGTGGAAATTCTTGCAGCAGGAGGAGCTCTAGACTCTGCCAGTGTGCCAGCCCAGCTAAGGTTTGGCTTCTGTCTTAAATGGAAGCATTTAAGGATAGCATTGGAAGCATCTGCTGTCTTAAATGGAGGCAGTGTTAGGATAAAGGCTGTCATTCTTTTAAGCACTTGCTTGATGATCTCTGGTGGACTTCTTAGAGCTGTACAGTATCAAGGTAAAATATTTTAAAAAGTGAGTATTTTGAGAACAATCAATTTGGTGGTCAAGCAGTCCCTGGAACAATGTCCCCCACTGCTGGATATTTTCAAGAGGTGGCTGGACAGTTCTAATCTCATGTTGTTTCCTTTTCCCTTGAGAGTTTGGACCAGATCTTTTGAAGTCCTTCATGATTCTCTTTTGATGTGGTTATGTGGTAGATTGGTGATACTCCTGATGGACAGGTATGTACACTGATGAGCATCAGAAGTACCCAAAAATGTAGTGAGGGCACCCAGGCATCTGCTGTTCAGTGCAATGACTCCAGGTTGTAGCACAGCCATCACTGCTGGATGCCTCAAATGCTCGACAGTCAGCTTCTGATTTCTGGTCTGGCACTTCAGGATAAAGCAATACACTTTGATAAGCCAAAAACCATATGGTTATGCAAAGATTCTCAAGCTGATGGTTGAAGTGCTGTGTACATTATTTTGGCATGAACGTCAACCTCAAACTGTCCTAAGCTGAGACGCCACTGTCCCCAGTCATTAGGGGTATGAAAAAGTGAGCAAGCCTGAACAGAGGCTTGCTCTGGAGTTGTTTAATCCTTCATCTCCTCTCTTGCAGAGATGCAGGTAAAAATCAAATATTTCTGTTGTTTTCAGGAAGGTTCTGGGTTTCAGGATTGCAGAGTTGCTCTTTTTTTCTTGACTTAGTGTCCAGTTTCTATTAGAAATTCAAACTGGTGCAGACAATTGTCCATACTGGTTTAGGTATAGGTGCAAATGCTGGAGGTGAGATTGTAAAGTTAAAAGTTAGGGACCAGAGTTTTGATTATTCAGGTTGTCATTTTTCCCATGGCTTAATACTGTGCTGTCATCAGGAGACTGGAGGGAGGTGGTGAGTATATTTTAAAAAAAAAGTCTTCCCAAAGCCTTCTGAATTATTAGGCTGCCTCTAAAATAGAGTAGAAAATGTTGTATTTTTTAATGAAAACACCAAAAGAAATTACTTCTGCTCTTTCAAAGAGGTTAAGGAAGGATAGGAGTAGTTAAATTTCAAAGTTGTTTTGAAGCTGTTAATTAAAAGGATCTGTTAGGTAAATTTGACACTTTTTAGAAGAGTCTTCATACCTGTACGTACTTTATTGTTTTTTAATACAGTGCTTTGAAATATTCTTGTGCAAATGAAGTTTTTAAAAAATGAGGGGATTTTCTTAGAATTTCCAGAGATTGCATGGATTTTAGCACCAAGCTGGAATGATTTGATTATTCTGTATGGCGACACACATGACTGTAGAAGGGTGGTTGGAAAAACCTGAAGTACTCATGATCAAATCTGTGAGGTTAGTTTTGCCAACTGATTTACTTGAAGGAATGATACACCATTAAAACATGGGGCTGAAGACACGTTTCACTCTGCTAGTGGTGAGTCTTCCCTTTGTTGCTCTTAAACAGTGTAACTTAGTCTGCTTTGATTTCCTTTACTCCATAGACTAATTAGAACAAAGTGTTTTGCTGGGTCAGTGGTGTGTTGATTCTGTAGAACACTTACCTGTCCCTGTGTTGAGTCAACAAACTTATGAACCAAGTCAAGAGCCTTATACTGTACTTAACTTTGAAGGCAAATTGTGCTTTTTAAGTACTGCTGTGTTTGTTCTGAGGAGTTTTTCAAGTGGTACTTCAGTGTTTTAGAGAGATACTCAGAGCTACTGTAGATCACACAGGTTTGATTGTATTTTCAGAGCTCCTACTGAAATCTCTGGTCCTGTAAATGATGCCTTTATTGTAATAGAATTTAAACGTTAGAGCCAGGGTGGGTCTCTAGAGAAATTCCCAGACCCTCAAGTTCATTGAATACCACTGTCTTAAAATACCATTCTCATTTTTAAATCTTCTCCTCTCCCCAGTAATGAACCTAGAGACATGAATGGGACAGTTTATTTAAATTGCCTTTAGCTGTATCAATTTAAGAAGTAGCAGAAAGATCTTTTGCATAAATGAAAGCAAATACTAGTGTGCATCCCCTGAACTTGTATCTTTGTAAGCAAGTTGCTGCCTGAGTAGTATAATATGTGTTTAATTTTGGACCTTTCCACTCATAAATATTGAAAACTTAGCTGATATTAAAATAAAAGGTTGGAAGTTTAACTTTACAAAATGAAACTAGTTGTTATGTTTTCTTAATTAGATGAAAAAGTACTTTCATTACAAGGAAATTGTTTTGGATAGAAGTTATTGACATTTAAAAAGACCATAAGCTGAAGGAAAAACTGTGGACCTTCTGATATATATTCTTGGTTTTCCCACTTCAGTCTGGAGCTTTTAATGAATTTAAAAGAAGGATAAGTGGTTCTTCTTCTTGCTGTTTATTTTGTCAAGGGGAGATGATTAGTACTGAAATCCATACATTCATGTGTGTGTATTTGATATGTATATATACACATTTGTGTGTGTATTTTTTATATATATGTACATTTTATATATATATGTACATATATATATGTATGTGTGTATATATATGGATATATGTCATGAAAGCTAAGGGATCTTTCTGAGATATTGATTGTATAAATAGATTCTGGAGGCCAGTGCTTGCCTGGCTGTTCTCTGTTACAGGATGCTCACGTGTAATCCGATTAAGCTTCAAAATATTTAATTTGAATTATTCTTTTCTGACTTTATGACATGTTTTATATAGGCAAAATATAAATGGAAGAGTAGGAGTAGAAGAAAGAAGTAAGTTTAGAAGTAGAAGTCTGAAAAAGCACGCTCTGCCTATAAAAAACACATCAGGAATTCTAATAACTTGAAATGCTCTTCTCACTTTGTATTAGAAAAAATGTCATCTTTAAGCATCTAGTCCTTAAGATAATTTTTGAGCATTCATGCTTGTTCTCTACCTATTCCAGGATTGCTTTGTTTTCTTGGGAATTATGTACTGTGTCAGGAACCTGCATAATTGAGATCTAAAAAGGTCATGCCCTGACATAGTTTGGTTAATTCCAGATATATCACTATCAACCTCTCTGGCAGGGCACCCCAGTAACACCAATGTGTTTCATGCATCTCAGAATTGTTAGGGCTGGAAGAGACCTCTGGAGATCATCTAGTTCAATCCCTCTGCCAAGGCAGGGTCATCAAGAGCAGATTACACAGAAACACGTCCAGGTGTGTTGGGAATGTCTCATGTCTCCAGAGAGAAACACTCCATGGCGTTCCTGGGCAGCCTATTGATGTATGAATAAATTCCATCTCCAGTGTATTGTCTTTGGTTCTCCAAAGGATAGGATCTCCTCTGATCCTATTCTATTTGGTATCCGATATTTCAGGAGTCCTAATTCACGTGTATGGGGTGGATTTTGTGATGAGCCAAGTGATTATGGATTAGTTTCATGGGAACTAGTGTTGCAGTTGGAAGAATAAACTTTGTCAGCAGGTTGCAAAGCTTTTTTTGGTGTGTGCATGAATTTGACTAGGAAACAGTGTATGATGCTTTCAGTGGTCTCCAGCCCTTAAATGATTGTTTCCCCTAAAATATAGATCACTGTGTTAACACTTTCTCCCATATGTGACAGCACGTAGGCGGCTGTGTTCTGCTGAAGACTGTGTATCAAGCTGGCACTGTCGGGGGACAAGTGGGGACGTATGAACTGGCAAGACATTAAAAATCTGTGAAATCTGTTGTCTTATTTCTTCCTGATAGTGGAAGAACAGAATAATCTGTGTCTGTGGCTGCAGAGGCAAGCAGTGTAATGCAGGAAGAGTGGATCTGCAGAGTGAACCCCATGTTTACACCCCACTTGTGTGGGGTCTAACGCTGGGGCTGATCTAGTCTATTCCTGCCCATAGGCAGTCAGAGCATCTAAGTGCACTGCTGAGGGCATCTGAAAGTCTTGTTTCATCCAAATTGAACCTATTTCATGTGCTATGAGACTGCTGCAGTGTGCTCACCAAAGTATAATAGATAGAATGATCAGACACACTCTGTAATGCTGATAATCTTTTTTTCTGATTTTTGTTTCTTTAGGCCGTACATTTTTAGTACATATTTTTTTTTGTTTTCGTCCTCTCCTTTTTACTGTTTATCACTGATGTTTATTCAGCACTAAATGCCATGGTGTACCATATCAACTTCCTTCATTCTTAGCAGAGTATAAATTATATAAGTATATATATGGGTATATGGATGCCCACAGATATGTATGCACATACTTACAGTGAACAATTTGCATGTCAATAGTCTGATACACTTACTGTCTGTAACCAGTAGAGCCCTGGTAGTGATTAAGGAAGGCATTCAGGATGGAGGGATGTCCCAGTATCACTGATTGACAATGTACACTTGTTAGTATCTTTCTTGCACTGAAGCCAACTCTGAATGTTGTCCTCTTCAGCTTTGTGTTTTAACTGCCTTCCCCAGGACCAGGTTGTCTTCCTGTGCCTGCAAACAAAGGAGTGCACTGTGCTTAGACAGGCTTTGGGGGAATTTCTTCATTAGTCCTTGCCTTTTACTTCAAGCAGTGGGATATAGTGTCTTCTGAGCACACTGTTATCTCTTTCAAGGTCAATGTCTTTTCACTGCACGTTTATGCAGTTAGTAATGCAGTTCTCATTTTTGATATTAGATGCCACTGAAATGTGACTTATACTTTAAAGGAGACAAGGATTTATAATTGTTTGCTCTAATTTGCTTATGAGTCTTCAAATGTATAATTTGAATACCCAAAGCACCTATTAGATATTCAGTTGAAATTCTGTTCTTCAAAGCTCTTAAAACAAAAGGCTCGAATCATGAAAGAAAAATTATTTCACAGCATGCCCAGCAGCAATCAGTGCATCCAGAAGTGGGGCTTACAATCTGCAGTTAACTTTGAACAATCCACACCAGTGTATTTCATGGAATTTAAGCATCCACAGCAGTATGAAATTATGATACTTCTCCAGCTGTGCGTGTAACTTTCCAAGAGTGTAGCTGACAGTGTCTGGTGGTATCAGCCAAATGGCAATCATCTGCAAGGTTGGCCAGTACTGGGATTCTGAGAGCTAAGCAGCTGGTTTTCTGTATCCTACTTGAGGATTTGTTAGGATCAAATAAAGCTATCAAGTCGGGTCAAGCATTTGATCTTTTATACAGGACTATTTTTCATTGCTGGTGATTGGGGGAAAAAACAGGAAGAGTTTCTGCAGGTAGTAGCTCCAGACAGCACAACAATTGAGTAATAAGAATCTGGAGAATAATCTAAGGTCTTCTTTAACACTAAATTCTACTACAGGTTTTGCAGGGAAGATAAAGCAGATGATGTCACTTGTCTCCATGAAATATAGGTACATCACCAAAGGGAAGGGAGAAATCAAATCTCTGGTTCTGGACAGTGACACAACATTTTGAATGTTACTTGCTATCTGATGCAGTTTTGAAAATAGCATAGTTTGAATTTAATAGTTCTACAAATTAAATTTACAGTACAAAAAGGGTATATTTCTAGAATACAGCTAGAAGGCAAGAAGATTCTGGTATCAGATCTGTGTTGAAACAATACTGTATCTGTCAAGTCTTCATATCCTTATCTCTCTTCCTGAATGTAGCTGTTATTTCTGCTCTGCAAGGTCACACTGAATTCTCTGTCACCTTATTCATCACAAAACTGTCCTTCAAACTTCTTTCCTTCATATCACTTCTTCTTTTGGCTTCCTGTGTTTCGATTGAAGTTCATGGGTTTGCAGCATATTTGTTATGGGCTGTTGCAATCTAAAATAGTTTTATCATCTTGGAAATTCTTTTTAGCAATACAGTCTTGGAATGGACTCAACTTTCAGGTTTCAGGTTTCTATGTTTTTGTATGGAAGCAACATCATCTCTCTTTTCTGTTTTACAACATCATTTGTTTTTTATTTTATGTGTAAATTACATCTACCTGTTTCTGTGCAGGCTATATTTTTAAATCTAAAGAACTCAAATTTCCTGTTTACTCTTTAACTTTTAGAGGCATGTTATTTGATTCTCTGTTGTGTGAGTGAGAGTTTTTTAGAGGATTTATAATCTTACCCTGATCCCTGTGGTCTGTTTAATATGTAGGATTTGTTTATGGTTGCTCTGTACTTAAGTTGCTTCATACTTCTGATTATCTTGTTGCTTTATTCTCTATCTCTTGCAAAGTGTCCATGTCTCTGAGGCAAGATGATAGGAGCAGATGTAGCTATCAGAATGCAGTATATCATGATTAAAGGTATTGGCTAGTTTTCTGTTTTGTTCTTGATTTATTTTCCTTTTTGATTGCACATAAGTGGTTAGCTCATGTTTGAAAAATTATGCACAATAATTTGAGATCTTTAAGAGGTGATATAGGTAGTACAAAGTTCATTAGTGTGTGAATAGTGCTATATAGCCACTTTTCCTGCATTAATTTGTGTTTTCTGTTATTCAGTACATCATTCTGTTTTCAAGTTCAGTTTAACTGTGACTTTTCAGTAAATTTGTTGTTGACAGATTTTTCAAACCCAGTTATTCACCCTTGCTTCAAAATTTCTTGGGAATGCAACTGAAATTCTTGGCAGTTCCTGTTAACAACCCACTTTGTGAAAAGTGTCTTTCACTCATATAAATTAACACTTTATCAGTGTATAAGGGGGTCTGCCCTCTAATACTGCATTTTTTCATCCTATAATGTTTTTTCCTGGTCTTTCCAGCTGCTGCTGCTGCCTCTCTGATTTATTTCTCATCAAATGTAGTTACAACACCGTCTTTGTGCAAAAGCAAGTAATTTGAATTTTGAAGAGTAGTGCCAGGACTAATATTTCAGTTGCTGGAGTGATGGGTGTGGGTAGTGGACAGTGGAGCTGCAAGCCAGTGGGATGCAGATGCTGACTCCTTAGGGAAGCAGCTGCAAGAGGGTTACCTGGCTGTGCTAGGGAAAGCCAGGCTATGTGAAGCTTCTTAGCAGGAGTTTACTGAGCAAGACTGGAGGCAAGTGATCCTCCCTGGAGGCAGATAATCCCCAGGTGAAAGGCTGAAGATGAGCATCAACCTGCCAGGCAGGTTCAGCTCCTCACCTTGTACAATTTTCCACTATTTGGTACCTTTCTACTACAAACAAGCTGGTAGGACTTCATTTTGTTAGCAGTTCATTCCTCCCTCCAACTGTTCAGGTTTCCATACCTTTCCACAGGTGATTGGTGGATTTTTCTTATTTCTCTTACATTATGTTTAGGGAGTCTCAAATCACACAGTGGCAGTTGCTGGTGTTCTTTCAGGAGGCTCAGTCATAGGCTACTTATGCTGTCATTTGCTTGTGGCACCTACAAGGCTTTTTAGGCTGTGCTTAAGGGAAGTGTAACCTCGTCTACAGTCCTCTTAAGCTTGCAGTAACAACCCTGTGCTACCTTCAGTACAGCTAGATGACTCGTGGCTAAATTACACCAGTGTCTCTTCAATCGAACTAGTGATTTTTCCATGTGGCGTTGTATCAAAAACTTTACTGAATAAAAGTATTTTATGCATTTCTGTTCTTAAAACAATTTATTTGATAGCTAAAGAGTATGGGTTTGGCCTGGCACCTTTGGTCAACCCATGCTGACTCTTATCCTACTTTGTATTTTTATGTCTTTTGTTTCCGTTTCCACCAAATTTTGTTTCAGATCCTTTCATCCCACTGAGTCAGCTGGTGATAGTTGCTCTATTTTTCCTGGGCTCTGTTTGTGACTCTGCTGTATTGTTCTGAAAGCACATTCTGCTATTCTGTAATCCTATATTCTTCCTCCATAACAACTCCACTATTACTGTTTTTACTGTACTTGCAGTCATAGGAATCAGTTTGATTTCAGTCCTGTTAGCCGACCTGTATGATATTATTTTCTCACTTGGATCCCTGTTTCTGAGACTTGCAGGATTCCTGGTAAGTTGTCTTGTAATGGTTATTTATTCAAGAAACTCTAGTCCTACAGGCTCAGTTTTTCTTAGATTTATATTTCTAAGAATTTCACACTCAGTGGTAAACCATCTTCTCTAATGAAGCTGATCTGTCCTCCAGCTGCTTAATTTCTCAGCCAGCCCTTTTGGGGCTTGAATTTTTCATGCTCAGAGTATCCAAGACAGTAGGTGCTGGAGTTTGTGACACTAATAATCCACACGTGGGAAGTGTAGGTAGATCCTTGAGGGAATCATTCTTGGAGAGAATGAAATGCCATCTCCAAGGCCATATTTAACTCTGTGGGTAGTATTTGCAGTTCCCAAAAAACTGCCTTCCTAAAGTGCAAACTTACAGATTTTAATTCTGTTTTTATTTGGATCTTATTTCTTAGCATATTTCAACAGGAGTTTGCCTTGCATTTCCTTTGAGCTTTCTGTAGCATCTGGGGAACAGAAAATGAGATTTTTTTTCCAGGTCTGTTTAATATCAGACATTTTTGTCCATTAATAGCAAAGGATGGCAATAAAAAACCCCAAATAACAAGAAAAGACCATTCAGTAGGCAAATTATAATCTCTTAGCTCTTGTGATAAGCATTTCTCAGACTATGCAAATAAAACCATGGGAAACAACCACTGTAGTTGCTATAAACAAGCAAGCATCTTTATCATTGGTGGTACACAGACACAAACATTCAAATCTGCTTTTAACAGATCATGAATCTCTGTGTTGTAAATGAATGATGAAATTATTTTAACTTTCTGTTTATCTTTTCTGATGTGTCTCCTTATACTCTGTGTATTTCTGTCTCGATGTGCCTTTAATGTTTTGAGTGCCTCTTGCATTTGTTCATTTGTTTACCTGCAGCCTAGCTTTTTTCTTTTGTATAACATTCCTTTATATAAAATTGGAAAGTCTTTCAATAAAAACTGTGTTACACTTTAGCTCTGTCCTACTGTCTTGCTTTTGAAAAAAGAGGATTTTTTTCCTTTTATTTTTTTTCTTCTTGCCACATTTCCTGCCTATCGAAGTTGGTTTGGTATCTTCTGAGCTGCTCTACTGCTCTGTGGTGCTACATCTTAATTTTGTTTCCTTTCTAATTGGACTTTATTAAATTGATTTTATTTCCTTTTTATTTTTCATCTCTCCTATCACTCTGTATCTTTTCCCTATTTCACTGGGGTAAACTTCTGCTTAAAAGAATTGAAAAAGTCATGATACTGAGAAATAATAACACTATAAGTAGTATATATAGAAGTAACAAACAAGCAAATGCATGGAATGTTTTGGGGTAAATTGATTTTTAGAGAATGAAAAGAAATTTCAGAAGATGCTTGTTTAGATTAATGCTTTTTAGTTGTTTTTTTTTTTTCAGATGGCTTTTTTTTCTCAGAAGCTGCTGTTTGTCTGCTGTGCTTTTTATTTACTGTCTTATGTAACCTCCATTTGCTGAAATTTGCATTTCTTCCTCAATGAATATATTATTTTTCAGAAACAGTTTGGGTCAATGAAAAACTTATTAAGATTTCTATTTATTTAGGAAATACATCGCCAGAGGCTCCAGAAGAAACAATATCCTAGAATTTTTAAGCTTGGGTATATCTGAAGTATTTATTGCTTTAACAGAAATTTACAGAGAAGGGGAATAATAGGATATTAAATTTGCAGTCAGAATAAAAACAACTTTACAGATATAATTTGAAAGAAATCTAAGGTATTAAAGTAAATATCCCTGCTATCTTAGCTTTCATTAAATGATGTACAGGCAAAGACAGTAATGGATTTTTAAGCATTGACTGCCTCAGTCAGAGGTTAGCAGTTTGCATTTGAAGAAAAAGACTGATATAAAGGCTTAACGCTTGCAGTTTCCTTTTTAACTGCTTATTAAAACAACTGATCAAATGCTTTCTATGAGATCTGTTGCTTGCTTTCATCTGTCTTAGCCATGCATTTCACTAATGTAGACTGATATTTTAGCAGAGTGATTTAGTAAAGGCTCAGCAGTGAGGCAGTGTGTGATCTGGACATAAAGGTTCAGCATTTGATGTGTTTTCTTATATAGCACAGCATCCAGGACACAACTAATGAGGGCTTGTAAACAGTAAGAAGGTTGGGACACAAAGGAGATGTGCTGCTTTACAGAGGTGCTCACCCAGTGGCACAGTAAATGAGAATTTTCTCTGCAGACTGCAGCTACTGCCAGATAGCAGTGGAGAAGCTGTGGGCGATGAGCACTTACTCTAATTGCGACACTGACAACGAGGAAGCAACAGGATAAAAATAAACCCCTCATACTTCCCTGAGCCTTCCATTACTGTAGCACTGGAGATTTTTCTGTCTCATGAGCTAAGGGAATCTTCTGTCCACACATACTTTGGGCTGAGTCCAGTAGAATGTAGTGAAACATTTTGGCTCCAAAATACATTCAAGTTACTGGTTCCTGAGTTTTGTTCTGTGAACCAACACTAATCCCTGATGTTTATGGAAGGAGGAAAACTTAAGTGTCCTCGAAGGAAGTAAAGAGGCAAGATAATGAAGACAGTAGTCTATCTTGAATTCTTTAGATTAGTTGTTCCTCTTCTACAATGTAATGTAAAGAACTTGCATTTGAGGGTGAGGAAGCACTAAATACCTATTTCCTTTATCAATTAAGTTTAAAAAATAGAACACATGATTTGTGGATGTTAGTAATGTGCATTTTAAATGCTCCATGTGCAGTCCTGATTAAATGTGATCTATATTTTGTTTAGCATAGATTATAAAGTCTCTATTTAAAGGCTGGGACTTTTTTGTACTAGGCACTTAAGATGCTACATATATACTGTAGCAGAGCTGCTGGTTTAAGGTGAGAAAACAGGTGGGCACAAAAGACATATGGGGAAACACAAGGTGATGAAGACAATTCTGGGAGTTGTAATAAGCTGCAGTTGCTGTTTACTATCTGTCCAGCTACAGAGGAAAATTTTTTAATACTCGTTGCAGTGCACTATTTTTTGTTTTAAGAATGTAGCAGTGCATGTCCATGTATAGTTATATACCTGATCAGTGATGGTTGGTAAACATTCTTATTATTATAGTGACAGAGAATTTTTCCTCAGCTTTCATCTGCATTCAACACTGATTTGTGGATGCTTGGGATCTTACTGGAATTACAGTTGGTAAGAGGGTATCAGTGAATGTTGATCTCTAGTAATAATCAAGTAATATGTTTTTCCAATCTTGCAATGGAGTATTAGGAACATAAAGAAGAGCACTTTCCTCTTATATATGGTGTTCCCAAGTTTTACCTGAATTGGAGTCTTCATGTGAATTTGTTTTAAATCTATTCAGTGTTTACTTTTTCTTGCCTAAATCATCCTTTAAGCCCTGGTGGGCTAACTTAACTCAATTCACCTAAGGAATGTTTGATTTTGAATCTGAAAGATACAAAAATAGAAAGGAATCAAGATAGTTGTGTGGAAAAACTGCTGCTGGTAAATTCTGCTGTTAGCAATACAGCTGGTGTTGTAGTCCAGCAACACACCACCTTTTCATGGTAAGGATACACTAGCAGAGGGCATGTAAAGAGTATGAAGGTTTCTAGGGAATAGAGTGTTCAACAAGGAGTTGGTGCACTTTGAGGGAGTCCAAGTGAAAGTTAATAGAGCACATCTTGGAGGGTGGATAAGGCTAATACATAATTACAATTTTCTCTTGTGTAGGCCAGTCATCCAAGGCTACTCCTGTAGTGGAGAAGGAGGATAATGCTTTAGATTAAATATAAAGAAGAACATTTTTACAATGAATGCAGTAAAGCACTCAAATAGGTTTTTTGGAGACTTGGTAGATGCCTTCTTCCTGTAAACTTTCAAGGTCAGGCTGGTTGGAGCTCTGAGCAACCTGACGTAGTGGAAGGTTCCTGCTTATTTCAGGAAAATTCGACTAGATGACCTTTAAAGAACCTTCCAACTAAAACTATTTTGTGTTTCTAGGATTCAGTGATTAAAGGAGTTGAATCAAGGCCCCTGGTGTTTTACCTCCTGCTTAAAATCACCTCCTTGGTTTGCAGAGGTAGTAAGGAGAAAATAGTTTTCCTTTGCTTCCTTGGGTGCTTCTCTGCTCTTCCTGTTTGCTTTGTTTAAGAGTCTCTTGTATTTTGCACTTATTTAAGACAAGGGCTTAGGTCTGTAAAGTTGAGCTCAGCTCTCTGCATAATTACTGCATTGAATAACAATGTTTGCCCTGTTGATATTTGTACTGCATTACAAATTGTACCAGTAACTTCTAAATAAAAACAGCTCCTTTGCAGCTGAAAACTAACATGGAACAGTGACTGCTGGATTATATGGAGTGAATGGGCCAACCCAGTAATGAAGCAGTTTGCTGTATAGCTTCTGCTAAACTTCTGCTACAGAAAACATTTAGCCAAAAGGATTGGTGAATCAGTGTCCCCTTAGATGTGGAAGGGACATGATTGCAGTATTTTACAAGGTCTGATCTGAAATCTCCTGGTAATGTTTTGGACTAAACTGACCTTGTAATAAATAATCCAGATGGCAGAATTCATAACTATCATGTAGGGTCCACTGCTCACCCCTGTGGTTTTGTCTAGGCTTACATCAGTTAGAGTTGTTTATAGCTGGAGGTGCACTGTGACCTGAAGCTGGAACACAGTAATGTGGAAATAGTTTTGTGTTGCAGATCTTAAAATTCTAAGTAAGATTTCTTTTATGGCAAATTCACCTTTGGAAGACAAAGAATAATTTTGTTTTCTTCTATTTCTATTTTTTTAGAATTATAGTTGTTTTCCAGATAAGATTTTGAAAAAGTTTGAAAGTTCCATGTCTGATTCCCATTAAAATTGAGTTTATTTCTCAAACCACCCAAACAGCTGAAAAGCATACTATCCTTACAGAATTTTAACATTCTTGTGATGATTTTTGTAGATCACATACTAGAAAACAAAGTCATGGTGGCTCCTTTGAAAAAATGAGTGCTACAATTTTGCAAGTGAAGGACTTAATATCCCCAAATTTCAAAAAGATTTAATACAATGGGATCTGTCTGGACCACAGTCCTTGCAAGTGAGCAGTCCATGAAAATATGAAGAAGTAAAGTCTGGCTAAGCAAATGTTCATGGAAATGGAGTTTATTTGTGCTCTGGGAAGTGTGGTCACATTTTCAATTGGAATATTCAAAGGCAAGATGGTTTTTAATGGGAAACATCTCCCACCATTTTAATAATTATTTTTTCCCAGAAGGAAGAGGAATATTTGCCTCTTTTTTTCTTAAAAAAAAGCAGCTTACTGGGTGATTTTTTTAAAAAAATAAAAGTATGACATTTTTGTTGCATATATTCTATTTTAAGCCGTGAGAGTGGAAATTATCAGAAGACAGATTTTATTAAAGCAGTGTAAATAAATAAGCAGATGGCTTAGAATATTACTAATTTGTTTTGCCTGTAATAAATGTAGGTATAAAATTTATTGAGGAGAAATACTTGCTGCTGGGCTGGTTCTGTGTAATGGGTAGTTTTGATTACTAAACATTCCTGTTTTATTCTAGGTGAGATATTGATCTCTTTGCACTGATGGCCCATAGCTGACTCATTATTTTTCCCATAGCTCTACTAAATATTGAAACCTACTGATGTTCTAAACAGCAAAGTAGAGAAATAAGATAATAAATTATGGCAGTTATCTTCTGCAAGCTGCTAAACTCATAGAAAATGTGTTATGGTTATGTCCTTGGAAGAAAATGGCTGTTTCAATGTAGTGTGAACTTCTTATCAGGCTTCTTGTCTTCTCCTTGTTATTGTCCACTGAATACCCTCAGCAGCTTTTTTTCACTTATAGGCAAATCAGTCAAGTACCCTTAACTGTAAGGGAAGCTCCAAGTTAGACAAAGCAAAAGAGAGAGTTCCACACTAGACTGAAACAGAAGACATTTTATCCATATGGTCTCTCATATTCTGCCTGTGTTAGCCTAAACTTAGATATGCTTTTTTATGCTTTTTCCTCAGAGCAATTGAAAATGGTAGATAAAAAGAATCTTACCCACATTTCTGTAAATGGCTACAGGAATAAAATCTATTGAATGCTTGATAAAAAGTTACTGCAACATAAAAAGCTGTATTGTTCAAGCATGGAAGCAATGTAAAAAGTGCTTGTGAAAGCATTTCAGAAGTTTTTCCCCTACCAGAGTTATGAGTAATCAGTATCTTCTCTCTTTTGAGAAAAATCCAAGTAATCAAATGCAGCAATACAAAGGGATAACCTCTGTTTCTGTAGATTTAGTAATTTAGTAGGAAAAATTACATATATATATATATGAACTTTCATCATCTTGGAAATCAATCTATGCATATGAAATTCATATGAAAAAAAGCATAATCTCAAAATAATGTACTTTGTAGTTTTAAATTGGCCTGTGCAGAAGGTAGATTTGTGTGTTCTTCAAACTGGTCTGTCTGCAACAACTGTGTTCTATTACATTATCACTATTACAGAGTTTGAGAAAATACTTGCTCTGGAGAAAAGGCATCACAACTGCTCTGTTACATCTTTATTTGTTTCCATATTGGATGACTGTTTTGAATAGAAAAAGATCACTAGCAATGTGAAGTACGTGGTTATCTTCCCACTCAGGAGTGTTTCTTATGTAGAATCTTTTTTCTGCTGGAAGGTTTTAAGAGGATGTTTTTGTTTAATCTAGAATAAGATGTGTCAGTGTGAATGCACATGTTTAAAATCCAGTTTCCACATTGGCAGTTGATCTGCTATTCTTGGTTTTCTTGCTTTTCCTAACTGTTGCTGTGTTGTTGAAACTCTCTCCAGCTGCCTTGACATTCTGGGTAAGTGAAGTGGCATTTGGGTTTCTTCCAGCTGTGCTCACTGGGTGGCTCTTGGTACAAGGTGAAAACTTGCAGTTAAAATGGGAAATACTTCTCACCATCCTAGAAATCTTGACTTCTAGGCAAATTATTCTTAACTGAACAAATGTCATCTGCCACACATGACCCATACATTTTCTGAAACTGCTTCAGAAACTGTTTTTTTTTTGAAAGATGTTTCCCTTATTTCCTAAGCTAGCTATCTAAATTTATTTTTAATGGAGACATGTCAGCAACCACCCTCTATTTTTTTAAGTAGTGATGACAGATTTACAATTCTAAACATATTTTTTCCTCCTTTTCTCGCATCCATTTCAATTTACTTTTTCAAACTCGTGGTTTTTCACTACACCAGTTTGCTTGAAGTAGTGTGTGTGAAGTTGTTCCAGGTGAGCTTTTCCATCTTGCTGGAGTGAGAATGAGCATAGGGCAGACTGGGCTGGGGTTCCTGAATTCATTGCAGTGGCCCAGTTGTGCTAACATAAGCTGCTGTGTCCCTTCTGTATTGCTGGCTTCAGGCTGTTTTCTTTGGTGTGTGTGGTGGCTCCAGCTTACTTCTTCCCTTAAGACAATGTAGGAATTTGTGTGTGTGCCCAGGAGCTTAGCTAAGGCACAAATGGGATAATTCTTTGGTGGTACAGAAGTGAAGTCCTGCCAAGAGATAATCTTTCAACAGAGATTTCTTAATTTAGAGAAATTTCTCAGGAGACCATATTCTGTGAATTGCAAGGATGGGAGTTAAGCCTGAAAATGAGCAACTTGCAGCTTTTTTGTCAGCGCTCATAAAAACGCTTCAGGAATGGGAATGTGTTGTTTAGTTTGTATTACTTTAATTGGATTGGTCCAGCTCTTGACTTTGGTGCACAGTGTGTCCTGCAACAGATTTCACAACAATTCGCTGTGCTCTCAGTGGTAAGACTAAAGACATCTCTTTGGATGGCAGAAATACCTTCCATCTCCAGCTCTTGAACCTTTTCTTGTGCATGTTCTGGTGCCTAGAGCTTCAGTCATAATGCCATTCCTGTTCTCTTAGCTTGTGCTTTCATGCAGCTTTCCTGCAGTGCTGGCCTTGGTGTTACAATGTGGAAGAGATAGGGATGACTGATCAGTGCCACATGTCTTCCCTTTGGTGGATTCAGAGCATTTTTGGCTAAAATCAGTGATGCATTTCCATTGACTCTGGTTTGTGAAACTTCACTGTTAAATTTTTATGGATTTTCAGTAAGAACAAGAAATGTTCAGGTCTAAGCTATATATTTTGGTGAATAACTAACAAGGCATTTGTTAATGTGCTGTTCCTGTAGACTTATTTTTCTGTGTGTGCAGAATATAAAATCCACATTTATTCAAAACTAGTGCAGTTAAATTTAAGGGAGAAGAAGTGTGTAATGTTATGCAAAGTTAATTTATGATGATGAAATAAGTTTAACAAGTAGATTATGTTAATTTCTCACCATCTCTAAAGTCGTGCATTTCTCTAGAAATAAGTACTAATTTGATTTCAGCTTGAATTTTTTCCAAGGATCTTTAAAATATGGGTATTATGGCTCAGATAGGGTAACCAGAACATAAGTTTTCCTAAAAGCTGGTAGTGAAGTTGCACATGCAGCTCAGGAGGAGAGATTCAGTGTTAGAGTGTGCAATTAATTGACTGCCATAAACTTTAAGACATTGTGTATTATTAATGACAGATGTTTGTTCCACTTTCAGAACAACTGTCATGAATTAATTGATCTTCACTAGGACTGGGAAGCTAAGGGTGCACACAGAGCAGGAATCATGGGCCTGAATGAGAAGAATCAGTAGCACCCCAGTAATTTCTTTCAACACAGATCATTGTAGTCACTGTAGCAGTTCTAATCCTTGACCTCTCTTAACTCTCCTTGACCACTTTTTAACCTTTAGCTATTACTTTTTTGCATGGATTCTGTTAAATGTTCCACAGAAAGTTAAATTAGTTGTCCTGTTATATTGTCTTTGTCTAGAAAGTCAAGAGACACTTTTTTTTTCCCCTTCAAAAGTGCTTTTGGCTTTCTTGTGCTGTAAGGTATTTCTTATTCCAATTTTCATTTCATATTTGTAATCCATCATTCCTCTAAAACCCATTTTTCTGCTTTGCATCCTTTTGAGTTCAGTTGGAGGGCCAGTCATAGTCTGGAGTAGCCTGATTTCCTTGCTCTTCACTGTTTCTTGTAAGTATTGCTATTTCTCCTTCTAAATCATCTGTTACTTCCAGCAAAAAAGATTCATTAAAAAAAAAAGAAAATTATACAGCTGGTAGAAGATTCTGTGTTACTGGGGACTACCTGATCATTTAATGCCTGAACTGGGGGGAAAATGACTTATTTTTTTTCCTTCCTAATGAATGGACAATTTTCATATCCTGTTTGCTGGAAGCTCAGTTACCTTTGCTGTTCTAGTCTTAGTGCCAGCTTTCTGCCAGTTCTAAATCCTTGGAGCAGCAGCTTTTCTCTTTGGAGGAGAACCAGTGCTAGCAAAAGGAAGCTGTGTGGTTGTGTAAAAGAACTGCAGGACCAATTCTGGCAGCATTTTAAGTCTGTATTGAATACATGGAAAAAAGAAGTTAAAATACTCAAAACTTTTTTAAAGAAGAGAAATAATAGATGTGAAATATCTTTCCTGGTTATTATTGTGGTTTCTGCATCAGCCTTTAGTTGTGAAGAACTTCTGGCTTTTCAGATTATCCTTGACTGACATTTGGTTGGAGAAACCAGCTCCATTTTTCTCAGGTCTTTTGGCAGCAGTGAGCAGAGGCCTCTGAAGGGGAAGGGGAGGAGGATGTGCCATCTGGGTCAATCAAGAGGAAATAAAGCTCTCCTCAAGACAGTGGTGTTTATCACACTAATTACTGCTGAAAAATACACACTGGTCAAATGAGCAAAACCCAGTTAGGATTTTTTCTCAAAACATCTGCAGTGTTCGCTATTTGCAGTCACAGCCTGTGGAGAATATTTTGTGGGTGGCAATTAAATGGGCATAGGTTGTGGTTTTAGCTTGTGCAAAAGGAAGGAGAGAGGGAGTTGAGATAATATATTTCTCTTTGCCATGTAATGTTCTTGTTACCTTCTGATGACAGATCAGGAGAATGTAGCAAACAAAATGTTTTGAGAAGCTTCAGCCTTGGCTGCTGCTGTGCTCCTGGGGCCAGGCCTGTGGCTTTTTGGGGAGAAAGAAAGGTCATGCTCATCACACATAATAAAATATATTCAGCCTTAAAGAAAAACAGCAGGGAAGTTTTCTTCTCATCCCACCTTTTGATCTAAGTTTCTTCTGCAGAGTATTTTTAAGCCATAATTTTAACTATGTTTTGACATTTATTTAAGCCTTGGCTGCCTTAATGATTATGCAGAAAAGTAGTTTTTTTACTCTTTTTCCTTAGAATAACTGTGTCCTAACTCCTAGAAAATAGTCACATTAAACGTAACGATCTTTATTTAACTAAAAACATTAATAAGTTCATTAAATGTCAGCTAGGCATTGCCTTCTGGCTCTACCATCCAGTGAATACATTTCTCGAAATATTTCAATTTAACTGTCTTGCAGTAAGATAAGAAGCGTGGCCTTTGAGAGAAGGAGCAATTTTCAGCAACACTGAAAATTTATGAGGTCCAGAACATAGTGTGTACTCAGCACACCTCAGGACTTAAGGATTCTTTTCATCTTTTAGGGAAGGGCAGCCTTCCCTTTCCTTTCCTACTTGTCTATCCTCTCTCCCACTTTTGAGAGTGGGCCTTCCATGGGGAATATTAGTGGTGGATGAATAAGCAGAACCTTTCACCTGCTGAAAACTGAGAAAATATCTTGACATCATTGTTGGTGAAGATCCATACTGGAACAAATGTTGCAAAGAAGGTGCAGATTTTCTTTGCTCCTCAGCTGCATCTCACTGTGGTATGGGATTTGGGTTGAGTGTAATTTAGTTTGATTTAGGACTTTTTTTAGAAGTGACAGACAGGAGAGGCCTAGGTTTGAAGTAATTTGTAATTTGGGCCAATATCAAATACATGATCATGCTCTCCTAATTTCCCAAGTTGTGCTGGAAATAGCATCTTCATGACAGCCTTTTCTTGCTTGCAAAAATGGAAGCTCTGGAATAGGTAGGATAAATAGCAGTCAACAAAATAATGGGATTTGTTTGTTAATTGATGTTGCATCTACTTCTCTTGGCTGTAGAGTCCTGAAGAATTTGTTGAGTTTTGTGTGTTTCTGTTGGATTTTGTCAAAAGAAGATTCTGTTGCAAGGGTGCATACTTTGTAATGGCAGAGAGGAGTGGAATGAAGGCATTTTGTGCCTTGATCTGGCACTGCAGTTATTAGTGGGATTAATCATTATTGTCTACTTCTTTGATATTTACAGTTTGAGGCAGTCTGAGTTATTAGAATATCCTGACTTGTATGTGCTTCTTTGGAAATACATTCTTCTACCAACCCAGATGCAGAAACTTAATAAAAGCTGTGTTAATGTGTTTGGATTTGAATTACAGTATTCTGCAATGTCTTTGTCTTCATTTAGTCATGCATACTTGATTATAACTTAATTTAGTTTTTGCCTAGAAATATGTGAATAGTTCTGTGTTCTCTATTGCCCCTCACTTAAATAAGCTGCATGAGAAGTGATGGCCTTGTGTTGCTAAAGGGCTAATGCTTTAGAAAGGGATGTTGCTACTTATGCTTCCAGATAATTGAGGTTTTCAGCTTAATTCAATAGCTCTACTGAGATGTTCTGTGTTCTAGTGCATTAAATAGATGTATCTTTCAGAGTGAGATATTATCTAATTATTTTAACTTACAAATTTTTCAAGTAGTGGATTTTTTCATGTTAGACATATAATAAATTTAGGTTTTGTTTTTGTTTTTTTTTTTTTTTTTTTGTCCTGTGTTTCTTGTATAATAGTCTTATATTTAAAGATTTGGAAAATGAGCTGCAGTGGTTTTGCAGATGAATGACAAAAACTGTTTGTTGGCATATACAAGATAGGGTTGTGTTTACAATTACATAATTTATAGTCTGTGAATCAAATGTTTATTTTGCGGGCAAGGGGGGGGCTTGGTTTTTCACCAAAGCATTTCCTGTTCTGTGGAGGAGTTGGAAATATGTAATATAAAAATAAAAAGAAAAAAACAGAGGGAGAGGGTGAGATAGGGAAGAAAAAAAGCATGAAAAATTGATTGTGCAATGCTGCTCGTTCATGGTTCCTTCTGGTATTCTGGGATTTTATATCAGGGTAAAACATTAACATTCTATTATGCAGTATAGAACATGAAAGTGTGAAAGTTTTCTCATGAATGTAGGGATGAAAATGAACTTAAAAAAATGCATTTTCAGGATTTGGTTTAAATTTTGCAGCTGTTAAATGCTGCTGTAAGGATGCAAGAATTGTGTTTCAGGATTAGGAACTGTACCCAGGCATTTCTAAAGTACTTGTAAAGAAACAAGAGGAAATGGTTAAAGTAGAATTAAGCTTCTTAAAATGAGTGCAGAAGTATGAGAGTGTGTGGATTTTAAAAAAATCTTTTCTCTCATCTAAATTCATAGTTGGAAGTGCAGAGCTACTGATGGAATCCCCTATATCCTGAAAGAATAGTTTTTGTTGAAAATATTGTCTTTACCATTGTTTAAATAGTTATGAGTCTAAGTCATAATTGACAAAATAAGTTAAGTAAATTACTGTGAATGTTACAATATCAACACTTTTAAAAAAATGTTTTCTCCTTTTACCTACTTGTTAGAGAAACTTCATCCTCCATCTCTGTTTATCCTTTGCCAAAACTCCCATTTTTGAGTCTTGATACCAGCTGCTGGAATGAACTGGAGTCCTGTATCACAGGGAGCATGCATTCATTCCTAAGAGAAGTGTAACAATTCAGTGGGAAATTATTTTAGTTGTTTTCAGTGTTTTAGAAGTATTCTAGAGAAATGCTGCTATGTGGTGTCAGAAATGGGAGTAAGATTTATAACTGAAGAATTATTTAATAAAGATTTCTGTACTTAAGCTTGTCTCATGTCTGTGGTTAGAGATAAATACTGGACAGGGACCTATTTACTGATGCCTATTTCTCCTTTCCTTCTGTCATAGTCTATATACAAGTAAAAAACTATGTCCTAAATAAATACATTTTTAAAACAGAAGAAACTATAGCAGATTCCTGTCTAAACACCTGTCAACCTCATAATGTAAATAAATTGCAGAATAGTCTGGTTTTTTTAGCAAATGGCAAGGTTTTCTGATCCCACCTCCTGCATTTTATGTTGAACACTGAAATTTTAATCTTAAATTTAGTTATTTTCAACTCTCCTGGCTTAATTTAATCTATTTTTGAGAATAGTAGTATACTGTGTAATAAGAAATCTATTCTCACCAAACTCTTGCACCCAAACACAAAACTGTAATGAAACTCGGATTCAGATGTAATCCCTTGTGCTAACAGTAATCAAAATCATCGTGTGGTTTTGAGTGTGGTTGCCATAGTTTTGCTGTGGTTTATTTCATCCCTGTCTCTTTCTTTGATCTGAAAGGCAGTTTTAACTGGAACACAGGAGTGTGGTGAGCTGCTGGTCTTGTGGTCTTTGTCCATAGTGTGATGTGCTGGTTTTGGCTGGGATAGAGTTAATTTTCTTCATAATACTGAGTATGGGGCTATGGAAACTGTTGGTAACCCAGGGATGTTCTCAGTACTGCTGAGCAGGGCTTTCCCAAAGCCAAGGCTTTTCTGCTCCTCACCTCACCCCACCAGTGAGGAGGCTGAGGATGCACCAGGGGCTGGGAGGGGACACAGCCAGGACAACATTATTTCACTAGGTTTAGCAAGGAAATAATTAATAGATGTAGTAAGTAATTTAGTTGTCTAGAATTTCCCTTATCAAACTGTGATATTATGTAAAGAATTACCAACCAATACGTTCAGCTTCTTGCTTTTCCAGTATCTTGCTTGAAATCTTTCATGATACTAGTTGAAAAAAACCTAGATAATGCACACAAACACCCTGAAGAAAAAGCACTCCAAACCAACAAGACCCTCATCAATCCAGCCTTTTAATTTAAGTCACTGCTTGAAAAATTGAAGATCATGTTGATCTTCATACTTGGTCAATGTGCTGTAAGAGTTCATAGAGAAGCAAATAAAAAACATGTAAGGAGTGTTGGTTTTTTCTTTTGAGTATGTCTACCTATTTCCAGATTTTCACAACTGCTGTGGTAAAAGCTGACCTTAGTGGTATATACCAGTGCTATGCAGGGTTGTTTGGATAGTGTCTGTGAATTTAAGCTTCCCAATTTTTAACCTTTAATTAAATAGTAAAAACTTGGAATACTTCACCAAGGCAAAATTAGCCACACTTGTATTATATAAAAAGTAGAACAACAACATAGGCTAAGTAAGGAAGCTTGTTTTCCTAGGGAAGATTCTTTTGTGGAAGCAGCTTTGCCCTGCTGCTTCTCAGTGGCTTTGGCTTGTTCTGATGTTCACAACAGTGCAAAGTCAGCCATGAAATGAGGAAGGAGCTGTCATTTAGAGAAGTGGGCTGGAAATCAAAATAAAGACCACCTGGCTACCACAGATTATGAAGAAAAGCAGGATCCTTGTATCCTTTGTGGTCATGCCCTATCCTAAGATTTTTGCCTCTATACTCAATAGATACCAAATTGTATTTTCAAGAGGAAGCTTTTTGGTGTTCAGTATTATGTAGATGCTTGAAGTAAAATGGACAGGACTTCAGAGTCTGTTGTGCTTCTCTTGATGTTTTCTGCCTTATCTTTAGTAATTATGGAGTGAAGTTTGTAACTCACTGCTGCATCTGTGATATTTTAGATATTTTTCAGGAGAAGTGAAAACTTCTCTCCCCTCTAAATTCCTTTCTCCTCCATTGTAGGTAATCAAAGCCTTGTGGTCTTAATTTGGGAAGTAAGTTTATGGGGTTGGGAGGTAATGCTTTATGGTTAGGCTGCTTTAGATTAGTGACTGGAGAATAGTTAGTATTTTTCAAAGTTCTTGTGGTGCCTGCTGGATGAAAACCATCCCTGCCTTCTTTGTCTAAGGTTTGGTAGCTTCAGTTTGCAAGCCTTTGGTGAGGAATGACATCTGAGCAGTAGCTCAACAGAGGGACTGATGTACTTGGTGATACTGCACATGTGATAATACTTGCTCCTCTTGTGGGCAGTTTCTTGAAGAAGTACAAAACAAGTCTGTGAAATTGAGTCCCACATTGATTTTTGTTTCTCAGAGGCAGTTGCTTTTAAAATCTTGGTAAAGTAATGTAATAATGTTGAGAGAGACTGGAAAATACTTTCAGGTACAGCACCAATCTTCCTAGGAATTGTATGATACAAGCAGGAGGGAGAAGAAAAGCCCACAAACCCTCTAGAAATGAAGTTATGCATGTTTTAGCTTATGGGACTAGAGAATTGGTTCTAACTTTTTTTTTTCCAACTGATATTTTACCCTGGCACAATAATGTAGTCCTGTCTTTAGACAGCTTTTGTAGTGAGTATTCTGTGCTTGCTTTCAGAGATGTGTAGAGTTGAAATGAAAAAGAAAATTACAGTTAGAAATAAGGTAACTGTAAGTTGATGATGAGCAACGCTCCAAAGATCAAAGCACATGTGGTTTGTCTTGATTATGGTAATATACTGCTGTTTGATCCTGAGTTACTGAGGATTACATGCTATCTGTTGACTTTAAAATTGTTTTAATAAGAAAAAATATTACATATTACAAAAGCAAAATTTATTGACAGCTGTGTTTCTGTGCTGTCTCTTCAGAAAAAATATTATAATTGGAAAAATAGTAAATGTTATTTCTTAAACTTATCAGTATCTTAATTTAGAAAAATCTTATCTTAATTTTTGTTGATTCAGCTTAAGAATATCAGGTGTTTTAAGTCAAAAATCAAAAGCCCACTCCTTCTTGAGAAAAATAGAAAAGATCTTGCATATTAGCTTTATTGTTACTGATTCTATGTCAGAAATGTTTGAATTTTCTATGTTTCTAAGAGCTATTTTTTATTGTTGCTCAATAAATAATCCAGCAAGCCATCTGATATGTACAAAAGGAAAAAGAAATTTTGGCTTTAGATTAGTAACAGTAGAAAATCCTCCAAACCTGCAGCTGATCCTACGTTTTATGGATTTTTTATAAACTTGAGTGAATCTTAACTTACAATGTCTAAGTGCTATATATAGTCTTAAAGAGGCTAATTATTGCTCTGGTCTTGTTTGATCAGTTTAACTACTGCCACATCTTTATAGAAGAGGAGATTTGCAGGCCTGTTGTGTTGGGCATAGGGCAGAATGTACCTGCTGATGAGCAGCAGGTAGCCTCTTCTCATTGACAGAGAGGGATGTGTGCACCAGCTGGTGCTTAAACTGCTGTTAGCAACCTGAGTTCAAACGCAGAATTCCTTTGGTATCTTAACAGCAGCAGGTGAAAACCTGTGCCCAGAGCACCCATGCTGTTTTGTTTGGATCAGTGGCTTATCTGATGGAATAATTCAGCTTTAGGAAGGGATTTGCTGAGGTCAATAGTAGCTGAGCCAGACCTGCAGTGAGCCGTGTGGACAGCAGCTGTGCCCTCTCAGCACACTTTAAAGTCCCCAGGCCCTTGGCTTGCTCTGCACTAGGAACAGGGTCTGGTTGTCAGCAGAAACCCTCCATTCACTTCTGTCTGCTGATGTGATCGTATTCTGCCTGCAAAGCCTGTGACCCCAGATTCCAGCTGTTTACTGGGCAGGGACTCCTGCTACCTTTGTATTCTCTGAAGACCTTAAGGTTAACAGATGGAGGGGATCTTCTGGCAGCCTCCAGCAGTTGTGGAGCAGCTGCTGTGGTGAACTCTTTGTGAAGAAAAGAGATGAAGCCATAGAGAATATCAGCCTGCTGCTTGTCTGTGCTCAGGTATCTCCAAGTACAAAAATGAAAATGGGAAAGAGTAAGCAGAAGGGCTTGAAAACACAGAGATCCAGGGATTAGCACTGAAGATTAGGGAAGCCTGAGGTCTCATATCCAGTGGTGTTTCACTTCTAAAATGGATGAATCAGACTCCTGCTAGATGGGAAATTGATGTTTCAACATAGCTCAAATGTGAGGTCAAAGCAAGGACAGGCAATGGTATTAGAAATTTGGGTGGGGGTGGGGTCACAGGGTGTCATGGATCATGGAGGATAGTATGAGCTGAGATGAATTTGAACAACCCATCCTGCATCAAGACTTAAGCCACTTGGAGAAACATCTGGCACAAGTGTGTTCAATATAAAGCAGCAACCACTAAGGCAGGAAGTAGGGCAAGAGGCTCTTGTAATGTGGGGCATAGATCCACTGAAAGATGATGCTGGAGACACATGGAGGGAGAGGGTCAAGTGACAGAAGAGACACTTTAGGATTATGTAGGGACTCCAGAAAAACGTGAGAGAGATCCCCAGAAGGGTACCAAAGTGGCATGTATGGGACCCCAGGTAGCCCCAGGACTCTGTACACTCCATGGCTGATCTGCCTGACTCTTACCATGGACCATGTAGCCTCCCCCTTGGAACAGGGAAATTATGTCAGAAATCACTGCCCTAACACACCAAAGATCCCTTCTTCTACTGCTGAATATTGAAGTCATGTAGTTTGGAAAATTGTCTCTATGTCTGTGATGAAAATGTTTTGATATCTGAGCCCATCTGGTCTTAAACTATGAGTCAGTCAGAGCACTGTCTGTGAAGCTGAAGGAGCCTTGATAGCCATCAGCTTTGAAGTGTGCTCAGAAAGCTAAACTACCAGTGTAGTGGGTTGACTTAGACTGGATGCCTGGCACCCACCAAAGCCTCTATCATGCCCTTCTACAGCTGGACAGGGGGGAGAAAATAAGGACCAGGAGAGATTGCTCAACAAATATCACAGGCTTAAATTAGACATATTAATTGAGGTTATTGTTAACAAAACCAGAGCAGGATAATGAGTAGTAAAACCAGATCCTTTACACCAGAAGGTGTAAAAACACCTTCTCCACACTCCTCCTTCTCAGCTCTACCACCTCCTCCCCAGTGGCACAGGGAGACAGGGAATGGAGATTGTGGTCAGTTTATCACATGTTGTTCCTGTCACTGCTTAGGAAAAGGAGCCCTTCCCTTGTTCCAGTGTGGGGTCCCTCCAGTGGGAGGCGGTTCTCCATGAACTTGTCCAATGTGAATCCATCCCATGGGCAACAGTTCTCTGTGAAGTGCTGCTATGTGGGTCAGTCTTTCAAGGACAGGCTACTCCAGCCTGGGGCACATCCCACCAGGAAACCTGCTCCAGTGTGGGCTCCTCTCTCCATGGGTCTGCAGGTCCCTGTCAGGAGCCTGTTCCAGCACTGGCCTCCCATGGGGTCGCAGCCCTGCCAGGCATCCCCCTGCTCTGCTGTGGGTCTCCTCCATGGGCTGCAGGTGCATCTCTGCATCCCCAAGGTTCTCCAGGGGCTGCAGGGGCACAGCTGCCTCCCATGGGCTGCACCAGGGGCTGCAGGAATCTCAGCTCCAGTGCCTGGAGCACCTCCAGCCCCTCCTCTGCACTGACCCTGGGGTCTGCAGGGCTGCTCCTCTCACATATTCTCACTGTGCTCTTCCCTGGATGCAGTTACATCTGTGCCATAACTTTTTTTTCCTCTTCCTAAATGTGTTATCACAGAGATTTTACCATCATTTCTGATGGGCCCAGCCTTGGCCAGGCACATGTTCATCTTGGAGCCAGCTGGCATCGACCCTGCTGGACATGGATAAAGCTTCTGGCAGCTTCTCACAGAAGCCACCCCAGTAGCCCCCCCAGTACCAAAAGCTGGCCATGCAAACCCAATGCAGTATCCTAATAGAAACCACAGTTTAATTAGCTAGAGAGTGTGTAGTGTTTTATACTCATGCTTTTTTTCTGCAGGTTTTAAAAAATTTTGATCCCTTTGTGTAATGGTACACGAGCAATATTATTAGTCTGCCCAGATTCTCCCACTGATCTTACACTATGCTTTTTGAGTCTATAGTGAGGGAATTTAGCTTCCCATTTTTTTATTCTCTTCCTCTTGTTCCTTCTATTTGTTTGGAAATTTTGTACTCTCCCATTTTTTTCCCATGCAACTTGGCAGTATCAAACTCAGAGGAAGGAGGGGGGAGTAAGATACAACTGGAAATGTTGCCTATGTGTGCATGTAAAGACAACTCTTTGGATATTTGTGCTCCTTAGCTGGGAAAACCCTTTTTAAACCAAGAAATGTAAACAGCTTAAATTCACAGTTAAATATAATTTTGCAAACTACCTATTCAATCCTATTTCAATCTTACAGTAATTTTTTTATAGTAGCATATTATGTTGATATCAATAATATTGGTAGTGCAGAAATAAGGGACTGTTTAATAAAGAAAGAAAGCCAAAAGCAGCTGCTGAAAAAAAATGCTGTAGTGAATACCATGTACCTTGAAGTACATCTCTCTTTAAATTCTTTCTCTGAACAGCTTCTGTTGTTCTACTAAGTAGTCTGTATTTTGTGGTAAGGGTTTTATGCTAATGCAGATCTTGAAACAATTTGTGTTTGTAGGATAAGCAGCAGGAATGAGGGAATAGTGCAGTTTTCTGTGCAGTTGTAGATGTACCTAACCAGTGGTAGCTGCAAAAATAATTTGACAATACTGAGGACAAAAGCACTGCTACAGTTACTATTTTCTATAATAGATACGGTCATTACTTGATATCACAGCACACTAGCTGTCACAAGCCATTTTTTCTGTTAGGAGGACTATAATTTTTCTCTTTTATAGTTCATATTTCAGTGCATTAGTGTGCTGACCATAATGGCATTGACTTTCTGAGTTAATGTTTTTTGTGTCCTTTTATAGTGGATTTTGTATAGAACATGAAAACTGATTAAAATGACCAAAATAAACAATGGAAGTGAGAAAAAGTTCAGTTTTTCCTTTTTCTTTCTGGTTGCTTTGACTGCTTTCTGTTATTTATTAGAAGTTTAGACAGTTTAGTGATTGTTTTTCAGGCACTTTTTCCTGAGTAGTGGAGAGATTGCAGTCTTTGTGGGATGATGAATGGGTTATGGGCCTTCTCCTATGGAGTCTCTACATGTTCCTTCAGAATAATTTTTGCTATAAAATAGTTTTTGCAGTGTCAGTTCCTGCTGAAAATGTCCTCTGTGTGTTGTACCCTGGTAGATGTTGGAACACATTCAGCCTTTGTTCCCGAGAGGCGAGTTCTTGGAAGAAGGGCTCGGGGTGGTGAATCTCCACATTCTTTAGTTCCATGATGTTGCCACCAGATGAGTGTCTTATATAGGAAACATATAGGCTAGGATTTCACAAGTTCTGTGGATTCATTCATTAGTTGCTCTGGTATCTTCACTTTTTTCCACAACTTTCTTTTCTGATGCTAGTAACTTCTGCGATATTTAAATGATACTGAATTCTAGGTTTGGTAAACTCCTCCTGGATGTTCTGCAACACACAAAAGTTATGAAATAGGAGTTTTCTTGCATGGCATTCATTGTGGCATTCATTGACACACAGCTCAAACTGGTTTACTGTGGTGCCTGGGGACAATGTGATGACAAGTGAGATGAAATTGGTATCTGATCCATTGTAGTTAATGGCTTCAAGTCAGTTATACTGTATTTCTTGTCCAGTGAGGCTTGCTAGCAGCATAAGCTGGTGAATCTAGTGTCCTTGTCTCTAAGAGGTTAGTGAAATTTGAATGAGCCAGATGTCCTGGTGCTGGCAGGATTTAAATTATGCTACATTTTTATCTGACTAAATGAATTTCTGATGATACGACCTGCTTAAAATGCTTTTATGAAAAGGTTTGCTGGCTGATTTTTACTGGCAATTAGTCTTACTCATGTTCTAGGAATTAAATTTTAATACATCTAATTACTTTTAAGAAGGTTTGAAGTATATACTCCATGACTAGTAAAAAACTCATAAGAAAACTTACTTTCTTTTATGCAGACCACGACAAAATCAAAGATGAAGAAAAAAGTAACTAAGACCCAAGAAGCCAAAAAAATCTTGAAGAAGAAATTTAAAGTTAATACAAAAGTAGTTTTTACTGAAGAAGGAGAGGTAAGATCACTTAAAAGTAATTGTATTTTGGTGGGAATTGAAGTTGTAGTTTCTATGAAGTCAAACATGTACTTTATATCTGTATAAAAAAGACACACTTCTAAAAAATGTGTGGTATTTGTAATTGACTTACATTTTGCTAAAGAGTTCAGCTTCTATTTAGAATTCTGTTCCATTGGGAAAATGAGAAATGTTGAGCACTGACCTTTTCTCATCTTTTTATATGTAAGATACTTGTATGAGAGCTTTAAGTGGATGTACAGAACTGTATCTCTTTTCTGCCTATTATCTTCAATTTCAGGTGGAATCAAGAGCATGGGTTTTATTCTTACAGAAATGTAAAACAATTTTTCTGTAGCTGTTTGCCAAAGCTCCCCAAAGTCTTGAATTAATGTACTGGTTTTCTTCCCAGCATTCACTGTTTCTAGATTAAAAGTTTTGTTAGAAAAGCTAAGGAAGTACCAAATTTTGATTTACTGAGGCTGACATAGCAGTGCTTGGAAATTTGCCAGTTACTTGATTTGCTCTTTTAATAGAACAATGGAAAAATTTACTGACTTTACACTGAAAGGAACTATTGTGGATGCTAGTCCCTCTAGGGTTTCCCTGTGGAAATAACCTCACTAGCAAGTCCACATTCCATGAACTTTTCTGTCATTTGATTTCACAGCTTCACATGCTGTGCATGATGTTTTTCCTTTTCCAGCACTAAGATAAAAAGTAGGGCTTTTTTTTTTTTCCCCCTTTCTTTATAATAATTTCAGTAAGGCATAAACTGAAAGAGAGGTGACCTTTACAAGTATATAATTCACTTTTTTTTTTTTCTGACTCAGTAAAATAAAGCATTTTATATTGCAGGTGAAGGGAGTACAGCCATATACATAATTACTAACATTAGACAGAATGTAAAAGGTTTTAGAGGTTGCCCCATTGACTGAAAACTACAATGTCAGATATTTTTAGACATTTAGAAGCTGTTGTCTCAATTTACCTAAAACATTTACATATTAATTTTATTTATGCAATGAAGCAACAACGAGCAAGGATGGAGAGAAAAATAATCACAAAGATTGTACTTTGAAAAGCAATGCAATAGAAAAGGGGTGACATTTAAGGAAACTCAAAATTTGCTTCTGTGGATGTTGTTCTTGCTTTTTTCCCCCTGGACTTTGTAAAATAGTGCTTTGGAACTTTTCTATTCCACATGCTTCTCTTTGATGAAGTCCTCTAAAAATGTATCTTCATAGAAAATGCAACTTCACAAACTCAATTTTACAAAAGGATGTGGAAACAATGGGTTGGATTTATCTGTACCTGTTAAATAAACAGCCTGTGTGCTTTAGGGAGTCCCAAAGGTGTTTGGTTTTGCATTTGTACTGAAAGGCATTCTATATTTTCTACTTTCCTTTCAAGAGTTAGTGCTCTACCAATCCATGAGTAAGAATGATTTTGCAAGGACTTTCCCTTGAAGGTGTGTGCTCAGGCCACAAGGTGTAAGCTACTAGGTCATAAGATAGATAGGGATATTTTTTGTGAATGTCTAGTCTTTGTCTTGAATTTAGAGTTTCAGATATTTAAGGGAAGCTGGATGTGTTCAGTGTGTCATCCATCAAACATTTCATCAGCATGAATCATCAAACATTTCCAATACAGTCTTAGTATAATAACCAAAGAACCTTCCAAGTCTGTTCTCCTTGCATCCCTCAAACATGGACCTGCAGGGTTTTTTTGTGTACTCTGGAATAAAGGCTTGTCTAGTTTTGTCTTGGTTAATATGTTGGTATGTTGATTGTTTACATGAAAGGTACTGTTTAGATTTACTCTTACATTCTTTTCTGAGAGTTATTTCTTGAGGGAAAATAGTTTTTTTTTCTCCCCTGATAAGTAGCAGAATTAGAAATTACTTACTCTAATCAGGAAAGAGGACAAAATAAGAGAAGAGATTCAAGTGAATTCACTAAACCATAATGTGATGTAATGGAGACACGACTTTAAAACAGTAATTTTTAACTCAATATGATGTTAAATAAGGTTTGTTGTTTCCTTTGCACAGATGACATTTTTATCTAGTCTGGAAAAATAATGTATTGGAATATTTAGGGCACTGAAAGTGTGATCTGGAAAAAATGATTCTAACCATTCTTTTTTCTTGCTGGCATCTCTAATTCAGTTAGTGCAGCAGTGGCCACCTGTGCAAAAATCCAGTTTGGCACAAGCAGATGAGGAAGATGATGCCAGTGGTATCAACCTGGATAAAGCAAAAGAAATACTGCGTGAAGAAGACAAATTTGACAAAGAAGAATACAGGAAGAAAGTAAAGGAAAAACATAGGGTAAGTTGATTTCTACCTCAGTTACTGAAGGACAGAAATACTGTGCTGTGGATTGCTCAGTGAAGAAAAATTTAATACATTGTGAAATAAGTGTGTAGTACAAGTTCATTTAAATTCTTCAGTTTTCTTCAGGACTACACTGCTCACAGAAAAACTCTTTTAATGTAAGTAGCTGGATAGCACAAAGCCTTATTCAGCGTTAAGTGTTGGTAACAGTGGAGTTTTATTTACAACTTTAAAATTTAATAGGAGTATCTCTTTTTAAGCAATATTCAGTGGAAGGGTTTGTTTCACCAAAGAAAGTATTATTAGGCATATGTGCTCTAAAACCTGCTGGCAGTGAAATAGTATCTCTGAAATGTCTCTAGCCTACCATTTGCTCAACATTTAGTATTACATTTCAGCTAGGCCGAAGTGTTCACTTTTTGTGTCAGTGTTGTTAGGGCTATAAGAATTTACTTAATTAATTATTCAAACTACATTATATGATTTTGGTTGTGACTTGAAAATGATCAGTATCTGGCTTCTCTCTGATGTTTAAAAACCTTTAAGTTGCAGACCACAAGTTTACCAATTATTCTCTATGACTTGTTATGGACCAAAGCAGGGTTTTCTGACCTTCCTGTGTACCTATCATATAGAGCACAGCTCTGTCTTTGAGCTCAGGGGTCATTCTGTTAGTGATTGTGAGATGGGTATGGCATTCTCCAGATAACAGATACATGTAAGATCCCAGGACTATGTGTTGTTAAAGGCCTGATTTATACTCAAAGCTTCAAATTTCCAGTGTTAAAGAACGTTGTTTTATTGTCCTGCTCTGTAAATGCTGACTTAATTCAGTTTGACTTTCCACTGGATGTTAGGAGTTAGTGCAAGTTCTTCCAGAGTTTGTGAGGGTTTGAATTTGAACAAAATAATTTGGAAGGAATTTGTGAAAGCTTCAAGTTACGTTTTAGCTATGAAGTATCCTAGCTAATGTCAAAGCATTACACGTTTCAAAGGTTCACACGTTTAATTTGAAAGTCTATTCCTCTAGTCCTGTTGCAATCATTTGATAAATGCAAAAAATCTCACCTCATCTTTAGGAAATGGTTGCAATTGATAGGTGAAAATAAATAATGTTTGCTGTGCTCTAAGTGAAATAATAGTCAAGTTTACAGAAAACAATGCAATCAGATTTCAAGGAGCACTTAATGAACAAGGAAGGAGAGACTGAATCTGTGACTCTGCAATCAATCTGTTATTCACTAGCAATGCCTATACTTCAAGTAATGCTGTTGAAGGTTTGACATCAGACTTAGAAGATACATTACTTCATCTCTTGGTCTGTTAACACAGCTTCATTGTTATAGTGCTGAGGAGAGCAAATGATGTTTGATACTTGCCTGCGTTGAAGAAAAATATTTCAGTTCTGGAGAGACTATGAAAAGAGAATGCCACTTTTCAAAACTGAATCAGACAAAATTAATAGTCAGGCCACATCAATGTCTTGGGTTTTTTTTGTAATTATGGAAATTGTCATATGTAAACCTTCTTGGAGATTAGTGCATGAGTGTTTTTCACACTCCACCTATTATCCTTTATGAAATGAAATGAAAGAAATACATGATAGTGTATAAAAAGAAGGAAATAGATTAAAAAAGAAAAGACCTCTGTTTGACATCCTGTGAAATGGTTGTCTGGTTTTAAGGGCTGCCATTCAGTCATTGCATGACTGACACACATCTGACGTTGTTCAGATTTTTTTTATTTGAAACTTTACAGTGAGGTGAAAAATACTTCATATGTAAATTCTCTATACATAATGAAGCATTCAGTTACCTGATTGTCATTTAATTTTTGAAATAGTCTTATAATAACAGTTTAGAGCCCTAACATCCAAATTTAAATGAGATGGAACTTGTAAAGAAAGAAGGGGCAGGAAGGTGATAGGTTTTACTCTGGTAGAACCTCATTTGCCTTCCCACTGTCTCACTGACCTTGTGCTTAAAGATGAACCTCTCTCCTCACTACAAAAGGCATTCAGGATACCAATTCATTTCATGTATTAATTAATACAGGCTATATATGGTAAGGCTGACATACAAATTGATTCTCTTGCTCTTCCTTATTACTAAGTCATCCATTTATGTTTGAGATTCTTGACAGTCAACTGCTGCTGATTAGGAAACAGCTGTAGTAGTAATTATAGGGAAAATATGCTGAGCCCTGCTCTTTTGTCTCATCCAAGGAGAGCCAGGCATACCTCCGTTCTCTTGGGTCATCTTAAGCTGGTCCAGTGATCAGAAGATGCCTTCTTCTAGTGATTCATGAAGAAGCTATAGTTACTAGGTGGAGAAGTTACTACTTAATTTGTTCATTGCCAGAAAATGTGTAATTTCTAAAATTCACACTGTAGGGGGAAGGTCTATGGCATATTTCAGAAATCATAGATAAGGGTCATAGAGAAACATTATTTTAGCCACTTCAGCCATTGTTTTTTTACTAATGTTTTTGGAATTGATTGTATTGCTGATGGGACACATCATCTGTCCTTCATTATCAAAAGAATGCCAGGGGAAAATTTGAACTGCCTCACAATAATTGAGTTACATGGCCATTTTCACAGTGACTTCCCAATGGTATTTAATAGTATTTAAAAATCTCCGAACTTTTAAGATTTCCCTTCCCAAAAGATAATTGCTCAGCAGCAGATACTCGTTGAGTTTGAATCTTTGGCTTACATCTCAGTGACATGAGAGAACTGTTCCAGATCAGGTGCCTGATGATTGTCTGAATTTGCTATTAAAAGTTTGGTTGTTTATGTAAGCCTGACAGGCAACTGGTGCAAGTTATTTCTTACCCTCATTTGGTGGGAGAGGGTGAAACCTAAGAGATAAATATTCAGGTGCGTTACCAGTAAAGAATATGAGAGCAGTAAAAAGACTATTTTCATGAATAAAAAGATTATTTTCATGACTTTGGATGTTATGTAAGTGTGGATGGCTTAGTGCCCTTTCTTGTGTCATTGAAAGAGGAGTTTTTTAAAGTCACATACTTTAATCCCATCTTATATATCCCTTTGCTGGCATTCAGCAGAACCCTTTACACAAAGTTTTAAATCCATCACTTGTGACTGTCATTGCTTCTTTTTAAATCCTCTGTGCTTCACTGTAAGCCAAAATACATCGTGTTGTAACATGAGCTCTTATCTGACCTGTCCTTTCTGCAGTAATGCTAATTATTTAATTCCTATCTTTGTTTAAATTGCTTTCCTACAAGCAGACTGCTGAAGAACTTTGTCCATTTGACATGTTCCAGTATCAGATGTGACAACGCTCCGTTTCTTGGTTTTCTGCCTCTACTGCTGAATTCTCCTACAACTCTCCTTTTCTGAGCTTTTTTAAAAAGCCATGGCTGAATCTTTCCTTTCTGCTTTTTCTTCATTTTTCATCTTTGCCTAATGTTTCCATCAACTTAAATTTCTTCTGTTCCTTCATTTATATCAAGTTTCAAATATATCTTGATTCATATTTCCTCTACTTAATTCCTTTTCTTCCTTACTGCAGTTGATACCTGGTGTAGTTTCCTAGTGTATGTGGCAGTCTTTTTTTTTTTTTCTTCTCTTTAAATCAATTTTTCAAACATGCTAAATTTATTAAAGTTATTAAGATTGGCAGACCACTAGAGACAAATGCATTTTCATTCTGTAGATATCAAATGTCTGATACATGGTTATGTACATGTAATCATAAAGTCCCCTCAAGCTGAATGTGTGTTAATACCTGAAGTCTCTACATTGGCTTTGAAATGGTGACTTACAATGACAAAACAATTTACGAAAGGCTATAAATGCAGATATTATTTCATCCAGGTTTTTTTATCTGGCAGGTGGGTTCAGGTTTTGATTTACATTATGAGTGGATGTAGAAAAAGCAGTGTTTTCATAAAGCTTGTATTTTTTATAGGTTATTTTCAATTTAGAATCCCTTTCTTTTAGTTTCTGCAGTATAATCTTGAAGATTAGAGGTCTCTGAGGAAAAAAAGTGAACTTCTTAAAATCAAAACATCCCCAAAATAGCTTTTCTTTTTTTTTTTCTTTTAAAGGGGAACATGACATGTAAATGTATTATGAACTTTCCTTGCAAAACTGTTTCTGATGAAGAACAAAACTATTCAGAAAGTATCCACAGGCCATTGCTTTTAAATCCATTTGTGAATGTCATTTAAATGAGCACAGTTTTCTGTATGATCAGAAAAATGTTTTGATGCATTCATGAGATGCTCGGATTAGAAGAGTTGTGTGTTGCAGTGCCTTAAGCCTTGTGGCAACTTGCAAAGCATCTATCCTATAATTAGGTTTCCTTCATGAGTCTCACATTTTATTATCCTCTCCTTCCTCTGCAAATATGGAAGGACTGAAAATCAGATGGATAAAAGTAAATAAAACTGAGGTATAATTGTAGTGTGATTAATGCTTACTGAAGTTCTGGAAGCAAATTTTAGTGGTTAAGCACAAGGATAGGACAGTAACGCTGATCAAGATGATGTGAAAAGAATTCTGCATTAATGGCTATTTAATGACAGCCATTTGAAATGTATAAAATGTTATAAACATCAATAAAGGAAAAATTGAATAAACTATTCAGAACATGTTTTGGCACTCCATTTTTCAAGTTTTCAACTGAAAATGCAGTGTTGTTAGGAGGAAAATAGTGGCAGAGAGGGATTCATCTCACTTCTTAATAACCTCTCTTTGCCTATACTGACTCAAGCTCAGAAAAATGCCCATTGGTGCTGAAGGAAAAATGAATAGGAGCCTTATTTCTTACCTCTCTTTCCCAGGAGTAAGATATGTTGTGAATTTTGAATGATAAATGTGAGAAGAAGGTTAGAAATATTTTTTAAAATATAGTTTTATTTGGGCAGTATTAGTAGCAGTCAAGCTGAGACTGTCTTCAGGGGTCTGATACTGCAAGATGCAGTAGTTCTGTACCTCCCTAGAAGACCTTAAACAAATATATTTATAGAGAGATGACTCAGTTAGACTGTGGGTGACAAGGGATCTTTCAGAAGGTACTGCACTGTACCACAAGTCTGTATTTTAAATGTAATATATACTTCCTATTTTTGAGACTGCTTGCACAATCTTCCAGGGATACTGATGTTGCTCAAAGGAATTTGGAGATATTCTGTGGCCCTTGGGCCACTGAAATTACCTTGATTTGTCCCACTTGAAGTTTATGTGTTTATATATGTTCTCAAAGTTTTGCTTATGCTGTTCCTAATTCAGTAGAAAATACAGAATTATTTTAGAATCTGTACTGAAACAGAATACCTCTCTTTGGTTTGTCTCCTGCACCCTAAATGCATTTGTTAGTGGCATAGTGCATAATTTCAATGAGGAGAAAATGCTGCAGTATTTTACCTTTTGTGTGTATGCTCTCCCAAATATTATTACTCTATGAACTGTTTCCAAGGCTGAAAGAGAAAATTCTTTGTACCAGACTTTATGTAAGGACTATCATAAAATAAATAGCTTTCAGTTTCACGAAGAGAATTTTGAATTCTGATTAAAATTCATTTTTGAAAATGGGAGATTGCAGACTGGTAAGGGAAGCCAAATCCCTTGGGCTCGAGCTCAGGCGGTTTCATCTGCAGGTGTTTTGATGAAGCTGCTGCTGTTCCAGGCTGCAGAATGAGCCCCCTGCACATGGACTGCACACAGGGGCACACACAGGACACTCTGGATATCCACAGAGACAGGAGAGGCTGCACTCACATGAACATGCACAGCACAGGAGCACAAGCTTATTTCTTCTTGTTGGCTGATAAGGTCTGATGTTTACCAGCGGGACTAAGAAGATCTCACTCCTTTGATTGATAAGCACATTCATCAATACATTAAATAGTAGAGTGGACCCTAAATATATCTAATTTCATACCTACATCATAGGGCCCTTGTGTAGTCACTGACCGTGGGTTTTTCCGTGTGCTGGTGTTTCTGCTCAGTCTCATAGTGCCTTTCAAATATTCCATTTTAAGTTTCCTCTTTCCCATGAGGCTGATAAACATAGCTAACCTGTTTTCTCTTTTTCTTACCAAGTTCTGTGTGGACCTTTCCAAGGTTGTACTTGTATGATTCCTTTAGTGTTCATCTGTCTGTGACTTATGAGTTCACATCTTTTTGCTACTTACTTACTGTTCATTAGGGTTACTGTATTTCATATACAATTCATTACTGTATTACTTTTTCTCCTTCTTGTCTTTGTCTCAGTTGTAACAGGATATCATTACAAAATTACAAATTATTTATTTTTACATTCAGGGCATCCCTACCACCAGTATATCTCATGCTGCTCTGCATGCCTTGGGGTTTGCTTCCTGGTGTCATGCTGTAGCCTTCATCTCTCTACAAAATCTGTCCCCTGCCATGATCCTCACCCCTGCCTTGGCTGAGCTGTGGCCCGGATGGGAAAGCTCTTGGGGGAGAGCACCTTGGGACTTACTCCTTCCTTTGGCAGCCCCATTCCTAATGGAACTCTAGGCTCCACCCCTCTGCTTTTGCAAGTCATTTCTGTTGATGGCAAGAGTAGTTATGATTTAAATATGTTTGGTTTATAGTTTTATAAAATAATTCTAAAAGTTGTAGTGTATTGTAATAAATCATTGAATACCATGTATCATGCTCAGGAAATGGAAAAGACTCCCAGGGATTTTCTTTATTTTATAAAAGAGATGTTATATAAACAAGCCATTCAATATGGTTGAAGATAAATGCTCCCATGAAAAAAGTATTTTTAGTTTGAAATCAACCATTAGATTAATTCTGAGGAAAGGCTGCATCATATTTCCAAGGAAGTAATCTGAAGGGGTAAAAAAAAATTGCAGTGCGGGATTATGCTCTTTATTAAGTAAAGCACCTGAATAGTCCTTCACTTTGAGGTGGAATTTATCAGATTACCATGTGTACAGTTGGTTTAATGTGGTGCTGAGAAAGAATGATAAAATTCTCTCACATAAAGAATATGCCAGTGTAGGAGCAAAATACAAAGGGGGAGGAGGTTACTGCTGAGAGGAGCACTCAGCTGAATAGCACAGGAAGGTATAAATGGAGAGATGTGTAAAATAAATCAGAGTATTACTTTTTAGAAAGCCTGAGCCCTTCCATAGCTTTTGTGTGCAGGCAGTGCTGCTGTTATGCTCCAGATGTGCAGCTATTAAGATAAGGGGGATGGACACTGAGAAGTGGGTTGACACGCATCCTGTTTCAGCCTTAGCAGCAGCTTCCATCTGGTCTCCTGTAGTGCCAGTGAAGGCAAGGGCTTGCTTGTTTATCTTTCACTTCAACAGCTGAATGGGCTACACTTAGAGCTTGGAGTGTCCTTGGGTGTTTTCTAAGGGTATTGCAGCAAAATCAGAGTTCTTGACCTCATCTTATTGATGTGAAAAACAAGAAAATGAGATCACAGGTGACAGAATATTCTGAGTTGAAAGGGACCCACAATGACTATTGAATCCAGCTCTGAAGTGAATGGCCCATATGTCAATTGAGCCCACAACCTTGATGTTACTAGCACCAGGCTTGAACCAATTGGTTTGTGTACACACTAGTCAATGAATACCAAGAAGACACAGCTGTGGGTGGAGGCTGAAGTGGTTCAGTCATAACATTGAAGCGGGCCTTTACCAGCCCTAGTGCTGTAAGGGAGCTTCCAAGCCAGGCTGCTTGTCCAGCTTAAGGATGTAGGGGAACAGCTGCCCAAAATGCTGACCTCTCTGTCAGGCTCTGTGAGGCAACCTTGCAGCTTGTGGCAGGAGCTGCACCCTTTGCATGCTGAGGATCTCAGCAAGTGGGTGTTTCCTTATGGGTGGCTGCATTAAGACAGCTCAAGAGCCTGTGACCTCTATAGATAATGAGTTTTCCACTCTTAAATGGCATCATCCATTCAAAACCTAAAGCAGCCACAAAATGAGATAAAGAGCATCATTGCCCATTTTCCTCTACTTTTCCCTAGAATATATTAGCGTGGTTTGCAATGTAATTTCAATTGATTTGTTGTTATGATTTTAGTTCAGAGCTTTAAACATTACTTTTAAACAGTGTTAACTAACTTCATTCATCATATAATTCTGTTGAAACTACATTTTGAATTAGTGTTACCTTTATCTCCCAATGTATGTGTTTGTGTACATGTAGGTTCAGTCTCACTACTCCCACAGTAAAGAATTTCATTATAATGTGTAATACAAACTAGTCTAAGTCTATTTCAGTTTTAAACCTTTTCCCCTTGTTCTGCCCTATACATGCCATTGTAAAAAGTTCCGTTCCAGCTGACTTACTGCAAGGCCACAATTAAGTCTCCAGAGCCTTCTCCAGGCTGAACAATCCCAATTGTCTCAGCCTGTCTTCACAGGAGAGGTTCTCCATCCCTCTGATCATCTCCATGTCCCTCCTCTGGACTCAGTCATACAGACCTACATGGGAGGTCCTTGTCCTCCCAGAGCTGATGCAGCACTGCAGGTGGGTCTCACAGAGCAGAGTAAAGGGACAGAAAACCCTCCCTGGCCCTGCTGCCACCACTGGATGCAGCCCAGGACACGTTTGGCTTTCTGGGCTGGGAGTGCACATGTTTAAACCAACTCACTTGAAAGCTTTAGAAAAAGTTTTCTTTCCTTAAAACATACTCAGTGTGTTCAGGTCTAAGTGGGAAAGGAATCATTTTGATCTTTATCCACTGGTTTCCTGTGTTGGTTTTGTTCCAAGGTTGTCCTTTTAATGGTCAGTTTCTGCTAGCTTCTGTTTTCTTCTTTTTAATGAGAATGCCTTTTTGCTGCTGCCTCTAAAACTTTTTCCAGTGCTTGTTTAATGTTTAAGATTGTCCCTGTGCTGTTTTTCACATGCCTCTGATGCACACTCTGTGTTGCCTTAAATTGGTGATTACTAGGTATTTCAGTTTCCCTGACTTTCAAGTAAATATCAGCTTTACAGATGAGGTTTGCATCATTATGTTTATATAGTTTGTTGCTTGAAGAGATTATTTAATAGGTTTCTAAAACCAAACACTGAGGTCAAAAAAAAACTCACAACAAAACTTTATTCCTGAAGATACTAAGATTTGTTTATTTAATAGCAACCAATTTTGTACTTAATTTCCAATTTTTTTTTTTTAAATAATAATCAAAGAAATACTAATAAGTTGATTCAGTTTTATCTTTGAGCTAGGAATGTTAGTTTGTTTTGTTGGTTGGAGAAATGCTTGCATGTCGATGGTTTTCTAGTCTCTGTAAAGAGAAATAGTAAACTATATAGCAATACAAGTGTAGTGATGGCCATGAGCATGTAAACAATTCAAGCTTGGTATGAAATCTTGGAGAAGAAAGATGTGGGAAACATGTTTATTAAATCAGTTTTCAGAGTGCATTTATGCTTCAAAATTTTGGTGGAAACCTGCGCTTGGCCATGGCAATTGCCACTATATGAGAGCTGCCCTGAACTTCTGAACAACTCTGTGTTCTGCAGCACAACTGACTGAATTTAGCTGTGTCCCAGTAAAACAACAGGGCATAGTTGGAGACCAAGACATTGTATCAGGTTCCAGTATTGACCAACATGTGTTTGCAAATGACAGACAAGTTTTTACAGGCCATGGATTTGTTCCAGAACTTGGTCACCTGTAAAGATCTGTTGTATGGTAGACCATTACCTCAGCTGCCTAAATAGAATGGGTTGGTAGCTCCAAAATATGGCATCAGTATGTAAAGGAATAGTTATTAAAAATCTAGTGTTAAAATGATGGATCAAAACCTGAGGGACTTCTTGGATATTTAAATAAAAATACTCCAGAGGACTCAGATGAGCATGAAATTTTTACAGGAAATAGATTTGCTGCAGACTTTTAAAATACTCTCAGAGCTAAATATGCTGTAATATGCATTAGTTGTGTTGAGTGAAACTTCTATGTGCCTTCAGGTAAGGAAATAGAAGAGGTCAGTGAAATTTTAAAGGATGGAAAAACTGCAGATTATCACCAACTAATAATTTATTGAATGTAAATCTGACCTATGCATAAATTCTTTAAAAAAAAGAAAGGGTACTTTAATTGTACAAATTTTTTACACGTCAGAAAAGCTAAAAGAAAAACTACTGTATGGAACGAAACTGTTCATAATAGAAATAAAGAAATAAATGCTGTATTTTTTTAATATTGCAGTAAAGCCTCTGTACAATGTAAAATGAACTCTTAAATATACGAAGAAGAGAGTCCAAGGAAGAGAGGGTATCCTTTCGGAGGAAAGAACTCTCAAAATTGCTGGACTTATTTTTTTTAACTAAAAATTTGGGGTTTAAGCTCTCTATTTATGTATGTTTCACATGTTGCTGTCCTCAGCTAAAGAGAGCTGCCATGCTACTATTCATTAGTTTTTGTCTCAAGTTGAGAACATGGAATGTAAATGTTAGAATATTTATTTGTGTTGGAATTTTAAGAATTAAATAGGGTATGAGTTTTTGTTTTAAAACCCAACAATAGAAGGAGGGGAAAATGAAATGTGAAAAGAAGCCAGTGGCAGACTTCTTAACTTCACAGTTAAGAACAGTGGGTAGTTCTTCCATATATTAGGCACTTTATGCATACATGCATATATTAGACACTTTTTGGGCTCCTTCTAGGCAGAGCTGTTTCTGTTGTCAGTTCCAGTGCAGAAAAGGTAAAAGGTTTGCAGCTCTTCTTTAAAAGCAAGGGATTTAGCCATATTACATGATGATGACTAAAAATTTTCATCCTTTTCATTACTGAGGCTGCAGCCATCCTTTTTAAGTAGCTTTGTAAGTGTGAAGAAAAAAAAGATAATTTTAAAAGAGAGAGACCAAGAAGGTCTCCAAACTATATAATACTATTAATGAAAAACTAAATGAAAAGAATTTAATACTAGCCTGAGCACTGTGGGTTTGTGGAAATTAGGTGTATAGTGAATTGTCTTTATATATTTTTATCAGAGCAGAACCTGGTTTGTAAATATGTCTGTGGAATACACTGAAATTTCTACCTGGCTTTTCACTTGAGTGTTCCGATTAGTAAATTAACATGTCACAAATTAAATGGACCAAATCCTCTTATGGCCATAAGTTAAAACAAGAGATTCAGCATGGATTTATGGGAAATTTTTCTGTGTGAGAACAGCCAGGCTGTGGCACAGGCTGACCAGAGATGATGAGCAGCCTTGAGATTTTGAATGGCTGGACGAGACCCTGCGCAGCATGACCTCACCTCAGAGCTGATTTTCCTGTGAGCAGGAGGTTGGACCAGAGACCCCCTGATGCTCTTTCCAGTTGGAATGATCCTGTGACCCTGTGAATGCCCAGTGTTGTTTAGAGTGTGTTAGTGTCAAGCAGCAGAAGCAGACCTGATTAGGACATTGGCTTCTGAAATGCCCTCCTAGCTCCAGCTCAGTGCCAACATACATGCACTCTGCAAAATCTGCTTTTGTTTTTCACTGACAAGGATACAAACCCTTTCTCCCCGCTGCTTGGGGGAAAAAAAAAAAGAGGTCTTGACAGCATCTCCTGGTGATTGCTTCTCTGTCTTGTTTTTCTCTTGTGCTCCTTGTTTCAGTCTCTGGACCTATTAACTTTAGAATCTTTTTGTGTCTTCACTGTTCTTTAGAGACTAAAGTATATAATGCTGTCTGTGTACTCCTCTTCTGTGTCCTTATGTCAATCTTCTGCTTTCATAGCTGTCTTCTCAGTGCTCTGTTATAAATCCCTTGAGCAGGAACTTTGCTGCTATATTCGCTCAAGCCTCTAGCTGTAGTTAAAACACTGACATTTCATACAGCATAGAATTTTTCTATCCAAAATTTTGTAGACTGTCCAAGTCAAAAGCTGCTTTGTAACATATGGCATATTACTTTCTAGCTGTGTTCTCTCTGTTTTTGAGGGGTAAAGTTTGAATATTTACCAGAGTTTTAGCAGAAAAATGAGAGAACCCCAATGGCTACCCTAAAGAGTGGAAAATATCCAGCTAAACCATTTAAAGTAGAGGGAATGGAAAGCTTAAGTAAATAATTAGAAAAGCATAGGTAAAAGTAATCAGAAACTTACATAAATTTCACTTGGGAGAGAAGGGATCATAATATGGATGACCATATTATGATCATGATGTATAGGTCTACTTTGTTGGAGGGACTGCATGTAGAGCAGACAGCACTTGGTCCTGGTGGCTTTTGTTGTCCCAAATGATGCACTTGTGGCCTTAAATGTAATTTTTTTTCTTTTTTATACTTTAACATATCTGAAATACTAAGACAACTGTGTTGTATCTGTGGTGGGCTTTTTTGGTTTCTTATTTGGTTGGTTGCTTGTTTGTTTTTGGTTTTGTTTTTTTTTTATTTTTTTATTTTTTTGTGTGTTTGTTTGGTTTTTTGGGGTTTTTTGGTTTGGGTTTTTTTTTATGTGGTGTTTTTTTTTTTTTCTTCGTTTCACAGCATGCATTTAAGACCCTGGCATGTAACTGAGTGTATTGAGTTGTTTGAGTTAGACAGCTTTGCACAAAGCACTGGGGAATTATTTCATTTTGATTTGGAGAGAAGAGGTTGACTTACGCAGAAAGGGATTTGAGAATAAGCTAAAACTTCTGTAGTTTGGGCAATTGGGAGAATAGAAAATGTCACGGAGCTGGCAAATGTCTCAAAGGCCCCTGAATTTAGACACCAGTTTTGAAAATCTTGATAGCTGTGTTCTCCTTTTCCCATGTCTGCAGTCAAACATTGCTTTTCCAGACAGCTTTGTGTGATACCTACCAGAATGTTTTGGCAGCATCATTGTGATGAAATGACACCAGGACTGCTGAAGCTGTAGCTTTCCTCTTGCTCCCATGAGTGAGCTGATATGTAACTGCTCTTCAGCCTTCTCTGTGCTGAAGTGCTGATCCTGGACTGATGTTAATGTCTCCTTTTATGTGGACTCAACTCTAAATGTGCTGATGCCAGGATGGCCTATATTGCTCAGAGAAAGTGAGTTGAATTTCAGGAACATTTTTATGTTAGCATAAAAGAGTTTCAATACCATCATCAGGATCACTAAAACAAGAAGAGGGAGCCATGGGCTTTTCTAGAGGATGTGCTCTCACCTGAATTTCTGTCCTTTCCTTGTGAAATAAAGAATTTAAAGGATGTTCAATTGCAAGGACCTGACAGTATAAATTAGAGATAATACTTCAGTTGGTGTAAGAATAAACAAAAAGAGCAATAAATGTCATTTGATTTAAATATCTTGGACACTTCTATATGCTAACAGATCTAGCAGGCAGCTTTGGATGAGTTTTATCACTGCATTTAGATAATTTTCCTGTAGCAGAATCATTTTGGTTAAGAGAACTTTGTTATGGTTTCTGAATCGATGCAATTACTAAGCAAATGCTTTTGTAAAGTGTTTGTTAGTAATGGAGATCTGAAAGGGGGAAGATGTTTTAGCTTTCACTACCTGGTTACTTCAGCAGTTCTGAAGTCAGGAAAATTTTCATTTTAGTTTGTTAAGTGGATTTGGTTTCATTTTAAGTCACTGAGAAATAAGAAAAATTGGATCCCTTAGTACCATTTTAACTACCTTATTTTACAGACAAATACTAAGTCTGTTAAATTACTCAGCTGCATTATCCTTTAAGAGTAATAAGTCTTGCTAAAATACGAACTTCAATCATTCTTGTAGTTTTATGATTTCCTTTAAGAGCAAGAAGAATGAATAGTATCTCATTCAGATCTTTCATTTATTATTTTCAAGAACATGTAGGGTGAATACCACCAGTCTAACATGTATGCATTAAAAATACCTAAATGGTTCAACATTAATCTTAAAATATTAAAACCAACAATGCAGGTGTTTGCTTTAAAACTGTTTAAATCTTGTTTATTTCAGGAGAAGAGGCTGAAAGAAAAAGCAGCAAGAAGAGAAGCCAGGAATAAGAATGCACAGGTAGGGGATTTTGTTGTTTTGATCAAGCTACTGGTTGAGATTTGAAACGTTTTTTCAATTGTTTCATGCCTTTATTTAATAAGCAGTGTTGTGATTAACTGCTCTTTAAAGGCATTTTCTGTTTGCTGGTCTTTTCTTACTCCTTTGCTCTGATATGGTTGTAATAACTTGGTGTAGAAGGATTCTGATAAAGCATGAATATATACGTTGATGTGTGTATAAATACATAAAATGTGTGGAAGCCTTTTGGAATTTCATCCTCTTCATTATGTATATCAGGTGAGTTGCAATTTCAGCTGAAATACTAATGCCAATTTTTCTCTCCGACTCGAGTCATGTTTATAATTTGCAGGCAGTGATATTATTTTTTTGTGTGCCAAAACTCACTCACTTTGTGCTGAACTTCTTAAAAGATAGCAAGTATTTACATTGAAGTTCATTTCTTCCCCTCATTACCCCAAACAAAACCTGTGTTATCCTTTTCTTCATGTGTACATTACTAATTTCTTAGAGGCTGTTGTAGTTTTTCATGTTGCTTGGTTTGCAATAAACTGGGGTTTCATTCAGCTGCAGTGATTTTCTGTAATATGGACATGGTGATGTGTGACACTGCATCTACTTTTGCTGCACACGAATAGTCACAGTTTCTTCTTGACAGTCACAAATATCTTACTCCCTTGAGAAAAATCAATAATGCTCTTTGTCCAATTTTTGCAAGCTGGCTGTGCTCTGGGAGGCTTAAGTATAGGAAGATGCTTCATTGTGTAACTCTGAAGTGGAAAGTAATTACAGTTTCAGATGAAAAGCCTAGTTACGCTAAGTTTTAAGTATGATTCTGCCTTCAAAGATGGCAAGCTATGAGAGCTGTTGGCATCATGACTCCCCAATCAAGCAATAGAAATCTTCTGCCTGTAATTGAATGTATAAAGATGCATACTTTTTGATGTATTTAGCAAGCATTTTAGGAAAATTATGGAATGAATAATTAACAAACATCTTAATAAAGGGAGAAAACATTGATCAAATCAGGCTGTATCACATTCATGAATACTGCTTGTTAATTTTGCCTCTTTTTAAGGAATAAATTGTTATTGAGCAGCTGTGGAAAGAAATCCTTTTCTTTCACAATGAGCTGCTTGCTGATGTACATCTCCTATCCTGTTCTTGGCCAGGCAAATGAATCCGTCAGTGCTATTGGAAAGTGAATGAAGTTGATCTCTGTTGAGGAATGATTTGTGTGTGGGAGGGATTGTGTGTCTGTGGGCATGGTATGGGCTAAATGTGGAGCCTTAGCCCCAAGCCCACAGCTTTGTGCACCTCTGGCTCTCTTCTGTGCAGCACTTGCACTTGGAAAGCTGATTTACTCTAGTGCTGGTCTGTGTGAGATTGGCACATGCTCTCCTTGAGGGTACCAGCTGTGCAAACCTGCTATTGCTTTGACTCCATTTTATTCCTGCATCACTTAGCTCACTTCCTGCAAGAAGGTGCAAGCCTCAGGAGCTGCAATACCTCCTTGATGAAAACTGTTGGGTTTTTTCTATTGTTTAGAGGCTGTTCTTGCCAGAACTCTGTGCAGCCAAGTCCTGTCATTTTCAGTGTGGCTCATTTCAGGGAAAATGCTTCCACTGGGAAAGGCTGCCAGCTTGGACCTGTGCTGTTCATGCCTGGAAGTGGAAGGGAGCAGTAGACAGTAGATAAAGGTGCCAGTTTCTGTCTGCTGGGTGTCTGAGGAATTAATTAAGAACATCCTGCTTCGCAGGATCTAGACAGGAAGCCGTAGCAGTTGAAGCTCTCCATAATCTGTGTGGAATATGACTCAAGCAGCTCCTACAAGATACCCAGGGGAGTAAAGAAGGAGCAAACAGTAAAACACAGAAACTAATGGAACCAGTTTAGAAAATATATGCTCCCTAAATCAGGAGTTCAAAAAAACGTAAAGATTTTCACTACTGCTTTCATAATATGGCTTGTCACCCACTTATTCTGTTATACACTACTCCTTTGGTAATTAGTAATGTTTTCTTGAAAGGGAAAGCAATAAGGAGAGCCAAGAAAGTAGAAAAGCTATTTTTAGCCATGTTAATGCAGTTTAGCAGCTGGAGAAAAGGACTAGATCAACAATTGTGAGTAGCCAGTCACTTCAGAGCAGCTGTGGTCATAATTTGTTTTGCACATCTATCTGCTTTATCCCCTTGTTTGTTTTATTAACTGTGTCCCTCAGGTTACAAAGTCCTTGGGTTACAAAGTATTATTTTACTGTATTATACTATGTCTGTACACAGCCACAGGGTCTGACATGACCAAAATAGCAATTTACTTTCCCATTCTTAGTATTTAATAATTATTCATTATGGACTTATGGAAAAAAAAAAAATAGAAAAATTAGAGGATAGAAGGATGCCCTTCCTTTTCTGCTGGTGCTGCAGGAGCAATTGCAGGGAAGATTCTGCTCAGCCTTTGTCATGCTGGGACAGGCCAGGTTTGCTGCAACTGGAATTGACTAACCAAATTCTGGCATGCTCTGCTGAGTGTGCCTGAGCAGGAGATGAGTAGGTAGCTGCAGTGTTATTGACTCCACCTTGGATAAATCTCCATGCAATAAATAAACTGAGTAAAAAGTGAAGACTCTTAAAGGATGCTTTGGAGAAAGTATTTCTAGGGATTTATGGCCATTAATTAAATTTTCATGCAAAAGTCTGTGTGAAAAAAGAAAGAAGTCTTCTCACATATTCTTATTGAAGAAAAACTGGAAATTTAGAGCTTTTTTGATCATAAGATGTTTAATTGTCTCTCATTTTATGAGAATTTGATGTGATATTTACAAATGCAGTGCTTTAAGATGAAAGAAGCACGTACTTTGTCCTCACTTAGTATTGATTAAATTACAGCCCTCAAGCCCTCAAACAAATTTTGATACTCTTTACTTGAAGATAGCCTGGAGAAAATTAGGCAAGAAGTAGTGTTTTTTTGAGCAAGAAGTAAAGCACTGAGCAGCAGCAGTGGTGATAGCTGCCCTGGGACAGGAGCTGGGTTTTATTCCATGAAGCCAGACCATGGCCCCAAGCAGGACAGGCTGTGCTCATGGCTTTCCACTTTTTCTTCTAGAACCTACACATACTGATTTCTTAATCTGCATAAAGGAATTTCAGTTTTCAACCAGTATTTAAAGGTCCTTGCTCTGATAGCAACTGTTAACTGCAGTGAAGCTAAACAGGACTGTATTTCTCCTTCAGTGTTTTTAGTGTTTTGCTACCCTGATGCCTTAGAGCACTTCTGACATGTTGAGAATTGTGAAGTCAGGAAGATTTTTCTTTCTTTTCTTTTAAAGGAAATTGTTTTTGGAGGAAAGTAATTTTCTGGGAGCAGCTAAACAGGTCTGTGCTTCAAGTGGGGGGAACAGAGCAGGAGTCAGGAGAAAGTGCTGTTCTGTGCCCAGCACTGATGTGCTAGGCCATCCTCAACTCCTCATCAGCTCCCAGCATTGTGCAAGAAGTGATAACTAGTCCCTAAAAGAAGACATTGATTGCTATCTGTTAGATGTAATTTGGACATCATCTGTAAGCAGTGTCAGGAGGTAAAACTTGCTCAGTCATGACAGTTTGGTGCAGTGATTCAGGTTTTGGCAGTCCTATAGCAGTTAAACCATGCTGGTGTCCAAAGCAAAACAAAAACCTGAAAAAGCTCTGACTAGCAGAGTCCCAAGGTCCATATGAAAAGTATAACCTGCTGAGAGAATCCAACTTGAACACATATTCCTTACTGAGATGTTTTTTCCTGTTTTCACTGGACATAATTGAGGATGAAGATTCTTACCCAGCTTTAAAACTGACTTGTGGAAGAAATCCAAAAGCTTGGTTGTCAGGGGTGCTTTTTCTCAGGAATGAATACTTGCTGAATGATTGTAGGACATTAAAAGATCAACAGCAACAGCAGGATAATAAATATGATTTAGCTTCTCTCCTCCCTTTCTCTCCTGTTCTCTCCCTAATATATTTTGCTATTCCCACCAGAATTAGTGCTTGCATATGAGATTTTACAAAATATATACTATATATCTAATTTTAAGATTTTTCAGAGTCCCAATGAATCTTTCTACTGTTATGAAAGAATTTATGTTAGCACATCCACAAAATACGTGTGGGTGAGCAGAGGGCACATACTTTTAGATAGGGCAGATTCAGGCATTGATACCTGCCTAAATCATATCACTGCATGATACCCAGTATAGCATTCTCTTTTCTGTGCCTTGTACCATACTCTATTGAGATTTTAACCAGAAAAGTGCTTAAACCTACCATTTTGTTTTAATCTCAGCACCCCCATGGAATTTAAGATACACTTTCCAAATGTAGCTCAAGAAGTCTTTGCACTGTGTGGGAAAATTCAAACAGAAAGGGGAAGTCAAATCTCTTAGGTAGGTGTGTCTGATAATCCACTCATAGAAATATACACTTCAGAATATAGTGAAAATTCTTCATCCATTTTGGATAATTCCTGTAGTTACTGGGTTTATATTCCCTCTGTTTCTGTCTTGAATTTCCCCTTTCTTGATATAGCCCATGGCTTGTGCTTAGGCTGGAGACCCTGGATTCACTGTGAATGTGAACATTAATTTCCATAGTGTGGAAAAGAGATTTACAGGAGTGAAGGAGGAATTTGATCTGTCTCTCCTGTGAATCCTCTTGATCACTGCAGTCACTGAGTATTCTTGTCAGAGTCTCGTGGGATGCCTGATAACTGGTGGTTAGTGGTAAAGATGCATTGTTCTGGATCACTTCTCATGACCCTCTCCTGGATGGTGTTGAGGAGACATTGCTTTAGAGCTTTAGGGTTTCAGGGCCAGATAATTCTGATGGTCTGGAGGATGCTGAGATTGTGGAGTTGTTCTTAAGGAGGAGAGAGTTGTGTTGTGCTGGTGTAGCCTCAGGACAGGCTGTGTCTTGTCACTGCTGTTTGACAATCACTGCAAAGGACTTCAAAAATAATTTTTGATGAAGAATAATTTTATTATGAAAACCACAAAGAGCAGCAAAAAACCAGGTAATGTTAGTCTACAAAAACATCCAGTATGTTCAGTGTGGGGAGCTTACAACTGAAATTACCATGTCAGTTTGATCCCTTTTAATAAGTCAAACTTCTTTCTTTAAGCAATCTCATTAACCTTGGTTTAGAAGTAGTTCTGGTCTGTTAACTCTCGTGTTCTATATGCATATCCAAAAGCTGTAAGTAGCTTTATTTATTCAATGCAAGGTTTGAGTGTTTTGAATTTCCTTGAGAAGCTCTGTGAATAAACAGAGTAATTTGGGATATCAACATCTTAAGCTACTAATTTAGTAATTTCATTTCAAAGTCAAGTCGTGAAATGGAAAATGAATTCCTGATTCTGAACTACTTGTGTGCTGAAACATTTTTTAAAATCAAAGTATTCTACAATATTTTAAGTTAATATTTGATAACGGGTATTATGTGCCTTTATGGAATATTACCTGCATTTTGCTTTTTCAAAAATCACATATTGATTCCAGTTAATATAACAATTGAATTGCTTTAAGTAAAGCTATAATAAGTCCTGTCTTTTCTGCAATTATGAATTTATATGATTAAACCAATATTTTGGTGTTGTGACCCTGAACAAGTTACAAGTAAGTATTGGCTTGATTTGCCAATTGCCCATGCTTCTGTAAACCTTTTCTTTGCAGCCAACATCACACTGAGGATTTCAAGCATATTTTTTAGATTGACCATTTAAACTAATTGACCATGGCTATAGCAATTGAATTTTGTGAGTATGATGTTCACAATTGTTATTTTTAATCATATGTGGTATGTGATGAGAGTTTGCTGCTCTACATGCCAAAAGCTGATGTTTTACCAGTCACTGAGGTGATTTCTTCATAGGCCTGGCACAGAACATAGTAGGAGGACTGGACCTTGCAAATACTCTCTTATTCCCTGGAGGTCTGCTGGGATGAGGTGGATGCATGGTGGAACAACACAAGTGCACCTTCATTACCATGTCTAATATACCTGTACCTTATTCCTTGTTTTGTGTTCCCTTGCACATTTATGGTGAAGAGAGAAAGCTTCTTTTTTCTTGAAACTTTTGGGATTTTTTTCTAATATTGGTGAATTGGAGTTCTAGGGGAGCTTTTGATGAAAGATACAGTACTGATTTTTAAGAGCAGAGTAACATGATTTCTGTTACTTACGTGGAGCACAAAGGTTATTGTCTTTCTTGATTGTAAGTCTTTAAAATTTCTAGGGCAGTAACAATGACATTTCTCCAGTAGACTCCAGGAATATTACACTGTTTAATTTGTTGTTCTTCAGGAAAACCCTTTTTTTTTTAATGTCTGTGTAAGTTTGATAGCATTGTAGCATGGGTTTTGGGGACAGCTGCAGAGTTTCAGAGCTTTCAGTGTGTTGAGGACTACGCTATTTTATTTATTTCAGAATCAACAGTATTTTGGCATTTTGTGGGGAGAAGAAATGCTCAGGTTTTCTTATTGAAAGTTTAGGCTGTGAAAATTGTGAACTGAATAAGTATGCATTTCACTCTTCTTCATTACTTTTGTGGGTTTGTGATAATTTATTTGTATTATAGAGTTACAAATAACTCCTGGTAGTTGTAGAATTGAGGAATGCTTTGGCACCATTCCACCTGGGGCAAAGAACTGAGTGTTTATTTGAGTCACTGCTCCAGATCCATCTCTCTTTAGAGCAAAGGAGGTGTATGTTACCCCGCTTCATTCTTGCTCTTTGCCTGTCTCTGATAGAGGAGCAGGATTGCACCATCAGGTTCCTGCCTGCATATGGCAGTGTGATGGAGCACAGGGAAAGCAATTCAAGATCTCTGCTAGTTTTGTATAGAGGCATAATTTCTTCCTGACTTCCAAAATTTCTTGTTCAGTTTCTTCACTGGTTTAACACCCTCCTCAATAGTTTCTGTCTGAGTGGAACATGGAAGATTGATTTGCCCCTCCCTGACTCTGGCCAAGGAGTAAGAGACAGTGCTGGAGCAGCAGATCCACGGGTATGAAAAGAGGAAAATAATAAAGCTGTTAGAAACCTTTCTTTGAGCATTTTCATCTTAGTAAATAGATCCCCTATATGAAATAAATTGTAATTCATTTGTTTATCTGCTTAATGTTGTTTATTGATAGTAACCACTATTTGAAATCTCTTTCCCTCTAAAGCACAAAATTTAAAGCTGTTACTCCAAGCTCTTTTGCTGTGCTCCATACATGTGTGGAGCAGCAAGTTGTATATTAGTGTGGAGTTCTTCTTGCCTTTGGCTCACCACAGTCCTTTGAAGCCATAATCAACACAGTACAGAATAATTGTCTGGAACTGAACTTCTGGAGATCTTCATCCTCTTTTCCCCCCCTGCTCATAATCCTGAAGAAGTGGGAAACTCCAGCCAAGGCAGACATAACGACCTTAGTCTTAGAGCAGCTTTTACACAAAGCCTTTATTTAGGAAGAGAGTATTTTCTCTGGATTGAGAGGTCTTTTCCTATTCAGTTTTGAAAAAGCCAGGTGCATTCACATTCCTCAATTCTGTTAGTATACATATTGTGCAGATTATTGCATTTTACAAGTAAGTTGCATCAGATTGTTCAGACTTGTTTATTTTGCACCTTGGTTTGTTCTGGTAGTACTCTGAGCTGCTTTGCAGCTTTTCCTGTGTGTTTGAAATGTTTTTAGATTACAGACTTCAGATGCAGGAGTTCTACTTTGCTCCATATCTCTGATGTGAACTTAAGAATGTGTTAATTGGCTGATGAGCTGGGATGATCTTTCAGATGTGTTTTGATGACATCCTCATGCAGCAACAAGCAGTGGTATTTAGTTTTAAATTAAGCAGTTCTGTTTTCTCAGCAACCTCCCGTTTATATTCTTGAAATGTGTTGCTTGCAGTATTGTACACAATCTGCTATAGCAGTCGTAATTGCTACTAGTGATGAAAATTGATTTGTGCAATCAGAAAACCATTATCTGCTTTCTGACTGATAATGCTCAGTTACCAACATCTTAAAATTCTTCTGATGGCTGTCTTTTCAGAATGCTCTGGGGTCATACAGTCACCAGGATTCCAGTTGCTTTATGCTGAATCATAAGTGAGCGTTAAAAGAGAAAGAAAAAGCTCTTGGTTGTTCTCTCATATGTATTTTTTCCCAGAGTTTTTAGAGATTTAGTGTTTTGTCAGTTCTCCCTTGCCAAATATTCTAGATCAGGAATAGTGCAATATGCCTTGTTTTACCACAGTGTGCAGAAATTTTAGTAGGTTTTCTGTTCTTTCACACTATCAGCCTTGATAAACCAAGCAGTTTGTTAATAAGAAGTGCCAAGCTAGTAACTAACATGTGATTATTTAACACCTCATGGGAAATCTGGTAAGCCCATACTTCCCCCAAATGAAGCTCCATTTTGTATATGGAGTCCATTAAGACTTGGGTCTTTCTGTGTTGGTTCCCTTAGTGTTTTTTTTCTTTAAGGTCTAATGTTTCCTTTTACTCTTTTTGTTTTGTTTTGTTTTTCTCCTCTGGTCTTTCATGAGATTTTTTGTGAGCTTGGAGGTTTTTTATCTCTTGCTGTTTCCTTATCCTGTTTTCTGTTTCTTTTGAAGGAGCTCAATTCAAGCTGCTATTGCTTCTATTTGGTTACTTTTTACTGTGGGGAAACCAAGAGCAGAAGCAGAGGGGAATAACAGGAGGAAAGATAATAGCATCATCTAGTAGCAAAGCCTTAGGAAATGTACTCAGTATTTTTAGAGAGAAGTTTTGAAGGGGTTTTTTTTGTTTGTTTTGTTTTGTTTTCTTCATACTGTAAGGTCTCATATTTTTCTGACATTCCTTCAGTTGAATATATACTGGTAATATTTTGCTGGGCTGTTGCTAGGATTCAAGCACTAAAAGACACCTCTGTCCAAATGAAGGTGCAAACAAGACCAAAGAGTACAGATTTTATTTAACACTAAATGTGAGGTACAGGGAGGAATGGGAGGTGAAGAGAAAGAGAGAGAGAGATAAATAGAGAGTCACCACCATGTGGATCCTGCAGCATCCTGCTGGCCCTTTTTCTGCTGGTCTTCTGTGTAGTGGGGGTCCTGGAGTGTTCTTATGGAGGCACCACTTTTATAGTGTCTAGGTCCCAGGTTTGCACAGAGTGTAGATTTGTTCCTACAGGTGGAGCTGCATGTGTATGAGGAATTGCTTTCTTTCTCACAGTTTGGTGGGCATTTTAGTGGACAGACAACTGATTCTTCCTCATACTTTATGGAAAATTCTTTCAAATAAGTAGAATTTTCTTATAAGCAATGTTGCAAAGCAGTAACGACTGATAAAAAGGTAAGTTGAGCATATGTCAGTAAGGCAGTCAGCAGCATGTAATAGGATTAGACCTAGTTTATACAAGCATATTACTCTCCTCTCTTCACTCTTTTTGGACAATCTGCCAAGGTTTTGAAATTTTCAGCAAGAAAAATTCTGGGTGGACAAGGAAAGGTGATTGATTAATTACAGTCACAGTAAATGTACATTTACATGATGTACTTGACTGGCTATTTAAGGTGTAAGTTCATAAAGCTCATTATGTTTTGTAATAAATGGCACTCAGTCCATTTTCTTTGCTAATTCATATACTGTTAAAAATGCCAAAAGTTATTAGCTTTTTTAATTTCCCATCACCTAATATTCTAGCAGAGTATGTATCTACAAAAGTAGTGCTAAGGGTCACTATAACTATTCAAGGTATTTAGTTACTTAAGAAATGCGTAGAATTTATGAAATTCATCCTTCCTAGGATTCATCCTCCCGAGTTCTCTACCCCAAGCAGGACGTGTGGGCTGTTAATGTGGCTGTGGTTGTTCATCTCACATTGACTCTGCTGCTCCTTCCTCCTTAGCAGAATGACTTCTCACACTTCCCCTGCTCCAGCATGGGCTTCCTCCCAGGGGAGGTAGTCCTCCATGGACTTCTCCAGCATGAGTTCCTCACAAAGTGCTCCAATATGGGTCTCTTTCACAGGGTGACTCACTGGAGCAGCAAACCTGCTCCAGTATGGGCTCCTGCCTCCATGGGGCCACGGGTCTTGTCATGGGTGAGAGAGAGCTTCAGACAAAGTTTATTAGAGAAGCCATCCCACTGAGACACAAGGTGCAGAGAGGACACCCTTCCATTCTGAGCTCCTCAGAGAGGAGCCTCAGTGAGGCTGGATCTGATCTTAACTTTGTCCTACAGGATTAAAGGTGGTAAATCAGATATATTTATGTAAAATGAATTATTTATTATGACAAATGATTACAAAGAAGATTTTAATCAGAATTATTTACTACACAGTACAGAAGCTTAAACTACTAGTACCTTTTAGTATAATATAGTACTCTATGCCAAAGCAATTATATTGAAGCTAGCAAAAAGAAGCAGTTATTAAATAGAGATTGATGTAACTCACCATACCCACATTCACTCAGCCTGGAGAAGTATCTGTGAAGGGACATTCCCACTTCAAAGAAGGGAACTTCACACACACACTCCCAGAAGGAGTATGTTAAAAGAGCCTAATGTATAAAAGTGGACATTTACAGTGTAAGGTGATTGACTGCCAGTCATATGTCTTCAAGTCATCTTGGGGACTTACCTGTCAAGTCTTTGGCTCACTATCAGGGTTTTAGTTTGGGGTTGGTGAGACAGACTGGTTTTAGCATAATTTAATACCAAACCCAGCACATGATGCCCCCCCTCACCCCACCACTGATAGCTTGCAGAACAGGGCATTGTTTGAGTTGTTTGCTCACATTCCAAGGGCAAAGAGCCCTGCTACATCTGCCTGGAGCCTACTGGAGTGTGGGCTTCCCACAGGGTGTACAGCCTCCTCCTGGTGTTCTCCACAGGCTACAGGTGGGTCTCTCTTCCCTTATGGATCTCCGTGGGCTGCAGGTGGACTCACCATGTTCTGCTCCATGGAATGGAGGAAAATCTCTGCTCTGGCTTCTGGGCACTTCCTCCCATCATTCTGCACTCAGTGTCTGCAGGGCTTTCTCTCAACAGATGTGCTGTTTTTCTTCCTTCTTTTTAACTGTGTTATCCCAGAGGTACTGCCACCATTGCTGACGGGCTTGATTTTGTCCAGTGCTGGATCTGTCTTGGAGCTGGCTGTCATGGGCTCTGTCGATCAGGGGATGCTTCTGCTGGCTTCTCTCAGAAGCCCCTGCTGTAGGTCCCCCTGCTACCAAACCTTGTCATGCAGATCCAAGACAGGGCCCCAGTTGACAGATGTAAAGCAAAGAAAGACCTAAAATTAGAAGAGGTAAAAATAGAGGTTGGAAAGCTGTCTTATTGATCTTACTAGCAACACATTTATGCTGAATTCTGTCAGGTTTGCTGTATTTGTTAGGTCAGGCTGTGTCTCAGAGTTCACAGAAAAGCAGAAGGTGTCATGCTGAAAAGCAGTCATTGAAGATTTATTTTGAAGTCTGTATAAAGCTGACATGTGTTTAAAATTGGTTGATATGGCCAGGCTGTTTGGATTTGTCCCTTGGCAGAAGGACCAGATCATTGTTTCAGCCTCAAGACAGACAAATTATTTCTTGACTTTGAAGGTTGTTGACTTACAAGCTTATCAGAAATACTCAACTGTATGATGCAGTTGGTGAAAAGACTTTTGATGTCATATTATTGCATCACAAAAAAGAATTTTCTAGTGCATGTATTTGTGAGGGAATTCCATCCAGTTCTCTCTGTTGCAAGTTTATTGTTGCAGAGTTTGTCTCTACCATGGGTTCATGGTACAGACAGGTTCTGTATTTGATTTCCCTTTTTCAGAGCTGCCGTGTGGACATAGGTGAGGAGTAAGCTTGGGGCCATACTTTGCAGGATGCTGGCTTCACTGTACAAATGTGTTTATTCATTAAAAGCTGGACAGCCACTGCTCTTCTGAGACTGGGCTGCTCTGACTGCCATGGTTTGAAGGCACTTTCTGGGTAGTCAGTGAGGGATCATTGTGAGTTCCTGCTCTGCTTCATCCTGAACTGTTTTTTAATGTCTCCGTTCTCATAATTAATAATGCCAATGATAATGAAAAATTTCAGAAAACCTAAATGTAGACAATGAGCAAGAGATTAGTGCAGATATCTGATTCACCAACTAAAATATGAATTTTCTTAATTTTCTCTGCTTAAAATGAATTTACATACTTTATTCATTACCACAAATCAATGAGATTAGTTTTTCAGGTGCTAAAGAAAATATCTTGCATTGTTTGTTCTAAAAGGCATTTGAAAGACAATTCCCTGTGTAATTCATTAGGCATTGCATTTCAAACCCAGTCTTCAGTTGAAATTGTTTTCAGATTTTACAGATTCTGTTATTTTACAAATTGCTAACTGCATTTGAGTGTCAGACACTGAGTGAATTAAACTCCTAGAAGGCTTCTTGGTAGGAACATAAAGAGCATTAAAAAGATTAATACAGCCTGCATATATAGAAGTGCTTGAGGGTTTTTTTCTGTCACTAAGAGCATTCAGAGCAGCATCAAAGTATTCTAGGCTTCTGGAAGGATATCCCTTTGTAAAACTGCCTAAAAGATGTATAATTACCACTGCACTTGTTAAAAGAATATTAGATTCATAAATTACTGTGTAATCCAAGGCTCTGATCTGTCTCAATAAGCAGGTATTGACTTAATGTAAGGATCATTTTGTGGCCATCTGAGACCTATAATATTCTAGAGGCTTTCCATCTTAAAATGCATGAATACTAGGATGGATTTCTGTGTTAAAGGATTCAGTTTCTGCTTCTGATTTTTAGCTTTTTATGTTAGCAAGAGAAATCAGAAAAACCTTGTTCAGTTCTGGTTCTTGATAGTCAGAACAAGGATAATGGCTGACTCAGTAGCCCATTGTTCACTTATGGATAATATCTAGTGAAGCCTTTTCCAGACTGTGAATGGTATGCCAGTTTTGGAGCAGATCTGTAAGATTTTCTCTGGAGAAATGAGGTAGACCAAAGTACTTTACAAGTGGGCAGGGAGTGCCCCTGACTGGGGTAGAAGATAGGCAGCTTTGGTCTGAAGCATTTCTGATTGATAGGTAGAAACTAGGAGAGTGATTCACGTAATCCTTGTTGATGCTCTCCTTTAGTAACTTCCAGAGAAAGGCAAAGTACAGTGTAAGCTTCCTAGCCAGCTTGAGTTGTTGTATAGTGAGTTTTAGTTCCTTCTTTAATCTGGTACAGTGACTCCTATTGATAGTGCTGTTGTTTGCTGTGTCAATTTTAAGACTGAAATTAAAATATTAATAGTAGTACTAATAAAATACCAGTTCTCATAAACATTGTACTTTAGCTGTGTGCAAGAAATGCTGCCATAGTCTTTTGGGTTCATGTATTCTGTGTGTCTCCTGGCTACAGCCTGAGCAGCAGGGTCCCAGGAGGAAGAGCAAGCTATTTCTTCAGTTGGTAGTAGCAGTAAGACTTTCCCTGATTGCTGAAGTCATGGAGTGAAAGAATGGTTTAGGTTGGAAGGGAATTTAAATATCATCTGATTCTACTGCCAAGGGCAGAGACACCTTCCACTTGACCAGGTTGCTCAGAGCCCCATCCAACCTTGCCTGGAACACTTCCAGACATGGAGAATCCACAACTTCTCTAGGAAACCTCTTCTAGTAAGTCTGGAAGTATTACAAAAAAGGAGAGTATTTTTTAATTCTGTATGCTTTTGACAAAGATGATTTGGCCATAGTGAAAAATCTGTGTTGTACATAAATTGTTCTGCATAGCGTACATCATGTAGACCTCAAAGCAAACTGCAACTATATTCAGTATTATCTCAGAATATGCACAAGTGAATAGTTTCAAACACACAGCAAGAAATTGAAATTTTCAAGTTTGGCTTTTTTGTTTGTCTGTTTGTTTATTCTGCTTTGTGGTGATGTTGAGTAGGACTTGTGCTTGCCCCTCTGCATACTGATGTCTAAAATTACCTCTGGCAGTAAGATGCTTAGCATGTTTTAATATAGTACTGTCCTCAGAAAGACACTTTTTTACCTCAAACATTTTTTAGATATTTGAGTCACAAGCTCAATAATAGAAGGAAATAGTGCCATAAACAGTATTAAAAAGAATGGGCTACTTGCCCTAATATTTTTGCCCTAATGTGAATCACTATGAAAGAAAACCATACAACATCTTTCTAGAAACTTTTACTCTCTTCCTGGCTCTTAATTGGTAGCTTGAAACATCAGGTAGATCTATAACTGCTGGAATTATTAATGTGCTACCCTCACCATTCAGTGGAAATATTTTCAGTATTTTTTTGCTTTTAGGCAGCTTTAAAACTGAAGATGTCAGCACAGAAGTTTCTTTGCCCTTCAACCACTACAGATGTGATTTTACTGTAATTAAAATACATGCACTTTATGTATGGTGTTTGTCAGCAAAGATAATGAGTTGCCTATTGGAAAATTGTGTCAAAGGCTGGTGATAAACTACTTCTGTATTGCAATACCAGCTACCATCTAACTTAGTGAAGGAACAGGAAATATCCTCTGTAATTCTAGTCTTATTTTCCAAGCTGGCCTTAGAAAAGCTTTCTGACTGTAAGGAACTTCTAAACCAAATGAGCCTTCCATAAGTCTAACTGAAGGTGTTTCTAGAACACTCATTGCTGGTGAATGTAAGTGTTATTTAAGATAGTGTTATGTAAGTCTTTGTGGACTGAATTTTTAAATTGCCATTTATCTTTGAATTCTGAAAAGCTTTTCCTTGCATGCTACCGTTAATAAATTGTTATTCAGTATGTTAGACTGTGTAAATTTTGCTGACCTTGTAGCTACTACTAAATGTCTCGTGATCTTTCAGCATGTTTTTCCTCACAGCAGTCTGTAATCAGGATTTACTTCTGTTCACATGTGCAGGCAAAAGCAGTGGGACATAATGAATTCCTTAGACTTTTTTTCTGACTTGGGGCTGGAGCAGAGATTTGAGCAGGTTTTCCCACTTGTCGTGCTAGTTGCTTGCTTGACAGTCCCTCCTCTCTCTTATCTGAAGGGCTTTTAAAAGAGAAACAGTAGAAAGATGGAGTCAAAAAGAAATTGCAATGTATACCTGATGTGATGATGGTACAAACTCTTTTTCCAGTAACTGTAGGCTAGTCAGGTTTCCCCTGCTCTCTGTATATCTTGCTAGTAACATCTTCCTGTTGAGAGGTGTTTCCAAAGGTGTTTTCCAGGCCATGCTGTTACACAGGGGGCATCAGAATTCAACAGCTTTGTCAATTAGTTGACAATTGAACCATACAAACTGTCAGATGTGTGCAGATTACAATTAAAAGTGTAAATATGGATTATGGTGGCTTCTTGAGAACAGTAAGTTTTTTTGTAAATAAGTATCAGGCAATATCTAGTAGTTTGAGGAACAACTGGATTTTTTTAAATTTTGGCCACTGCCTATCTATTATGCAAGATTAGCTATTATCTCTTATGTGTTCATCTGTCCTGTTTTGTAGCTTTGAAAGCTATTTAAAATAAAAAATTCTATCCTAACACACTATTGGAGGTAAGGCCTTGACTTTATGGAAGCTCTTTTTAAATGCATTTTTGAAATGCATTTAAATGAATTTTTAAATGCATTTAAATGAAAGGAGAGCTTGAATATAGTTTTACTTTTTAAAATATCTGATTATAAAATTTAATTTTACAGAAAGAAGTAAAAAGTATTAATTTGGACAGTAGCAGGCTGGGATTTTTCCAAATCAAAATCTTCCTGTATTATATGTTCTTGCACAAAAAATATTTTAAAGTAGCTTAATAGTTGTAATACAGATGTCTCTGAACAAAAATACTGATTTATGAGCTGAAAATGGTCTTAAAAAGTAATTAAAATTATTCATACCAATGTGATATGTTTCCAAGGTCAAGTGGTTAGAGAGGCTATCAAAAACTGTGTCAAAAACTGCATTTAAAAGAATCAGGATGAGATACATTGGTTTGACTTCCATGATCAGGTCATTAGTTAGAACTTAAGTTAAAAGCAAGTTGATTTGTTTATCTTTCACTTTAATATAGTAGTGATACATTCCAGTGTTAAATTTTGCTTATGACTTTCTGCTTCCTCTGGAAACTGAAGTTGGAATATATTGCTGAGGAGAACTTGAAGTCTTTTAGACATATCTCGGGGTGTATTTTGCTCTTGGGTTCAGGATTCAACCTGTCACAAAATATATGTCTGTTTCTTTCTGTCTGAATCATGAGGGTTTCTTTTTGTTTTGCTCTGTAACTACAGGAACAGCACCCTCTGAAAATATCTCTCTACAAATTCCTAGCTTTCATGAGAACTAGGAAAAATCTTTCTGAGCCATTTCACAGTTGTGTTTTTTGGTACTTGTGCAGGATCCAAGGGTTCCCTTGTAAAGTTTTGTTGAGTGTTTTAGCATGTGGCAGCAAGGTTGTAACAGAGTGCGTTCCTGCACCTTCCATTCTTACTTTAGTTGAACTTTGATGCTATCTAGATTTGGTTTCAAACAATTGAATTGTTTCTACATAGTAAAAGATAAAGATGTTGTTGATGTAGTAGCACTTCTGACATGGTACTGCTTATAAATATTCTTGCTTTGGATGTAATAATCACTGTTTCAGTGGTATCAGAGTCTAACTAAAAATTACAGCTCATTGCATCAGATATTCTGTACTTTAATTTCAATTACCTGAAATCATGCTTGAAGTAGGGAGTAGGTGTTTAATTTCTCACTTTTCCTATATCCCATTTTACATATATATATATATATAAGAAAAATCAGGCAAGAAAAAAGCTGAAATGGTTAATCCTGACATTATTTTTGTGTACTGGTAGGTGATTTTTTTATTGATGTTAAAAGCTCTAGCACTTTGAAAGGGTTTATTTCTTCGGTGGCTGTGACCTTGCCTATTTAAATTCAGCTCCAGTTGAAAAGAATGCACAACCATCAGTCTACAGGATAGCACTTGGTAGAAATAAAGAGAAAACATAGTTGTTGAACAAGTGGCTTGATGCAAAAGCATTTAGTTGAAGGTGTTACTCTGGTCTGCAGTCATCCAAATGTTGTCCTGAATGAGACTGATTTTTGCATATGCCATCATGGCACTTTCATTAATTATAACTGCACCAAGAGTTGTATGCTGGTAACAGTTTTTAATTTATTTTTCTTATATGAGGTGTTCCAAAAAAATCCTGCACAGTAGTATATTTCTTGGAGTTTTACTGCATTATAAATTAAATAATACTTCAACTGATTCTTGTAGCTATCTCTTCAGTGAGGCACAGTGGACTTCCTAGCAGAGGAGCTTGAACCTGACACCCCTGACTAGGTCACATGGTGGCTGACTAAGGATTAAGATTTCTTAAGATAAAGTAAAATATCCTTGTGTTTGAAATAATATTTTTGTGTCTTAAATCACAGACCATTTAATAAGGGAGATTTAATTTAAATTTAATTTTAATTTGCATGCAGCCAGAAACGTTTAAGCAATGAAGGAGCACAGGTCTCCTCTGTCCAAGGTGCTTTCAAAGAAAGAATGATTGGAAGCACAGCCTGTCTCAGATTTTCAGATGGGTTTGTAATTTGGATTTATAGGTTCCTTGCCATCTCTCAGCAAGGAGACTAAATGAAAAAAAGCAGCCTTGTGGTTTTTTTTTTTTTTTAATTCAGCACATTTGTAGTAGCCCATCATATTTGTCAGATTGCACATTGATTTCTAGGACTATAGCTCATTGTTTTCTTTCAACAAGTCGGTGTAAATATTGTTTCCATTAAAGTGATGCCTTTGTTTTATGGAACTGGCCTATCTGTTTAGAAAAAATATGCTAAACTTAAAACAGCTTGTGACAAAGCCATGAGGCAATTGTTTGATCCTGAAGATTCCTACAAGTATTTAAGTGAATAAGCCCACACTCTGTGATTAACATTTATAATTAGGGTTTATTGTAAAAGCCAATAATTATTCAGGTAATTAGCTAAGAACAATTGAGCCAAGTCTTCTTTTGACCATCATCTAAGCAAGGATTAAAGGTTGGCCACTATAACCAACAATTTTTTTGAATTTTACACACAAAACAACACTACCTGAAAATCATGGAGCAAAAAGAAGTACATCCTAGGTTTCTCCATGACCAATAAACTGGTCAGTTTGATATATCCTTAAATATGAGTACTTTGTCTCAACTTGATTTTAGAAGTTGTTTTGATTGAAAATCTTATCAGCTGTGTGTAATATCTGATAGGTGATAGGCCCATTTTAGCACTTAAAACCAGCAGATTAAAGCAAATATGCCTGTTTCGCCTGAACCAATTCTAACTGGAAATTACTTGCTTTCTGCTCATGACTTACATTGTGAATGTTGATTACTGATGGAGAGATGGTCAGTTCATTTAATTAAGAATGAGTTGGTAGATACTGAGCTAATTTTCTGACTTAATATTGCTGCTGACCATCTCCATAGGAGTGCTAGGCCATGCAGTAGTGTCAAGAACGCTCACCTGTTCCTGAAGGTAACTTTTAAGTGGTTGCATTGGTCCATAGGGTATCCCTTTCTAATGTGGTTCTGGGCAGCCTCAGATAAGGTAAAACTTTCTATGAAAAGATATTTCGTTTGTTGAAAATTATGCTTATGCCTGGTTGGAAGTACTCTTGGAGAAGTAAGCATGCTGATTAAAATTAGAATGGATAATAAATAGTTTTGTTTCTTAATGTGAGTTCATTGAACTGATCAGTGTAGCATACTGGATTTTCTTTTATATACTTTCATTAAATACAACTACCTGACTGTAAGAAAATATCTAATTGGTGTAGCTATGCTGATGTTCTCTAAGTACCTCAAATACGATGTAGTAAATCACTGCTCTTATTAACAGATTAAACAGAAAGTAGTTGAGTTTAAAAAAATGATAAACCAGTTAATTAAAAACAATAAAGAAATCTTGAAAATGTCAGATGCTATCATTATTATTGTTGAATGGGCAAGCAAATTAGTAATGATAATTTTGGAGAGGTTAGTGAAATTTCTGTTGAAACTACAAAAGCATGAAAGAGGTCAGTTTAAAAGCAGGTCACTCTTTCTTAGCCAGTTATTTTTCTTTAACATCAGAAAAATTCTTTGGGTCAGTGTGCAGAGGGAAGGTCAGGCTTTTGTATAGCATCTCTGAAGAACTAGTCTGCTGTTCATAGGCTGGCATTTTTGGAATAGTGTGAACCTCTCTTGACCTTCTCTCTAATGCCTGATGCAATTCTAGCAATCCCAGCTTGTGCAGTCATATCTGCCTGCAGCAATTCCATTTAATTTTCTGATTTTGAAAAGGAGAAATGCAAGAAGCATTAAGTCTCTGACATACATGACCTGCTGAAAAAGCATATCACAGAATGGCTTAAGTTGGATGAGCCCTTCAAGATCATCCAGTTCCAAACCCCCCCCACCATGGTCAGGACACTTTTTACTAGACCAGGTTGCTCAGAGTGCCATCCAGTCTGGCCTTGAACACTTCCAGGGATGGGGCATCCACAGCTTCTCTGGGAAATCTGTTCCAGTGCATCACCACTCTTAACAGCAAGGAATTTTTTCCTAGCATGTAGGCTAAATCTGCCTTCTTCCAGTTTGAAGCCGTTTTCCCTTGTGCTGCATGCTGTTGTCAAAAGTTCCTCTTCAGCTCTTGTGGACCCCTTCAGATACTGAAAGGCTGCAAAAGTTTCCCAAAGCCTTCTCTTTCCCAAGCTGAACAATCCCAGTTCTCTTAGCCTTTCTTCACAGGAGACATTCTCTCCTGTGAAGAATCACCCCTCTGATCACCCTGGTGTCCCTCCTCTGGACTCTCTCCAGCATTCCCTGCCCTCCCTGTGCTGGCCCCAGAGCTGATGCAGCACTGCAGGTGGGTCTCACAGAGCAGAGCAGAGGGGCAGAATCCCCTCCCTGGCCCTGCTGCCACCACTGGATGCAGCCCAGGACACGTTTGGCTTTCTGGGCTGAGTGCACATTGTGAAGGAATGCAAATACATGTATAACATTCTCCTCTAAAATATGTGTGTGTATACATACACAAACACACACACATACATATATTCGAGTTGCAATATGAATAGGGTACAGAGAATTGAACATATACACAGGACAAATCACCTGTCAGAAAAAAAACAAAAAAATAAAACCATGTCAGCATCCTCTCCATGTTGGAAAGGAATTAACTGCTGTCAACTACATTTTGTACAAATGTGCTGTTATAACTCTTATTTTTTTCTCTAAAATGGCAGTATTACCCATCTGGGTAATTATTCTCTTTAGGCTATTCATTTAACTGTTCTACACCTTTTGGAGAAAGCTGAAATTTAACACTGAAACCTCTTCAGGCTTAATACAATGTATGCAGTGCATTGATTCCTACCATTCTTCCTATTTTGGAAAGAAAATAAGAGTCATAAATAAAGGTACCTGCAAGTGAAACACTTTGAGAAACTTCCATTTCAGGTTTGTCCTTATTCTGCCTCATCTTAATGAGGCACATTTGTTCAAATTCAGAGGTGACAGTGGAGCAGCATCAAGAATGTTTTGGTACAGCAATTCTTGTACATTGTGTAATCACCGACTGTATTTAGCATGCAGGAGGTTTATTGTTTTTCACTTCTTGTGCTTTCCAAAAACTACAGTATATAATTTGGTGCATCTTCATTTTCAAATAGGTGTTCTTTAACACAGGGAAAGTGACTGCAGCCATGCATTCTGCAATCTATATCAAAAGCATTGAACAGATGCAAAAGATGAGGGAGAATAGGAAAATCAGAACAAATTTGACAAACTGCTTTTCCAGAATTCTTTCCAGGAAAATTCTGTGTTGAAATTCTAAGTATTTCACATTTGCAAAATAAAATTAATTGAACTTGAAAATACATTGCATCCCATGTCTGTGATAAAATGGATTTAACGTTTTAGCAATGAAACACAAACAGCAGACCTAGAACTAAAATAGCTTTCCAATATTTGCATTTATTTTTATGTTATTTACTTTAGTGGTAGTTCTCAGTTTAACAGAACACATCTTTAAAGCATTTTATACTTGCTTTGTGCTGTTTATGTATATCCAGCATTTTGTCAGCATGTGCTCACAGTCTGTTTGCTATAGGAAATATATAATCAAAAAGTACTATAAATAGTTTGACTCATGCTTCAGTTTATTTTCTGCACAAAATCTTGGCTTCTTGAAAACTTTTAGTAAGTACTGTGTATTTGTTTGTCTCTGACTGTCATCTGTTCACGATGTTTGTTTACTCAACTTGAAACACACAAAAAAATTTGGAATTTCTTTGTACCGATACATGACTATGCCCAGCAAACTGGTCTGAGAAGCAAGAAGTGTTTACGTGTGTTGAAAGGCACATGCAAAATTGGAATTTTCTCCTAGTACAGATTGCTTCAGAGATGTTAAAAAGCAGTTTAAAGCACCATTTGTGCAGAATTAGTACCAAAACTTTAACAGGTGCTGCATTCTACCTGTCTGAATTTCAGGAAATGCAATGAAATTGCTCAGGTAAATCTGAAGTTCTCAGTTTCTTCTCTTGGATAACTAAGTAGGTTTCTCTCCAGACAGAAAACAGCTTTCTGCTCTCCTGATAAAGCTGTTTTTCCAAGATGAGTTACTTTCAGCTTCTCCTTAATACTTTAGGCAGTAAATCTGTGTTTGTGCATTTGATTGATGGGAAAAGAATAATGTAAAATTTGTAAATATAAATGTGCTGATTCCAAGGAGTCTTAGTTTGGACTTTTCAGAAGAGTTATTTATTCAGGTCAAAATGTGAATGCTATAGTAGAGGGAATTAATAAGAACTATTTCCTAGAAATGTAGAAGGAGGAACCTTTGAAGAATAGTATTATGATGGTAAAAAAAACCCAGAACAAACCAACCACAACCCCACCCCTCTTTTGTGTCACAGTGTCAGTACACCCTTCTCATAGGTTTCCTGAAGCACAAAATCCTTTAAGCTGTGCTTCTCTCGTTAGAGAAGTATTTGGTTTTGGTAATGTGTGATTCGAGTTAATTCTAGTTTCATTTTTTGCTTGAGACCAATTTGAAGCAGTTTATTTTATGAGTGGAATATTTAGAGGGACAATACTGGATAAATTTGCTGCAAAACCCAGTGGTTTTCTGTTGGATGAGTGGTTAGTCTGGTGTCTCAGAGATGTCCAAGAATGTTTTTGGGTTTAGTTTTTGATAATTTATGTCCTGGGGAAAAAGAAATTATCCATGCCCTCTGTTATCCATTGATCTAATTTATCAGCTTCTTGTCCCTGGAAGTATTATTTGAGGTGCTAAAATGGTTTGCCAGCAAGGTGCTGAAGCTCTCAAAGAAACTGATCACCTTCAGCAGGTGCCTCTTCATCACATCTGTGTAGAGAAGTTATGGAACAGTGACTTGAATTCTGCCTTTAAGAAAAGGCATCTACAAATTACTTTTTAATATATTTTTTTTACTTATGCATAATGTATAAAGCTGGATTCTGTACTTATTTAATAAAAATAGACTTAATACAAAAGCAAGTTTAATTAAAACTCATAACTAGAGATGTCAGAACGCTGATCGTAGGTCTGAATATATTTCTTTCTAAATTTAGTTATATATTCTGAATTTCATGATGGATATTATGTACTCAGTGCTTTGGGAAGTCATGCATAATGTAACAAGGATATTCAGTTAACAGTACCTCTAGCAAATGTTCTCTGTGCTAATGGTGTATGCCAAGTACAATGTGATATAACAAATTATTTATTTATTTTCAATAGATCATTAAATTTTATCCTCAAAACTTCATGAATTTGCAAAAACTTAAAAAAGGAGCGTAAGCCATTTAAGATACATGCGTGAGGAGAGAGGTTTGTGGATGCAATCAAATCATAATTGGATTTTATAATCAGGTTGCTCTTCTGAGGCAGAAATAATTTTAGCGACTCCATTATGCTGAAATCCTACACTTGTCTGTGGCAAAGACTTGTAGTTCTGAAGAAAGCAAAAATCCTACTTTAAAAATAAAATGATCCCCTTGCAAAGATGTGTGACTGTGCGAAGAGAACCAGGCACTTAGGGCCCACCATTTCTCAGTGAGGGAATGCTGCAGTATCTCTGAAATCAGTTTAAAAGTCACAGTTCTTTTGTTCATTTAACATAACAGATGCAAAAGCTTCTAAGAAAAAATAGTGTTGGTTTTTATATTATTCAAGAATTGAAGACTTATGCAAATCTAAATCATCCACCACAGGTGATGAAGAAAGTAGCACTGGAATATAATTTCTGTGTTTGGGGTATGTTATGGTTGCTCTCTTCAGATTTTCATCAGGATTGAAATCCTAAGGACCAATGGCTGCTAATTGATCCTTGAGGATGGGTCTCAGGGAAGAATTAATGTGGCCACAGGAACCCCTGTCCAACCCCTCTGCAGTTTAGGAAATACCAAACTTAATAAGTTTAAGCATTTGTTTCTGCCAGAGGTGAAACAGCCCAGCAGGGCAGTATGTGACACTGTGCCTACACTCAAGCCAGTGGCTGCTGTTTCAGTTTGCTGTTCCTGTCCCCAGTACTTACTGATGGATGGCCAATGGTATTTGCAAGCAGATTGTGTAACACCAGAAAATCAGGAGAGCAGCTGACCTGTTGGCACTGGAGTTCAGAATGAGCCATAAAGTTAGGCTAAAATTACTTCTCCTGACAGCTTTCTGAGCATGTTATGATCTATTTTCAAATCAGAGAGATTAATATTAATCCTTCTTGTCTCCTTTTCCTTCACATTTTTTATATATGTAGCAAATATTTGGGGGAATGGGAAAAAGTCTTATATTTATTAATAACATGATAGGTAAAAATAATCAGCTCAATAACAATAAGGTTACTAAAATGCGTATTTCAATTTTTTAGGTACATACTTTAATTTTTGAGAACTTAAAAATGGTGGCTAAAGTGAAGGTATTAAGGAGTGACCTATGAAAAAATTTACTAGAATAATAAAAAAATTATTCAAGAAGTAAAGTTCCTGATTAGGTTTCAGATAGAGATGTGATTTAGAGAACAGTCATTAACAGGGGAAATTAATTGGTTTTTCATAACAACTTGTATCCTTTCCTGATTCTGATGTTATTTGTTGGATATATTTTTCCTAATTTAAATTCAAGGTGCCATTAAAGGTTGAAAAACATATTAGGATTTGAGGAGCTGGTTATCTTTGTTTATTCTAACCATCTTCTTTCAGCCAGTGAATGTAAATTAGGTTTGCATCTTTTAGCTGTACCAAAATCTCATAAGATACAATGCTTAGAAACAGTAAATTTTGCTCATAGCAGAGAATGTATACATAAATGTTAAACTTAAAATACAGAGGCTCCTTGGATCAACTTAATTTTGCCTAAATGTATCTGTTGTATTTAAGATGGTCCTATTTAATTAATAACTTTTAAATAATATGCATATAATATACATATTTTAGAAAATAATTAAAATTCTGGTTGGAATCAGTTTCAATTTCAGATGGAATAAGAGTCAGCTTGACACTAACTGTGATTATAAAATGAATAATAATCACTTGGCAAGAAAGTGATGGCTCTTTTATCATTTGCTAATACAGAAGGAAAAAAACTAGGACTTTAAATAATTATCATAAAATAGTGTGTACACATTTTGTGTTAAGTCCAGTGTGAAACAACTGTGCTCTGGAATACTGGCATTAAAAAAAAAAAAAAGTAGTAGTGATTACATGAGTAACACAGTGCAGGAATTAGAAGTTTCCTGATTTTAATGGGGTTTATAATTTGTGATTCAAGTCACTGATTTAAATTGATCCCCTGATGTTGCTCTCTCTGATTCCTTGAGAAATTGATGTAAAATAGCATTGCTTTAGTACGGTATGAAAAGTGAAAGTTTTTACCTGCCTGTGCAATGATAATGACATTGTCTAACCATAGCTAAGTTTGATCATTCAGACAGTTTTACCAAAATGCAATTTTCAGGGAGTTAGATAGAGCCATGTTTCACAAAAGCTGTCCCCCCAGGAGCTAAATGCCAAGGTAATCAATCATACAGCGTATTGTATCCTGTTGTTATGGATATGATACATTATTTATGCAGTATAAAGATTTTTTAGATGTTGTTGAAATGAACAGGCAAGCACATGACAACTCCAGGTTGTAATAAGTTACATGAGCTGAAAATTGCAATTTCCTAGGTTAAAATCTGTGTAGATGCCTTCAACGCTTGCAGCAAGTTAGAAACTGATTTGCTGCAAGTGTGGACTTCTGGGTAGCAGCAAGAATTCTGTTAGAAGTCTGTAGTACGTTCATTACATCTACAGATGAGTATTTGTGTACCACTTGTATTTCTTACTCAATCTAAGAGTTGTTACTCAGTCACTGGAAATAGGGTACAACTTTTTGGCAGCAGTACAAAACCCAAAGGCTGTTTGAGATAGCACACTTTAGGTTCTTCAGCGAGCCATTGCTTAGGATATAATTAGGCACAGGCTTTTGATTGAAAATTGCCTCAGCTTTCAATTTTCCTCTCACTGCATTGTTCCAAACATTTCAATTTTGCTGAGAATGAGATAGTCATCTTCCCCAAATTAATTTAATAAGCTGTTGTATTTGTATGAGAAACTCTAAAAGACTGATAGGAAACAGAACAGCAGTGGAAAAAACAAGAGCTTCCATGAAATGAGGGTGATCTGCTTCCCTTCTCTCTGTCAGATCTTTTGGTTGGTTTGAAGGGAAATTTGCAGTCATACCTGTAGAGTGGTTTTCAGATTATGGTCATTGCATCTCCGTGGCTGAAGAGTTCTGAAGCAGAGAGACTTCCAGAGTTATTGGCACAGCACTGCTCTTACTTAGCATGCCTGGGTGTATTTTATTATGTATACTTGGTGTGTATTATTACATATTACCTACATACTTTTTGAGCTCATGTGAACTCCTGTATACTTTGGTGGAACATTCATAGCTTTGGCAAAGAGAAGAGGTGCCTTTGTGTATTCCATCACACATTCTCTAGTTCTCTTGCTGTTGATTTCATTCTTCTATACTTGGGACTGTTCTTCCCCTTGGAAGGGGACATCCGAAGGATGTTTTTCTACATCCTTTCCAGTCAGCTCTTGTGCTGTTCTCATGCCTTGTTACTCTCCCCATTTCTTACTCTCTTCCATTTTAAAAATAGGTTTAGACAGCTCTTTTCTCCCCCTTGGCTCCATTTGCCATCACTGTCATCTCCATCAGATCTTCTCTTGGGAGTTTTCCCCTCTTAGGCCCTCTCACTTTCGCCTTACAGTTCTTCCCTGTTTGTCTTTGATTCCCACTTCCACACTGGTCTTTTATACTTCTCGAGCTGCCACATTTCTTCATGCCCTTCTCTTCATTTGCAATGTAGACATGTTTCAGTTCTATTCAATAAACATTAATTATCCTCCCTCTCACTTGTTGGTCATTCACTTGGCCTTTCCATATCCACTCAAATGTGACCACACTCTGTTCTGGTCTCTTCTTTATTAACTCCTCCTTTAGTTTCTAGAATCTTACAATCTTCAGTTTCCTTCTCTGATGATGTTTTGCACAGCCTTATGCTTTTTTACCTCCTGTTACTCATGAAGAAAAATACAAATTCATGTCTGTACTGAGGAGTCTTATTTCAGTCTCTCTATTCCAACTGTACATTTCTGCCTAAACTAAAATCTAAGCTCATGGAATTCAGGGATTAGGTGATACTGAAGAAAAAAGTTCGAGGTGCTTGGCTACTTTCTTTCACATTCTGTGTATCACCACTTTCTCTCACTTCAGCCTATGCCCTAGGATTGCCATGTTCACTTTCTGGTGCTTATCTAAATCCTTCCTAATTCTCCACTTGTCCTTTCATTTACCACAGATGACAAATGTGCTCTCTCCTTCCTGAATGTTCTCCTCTAGGCTCTCCCTGTACCAGCATTCCCCAAGCCTGCTGTACGTTATTACGTTTTGCTCAATTCCTCAAGTAACACTAACTCGGCAATTATTCTTAATTTGGGTTGGATTTTTTTGCTTTGAAGTAGCTTTACATTATTTTAGACCTGAAAATTTGTTTCTTTCAATTAGTTGGCCTAGAAGATCTTGCCTCACATAAATCTTTCATGTTCTTCATACTTGTCATTTCTAAGACATGCCTGTCTTATTTTTTCATGTAGATAAAATTGTTATCAGGGGATATTATAATTTTCTGTCTGCTGGTGGATGGCTGCCAGTCTACCTCAGAATCTTTTTCAGTTTCCTCATTCAGGTTCCCCATTGCAGCAGTGCTTTTGGAAATACCAGAGGGCAGGTCTCTCTGCTGTGTCATCCCCGTGGCTAAATCTACCCCAGGTAGCTTGCTTCCTTGTCATTCATCAGTCTGGATTCATCTGTTCTCTTGTGGCTTCTACTTAGCCCTTACACTTTTGCCAGCAGTTGTCTTTTGCAAAATGTTGTAGAAAGAGATTCATGGCTTAAGAAGGTGAGTTCAACAGCAACAAGAACAATTAATAATAAATGACCCTGTAATTCTGGAGCATCAGCCAATGCTTTCTGATTTACTGGTTATTTGTTTGGAATTTGAACAAATATGAAACTACATAGGTCTGGAACAAAGGCACACAAGGTGTTGTTCTCACAGCAAGCAATTGAGTCAGTGCCATGAGCAGCAATGCTTCTTCTGTGTTTCTTTTCCTTGGTTCATGTTGAACCACCAGGAGTTAAAATAACTTTCACTGCCTGGAATTAATTTGATTCATATTTTTCTCCCTGTAAATATGCTGTTTTAAATGCATATTTTGTACAAGCATTTAGAGTACGTGACTTAAGCAGTACAGTGAAAACATAAAAATCATGTAGTTGGACAAGCACTTAATGCCAGTGTAGCCCTTTGTTGTGTACTGAATACAAATCAGTTGTTCCAAGAAAAGAGCAGAACTAACCAGTGTACAGAATTACGTGACTTAAAAGGCTTCTCTTCTGATTATTTCATGTCAGTGCTGCTGTTGATCTGTTCCTTTTTGAAACTGCCCATCACTAAGCAGAGTGATCTCTGCCTGCAGTCTCTGCTGTGAGCAGTGGTGGTGGACACTGCTGTGTCACAGCAGGGGTGCAGCTCCCTCAGGTTGTGCAAAAGTGCTGGGAAGTGATACAGAGAAGGTTCTCTCATGTAGGTGCCGTCTCTGTGGACATATGCCAAGGTTCCCTGGAGAAGACTGATGTGTTGAAATGTTTGAACACAGACAGTGCTTTGGAGAATTGCTTTCTGTATTTGAGCTGACAGCCATGACTGCTGTGAACCTGAAAGTGGAGAGAAAGGAGGAGTGTAGAGACAGTCCAAGGGTTATGTGTTGAGAGTATAAGTTCAAAGACAGTGTTCTGCACTAGTTTTCTAGTTGGACTTTTGCTGGATTTTTTGGTTTGTTTGGGTTTTTTTTTTTTTTTTGACAGGGCCATAGACTTTTGGACAAGTATGCTGGCATGTTTAATTCTCTCAGACTTCAGTAATTTATTTTTCCCTGCTACTTTGCACAACATAATGTGTTTCAGTGTGTATTTTGCTTCTAGCACTACCTACCTAGTAACTTAGTTTCTTTTCTGTTTTATTTTCATGTCTGTAACATGAATTAAATTTAAGGTAACAGTATAGTTGTTTTATCCTGGTACTAGTCTTCCCCATTGCTACAAACTTATTGACAATTTTGGCTAATAACAACTTGAAGAAACTTGTCTTTGTAATAAGTATTCTGCATGGGTTGTAGAAGAAGAAATTATAAAAGTGTAAGGTCTAGTTCTGAGACATATCCATTATAATTGAAATCCAAATACATTAAGACAAAAGCTCTTTGAGTAGCTTTAGAACTTATTACCAATTTCTATGAGTTTTGTGTTTTCAGTGCTTCTGAACTGTG